>NC_030815.1:63858169-64163942 GCF_001704415.2 Capra hircus | reverse complement strand
CAGCAAATGATATTAGAAAGCTAATTAGCTACAGAGCTAATTTTCATGTCAGAGTGAAATTATAGGTTTCGTGGTATAGAACAAAATTATCTTTCTGTCCCTCCTCATCTTCCACTCCTCCACCCACTCCAATTTCTTCTTCCTCTGGCGTATGTATATACTCCCCTCTTCTGTCTGGTCACAAATGTCAACAGAGAGGGGTGGCCACTCAGGAGTCCCTTTCTCTTCTGTGTCAGGCATATTTGCATTTGCAAACAGCTTTAATTGAGTAGAGTTTTCATTGCTCTTTTTCCTGCTCCTCTTTTTAAATGCAAATGTTAATGTTTGGTTAGCATGGGTTCAGAATTAAGCCCCTGCTACCTGTGGCTGCCTCCTTCCTTGGGTTCTAAATAAGCACCAGTGGAATATCATGACCTGCTGTGAGCTTGTGAGTCCTGGAAGGCTGGAGTCCAGCTAATTGCCAGTCATGCTGAGAGGGCTGGGCAGAGCCTTGTCTCACTTACCACCTCTCATGGAGACCTGCTTCCTACTAGCACCGAAAGAGAGAAAATTAGTGTGCTGGGAACAGAGAGGGAGGTGGCAGGAAAGGCTGCTTTTTGGAACTAGGTTCTATGCTCTCTCTTGGCATCAAAACTTTGTGGAATTGAGATGGCCATTGGATGCCATTAGCTTTGAGTCGCACAAGTTGGAATCTCACAGACCATCATGCTTTTAACAGCTTGTTATTGAATCTCTGCTTGAACACCCACTGGCAGAGGCCGCCTTCCTTCACAAGGTAGTCTTTTCCACTGATAGTCAGCTCTGTTTGTTAGGAAAGGAGTACTTAACATTGAATGAAAATCAGCTTGTCTTCAGCCATTGGTTTTAGTTTTCACATAGATCATGGTTGATCTTATTTCCAAATGACAACCTTTCAGAGACATTTGGAGGCGGCTCTTAAAGGGCCTCACATGCCTTCTTCCCGGTAAACTAAGATTCCCAGTTTCTTCAGATCTGTTCTATGCCCATCGTTTATCCACCCTGCTCCTATTCCCACTGTGGACTGAGGTTATTTGTCTTCTATGAAGGGACTTGTAATGGGGAGTGTGGTAATGCACCTGTGGACTGACTAGCACAGGCTAGAATGGGGCTGCCCACTTCCCCCCCATTAATTTGGCCCCTTCTCAGTTGCCAAGGCTGCCTACGTTGCTGTAGACTTGCTAAGCAGCCATGCCACTGTTCACCCGTGCTGAGCCTACAGCCAAGCTCAACTCCAGGCTCTTCTCAACTGCACTTCTGATTCAGTGACAAAGTATATTATTCTAAAGTATCAGACTGAGCTCTCATCTGATGGGAGACTCTCACAGGATTATCAGCATATTGCAGAGGATATGTGTGCAGTGTGTCCAGTGTTCCCTTTCAGATATCAGGGACCTGGATACTCAGAAGTTGTAACAAGGGCAGTGTCCCAGGAACCTGGTGCCTCCCTTGCCTTAGGCCTGCAGTCCATTATTTGATAGAGAAGTCAAATCTAACATCTGTAGCTAATTCGGGCTTCCCTTGTGGCTCAGCTGGTAAGGAATCCACCTGCAATGTGGGAGACCCAGGTTTGATCCCTGGGTTGGGAAAATCCCCTGGAGAAGGGAAAGGCTACCCCTCCAGTATTCTGGCCTGGAGAATTCCGTGAACTGTATAGTCAGTCCATGGGGTAGCTAATCCTAAGAAGTTAACAGTCTGAAAGGAACCAACCAGAAAAGGATCATCTATAAGTGCGCTACTGGGTTAAAATGTAGGGAAGGAGTTGCAAGGACTCTAAGGTAGAAGGCCCTTGGCTGTTCAAGGTTGACTTGACAGACCGTGGTTAAGAAGGAGGCATGGCAGGAGAGCAGAGAAGTCATAGCCTATAGAAAAATGTCCTGTTTCCTTCTAGGTTCAATGCCACTCCACCCATGACACATGGTAATTGTAGGAGAGATGGGGATAACAAGCTGTCACTGTGACCTTTGCCCCCATTTCAGAGGTGTTTGTGTTTCAAGGTCTCACCCAAAAATGTTTTCTTCTGGACTCTGGGCACACTGCATTATACAAGAGCCCCAGGAAAGTTCCACATAGATCAGGTCCTCCTGACATCTTGGCACCAAAGATATGTCTCGCAGACACACATATGAGCTCTTCTGTATTTATATGACCAGGCCTTGCTCACTTTCCTACAGATAAGAAAAGGCAGCATACTGGTATGCTGGCAGCATTGTGAAAAAAAAGGAGATAAACACTGGGTCTTTACACAGGATGCTCAGTATAATTTTCACCGATTCCATTTGCACATCCCCTTTTACTGTCACCAATCCCTCCAGGGCATATTGACTCTCTTTAATAAGAGAGGTCATTTGATTTGTATCACTCCTTCTGGACTCTCATTGTAGATGCCAGCCATGGTCCTGACCCTGGTATTTTTGAATGACTCTATTTACAGTTATAAAATTTGAACTTAAAGACTGCTGTTTGCTGTAGGCAAGAGCATCTTGCACTATGGTGAATAGCACTGTTATGGAAAGGTCAGACATGGATGGAAAGAGAATAGAAAAATAGTGATGCCTGTAAATAGAGAAGGAAAAGGGTTATATTCACACAAGCACAAAGTTACCACTTTTTGTTTTAACATGTCTTCAAAGCTCCTTTGGATATACTACTTCCTCTAATCCTTACAACCTGTGAAGTGCAACAACAACTATTTTGCAGTTGGGAAAAAAACCAAACAAACTATTTTTGCAAGAGATGACATGACTCATTGAATCAGTGATGAATGAGATTAGAGTTGCACCCAGGACTCCTCCCCATCAGTTCCACACTCTTTTTTCTTATTGTCGTTTAGTTGCTCAGTCATGTCTGACTCTTTGCAACCCTATGGACTGCAGCATGCCAGGCTTCCCTGTCCTTCACCGTCTCCCAGAGTTTGTTCAGACTCATGTCCAGTGAATGGGTGATGCCATCCAATGTGAATGTCTAGAAGGGTGACTTTGTTTGGATGAGCTATGGATAATAGCTGGTAGCTCTGGGTTAGCGGCAAAAGAAACCTTGATTCAAATCCCAGAGTAAAGCTGCCCTCAAGGGTTGGATCTTGGATGATCTTATTGATTCAGCCAAAATTTCCTAAGTGCTTAGTGAACAAAAGTCACTAAAGAAATGGAGATGAATCAGACATAGTCCTTGCCTCATTTGGAGACATAGGAAAGCCTTGTCTGGAGAAACATAGCAAAATTCATATGAAAAATTTTATCATGTGTAAGTATGTATGCTCAGTCATGTCTGACTCTTTGCGACCCCTTGGACTCTAGCCTGCCAGGCTCCTCTATCCATAGGATTTTCCAGACAAGAACACTGGAGTGGGTTGTCATTTCCTCCTCCAGGGGATCTTCTTGATCCAGGACCAAACTTACATCTCCTGCATTAGCAGGCGGATTCTTTAGCACTGAGTTACATGAAAAATTTTATCAAAACCTGTCATGTATGGGAAGTGCAAAAGAGGTGGTGCATGTACGTAGCCCATGCCCTAGGAGTTCTGAGGCGCATGTATCCAGAGAGCCAGGAAGATCAAGAAGGCTTCCTGGAGAACCACTGGGTGCGGAGGTGGGAGAGAGAGTTCAAGGAACAGCGGAGCCTGTGAGTAGGAACGCTGAGCCAGGCATGTTGATGGTGTGTTTATGCTGAGGAAGGCATGCACCCAGAGCATAACATACAGTAAAGAGATGAAGAGAGAAGCCTTCAGGTCTCCTTTAATTTGTTTGATTCTAAACTCTTTTTAACAAGTGTCTTACCCCTCTATACCCTCTACATTTCTGCATAACCAGTGGGTAAAGAGCTAAGTGGGAAGAAGAATAAACTCATAGATTTTTTAATCACCACAAAGTGGCCTCCACAATCAGGTCACAAAAGAAATGCATCTGGCCAAAGGCCAGAGCGATTTTCCCAAAATGCAAACTAGATCATAGTTACTCTGTCCACCGTTCGTCAGTGGCTCACCAGTGCCTTCAGGGTAAGTTTCAAACATCTGAGAATGTCTTACGAGCTCCTCTGTCTGTGACCCCCACCTCTCTGCCTACGCCATGATCTAGTTTGCATTTTGGGAAAATCACTCGGCTGCGTGAATAGATCAAATCAGGCAAGAATGGAGGCAAGACACCTATTAGAAGGCTGCTGTCCTCATCCAAGTGAGCAAAATTAGTATTGATAGAATAACCAAGGTTACAGATTTGGGAATCATCAGGATAGAAATGGTAAACAAAGTTGTGGAAGCCAATGAAATCATCAGGGAGACAGCCAGCAAGAAAACAAAAGTGTATGGGCAGAGCTAATATCTATGGAGAGGGCAGAGGAAGAAGAACCTACCCAAAAACATGCACAGGGAGCCCACAGGTAGAGAAGTGTGCGTCACCAAGACCAAGGGAAGATGGTGCTGTTGATGACAGAGGCCAGTTGTGCTAAGTATTGCAGAGAGGCCAATTAAACCAGAAGCACTAAGCATGGTGTTCTGTGAGCTCAGCGTTTACTCGAAACATGTTGGAGTGAATTGCTAATTGGTAAACTACTAAATTGATGCTGTTGTTCTTAACTTAATTATTTGCTCTGTTTTGGTTTTCATTAGAAACAGCACATCTAAATTGTGTTTGCTCAGACAAAGTGGTAAACCCTGTTTATGTTAACTCTTGTTTCTTGGGTTAAATAATGGATTTAAGATTAAAAAACAAACAAAAAAAAAACTTGGTTGTTTCAGAGTGACTATAAAGGTACTGTCTACTCTCTAAAGTAAATTTGGTAAATCTAGACAAGAAGAAAATAAAGGCCATCCCAGGCAAGGCAAGCAGAGGCTAGTGGCTATTACTTTTGGTCATGGCCATGGTTCACAGAGGCCACCCCCAGGGAACAGGACTTGGAAGAGGGCTATTCAGGTGTGAAAGTCAAAGCTTCAGCTTGTTACAACTGTTCTTTCCCTTCTGTGGGTCAGGGATGCTTCTGAGAATCTGATAAAAGCATCAGACCATCTACCCAGAAAAATACCCAGCGTACTTATGTATATAACTTTGCATTCAATTTCTGTGGGACCCTGAAATGTCAGAAGACTTGAAAGCTCTGCAGGAATTGTTTCTGCTGAGAGTCATGTCCCTGCCAGGGATCATCCCCCAAGGGCTTCTTGGTGCCTGGGAAGGGCCTCCATTTAGAGTGGCCATGGAGACTTTGGACTCACTCGGGGCTATGAAGTTCACCCACCACCAACCACCTCTGGCTGCACGTATGGGGTTCCTTTTCAGGCCAAAGGACCAGCTTGGGGGTTGGCTTTAGCACTTTTCTTAGTGGGGACAAAGCACTGAGCTTAGAGGAGGAAGATCTGGGTTTCAGTTTCATCTCCGCTTCTTATTCACCATGTGACCTCGAGTAAGTCACTCCACAATTCTGAGCCTCCATTTCTTTGCTGAATAGGAATAATAATTCTTTCCCTGTCTGCCTCACAGAGTATAAATCCAAAGAGTTAACAGATGTGGAAGTGCTTCATAAAGTGAAAAACATGACACAAATATGAGGGGTGATAAATAACCATTAAAGCAACGAATATTCATTGAGGATTTACTACGTGCTGCCATTGCATTAAGCACTTTGTCTCCATCTCATTTCATTCCCACAACTGTATGAGGTCATCACTCATTGTTTTACCTTATTTAAAAAAAAAAGTGAGGCTCAGAGTAGTTAAGTAGTTAAGTAACTGCATAGGTGACACAGCTGCTAAGTGATGAAGCCAGATTTGCAAAGAATAAAGAAATTGCTGCACCAGAGTAGTAGGTTTTGTTTGTTTGTTTGTTGGGGGTTTTTGTTTTGTTTTAATTTGGTCACGCTCTGCAGCACATGGGATCTTAGGTCCCTGACCAGGGATTAAACCTGGGCCTGGGAGTGAAAGCTCTGAATCCTAACCACTGGACCACCAGGGAATTCCTGAGCAGTAAGGGTTTGTGAGACATAAGGATGAGGAGTACAGAGAGGAAGCTCATCTTTGTCAGGTGTCCATTAGCTCATCGGGTACTTTAGCCAGTTGCTTCAGAAGAATCCTGAGAAGTAGGTTGCATGTGTAATACCCACAGAGCACATGAAACAACAGTGTCTGACACATATGTCTTTGGTAAATATTATCTACTGGGATGGTATTATTATTGTAATACCCATTGTACAATGAGAAAATCAAGGCTCAGAGAAGTGCTCTTGCCAAGGCTATATAGTCAATAAATAGCAGAGCAGGGCTTGGTCTTCCAGTGTTTTGGGCCTCAAAGTTCGTGCGTTTTCAACGGACTGTCTTCTGCACAAGGAAGGCTGGCACGCTTTTCCCCCAGATCCTCCACCTTTCCGTAATACCCCGTGGCCTTCAAGTTCCAAGTTTTGTAGCCCACCAGACCTCTGGCATTTATTAATAGTGCTGCCTGTGACCCCTTTAGATTCACTGCAGTGAATCGACAGGTTTAAAACTTGGTACCATCTTGATTAAACACTTGTTGGCCAGATTCCCTGTCTGTCAGTGTGCCAGCTGATAGGCTGACAGGCACAAGCCTGCAGCCCTGGGGACTGTCTGGTCTGAGCAGCAAGCAGTCCTGTTAGTGGCTGGCTGGCCCCACAGCCAAGCCCTGCAGGCTGGAGGGGAGAATTAGGGGAATGGCCAGATGACTGTTAGGAGACAGCGAGTCTGCACAGAGCCTAGAGAGGATTTCTCTCTAGCTCTGGTTTTATTTATGCATCATTTAGACCCCAACAATTTCCCAAAATAATTTGACATGGCTAATGGCTTAGGTCTATCAGGTGTTTCTGTCTACAGAGCACAGCTATTTAGTGATCTGAGTCATGGAGACATCTATGGAGATGGGTGACATAATTTCCATTTTACAGATGAAGAACATTGAGGTATAGGTAGGGAAAATAATCTACTCAAGGTCACATAAATGCACAACAGTCAGGGCTGAGACTCAAATCAGGGTTTCAGATTCTAAAATTGCTATCTTTCCCCCATGGATGCTGCTTCCTAACAAAGGATACACTGGAGGTAGGGGAGGAGGGGCTGGTGTTTAAAAGGAAGTGGAGAGAGAGTGCTAAGCCTGGGGCCAGCATGGAGCGGGCAACCAGACTAAGTATCTGTCTTGCCCCTGGGATTCTTTAGTGCATTGCTCATATGCAGCTCCAAGGGCCTCTGACTGAAGGCCTTTCCTTGGGCAAATATGTATCCTCTGAGTAGATAGTTTGCTAGCTGGCCTGGGAAACCTGCTCAGTTCAGGAGCCCGCTTCCCAGAGGCTTATTGGAGCAGGGAGCTTCTGGAGCCATCCAAGAATCCCTGGGGGCTGTTCTTACCTTGTGTCCTCTAACTCAGCATGAAGTCTGGATCACCATGAATTCTGAGCTGCCTTGCCCTCTGGTCCTGCCTGACCTACTCTGTGACCAAGCCATTTTGCCTGTGCCAAGGGTCAAGAAGAGAGCCTTAGAAATCACTGGTTCTAATCCTCCGTCTTTGACAGGGAGATTGAGGATAAGAGAGGTAACAGAGGCCACTCTTCTTTTCAGATAGTGTGTTCATGAGTGGTGTTGCCAGGGCCCCCAAGCCATGTTCCCATGCCCTCAGCCTTGGCCTTGCCATTATTCAAACCCTATCCAGACTTCTAGCGATCTGCCTGTATCCCTAGCTCCAGGCAGACTCTTGTCTAGCCTTGACTCGGGCAAGTGTGACAACAAGGTTGGCAGCTCTCCTTGCAGACCCAGCCTGCTGCAGTCTCACTGGAGGCAAAGGTTCATCCCAGCCGTTGCCAAAATCCCAGCCTGGAACAGCCAGATGTCTTTGACCTATCCTATTACCGGAGCCAGGGAATGAGATCAGCCTGATGAATACAGAATACAGGGATGGGAAATCCCTCCCTCTAGTCCCTCCAGATCCGTTAGTATTTGAGCAGGGCGCATGGGTTTTACCATAAACACTAATCTGAGATTCTTGCAACAATGAATGTACCCCAGTCCCTTCAAGAGTCTGTCTCTCCCTTTGCTTTTGGGTGTGGATAAGTCCCAGCTGAAGTCAAAAGCACTTGTCCTCTTAAGTAAAAGGGACTGCAGTAATTAGGAATTACTTGCCTGGAAAATCCCATGGATGGAGGAGCCTGGTAGGCTGCAGTCCATGGGGTCGCTAAGAGTCGGACACGACTGAGCGATTTCACTTTCACTTTTCACTTTCATGCACTGGAGAAGGAAATGGCAACCCACTCCAGTGTTCTTGCCTGGAAAATCCCAGGGACGGGGGAGCCTGGTTGGCTGCTGTCTATGGGGTCACACAGAGTCAGACACGACTGAAGCGACTTAGCAGCAGCAGCAGCAGCATAAAGGTGCAGCAAGCTTATTTACACTGGTACTTGCAAACGAGAAGGAAATTGATTAAATGAAATATGGGACTGTATATTGCAAAACATGCTATAAAATGGATTACTGCTGACTGTATCCTCTTAATACGTGAGATTGTTCCCAAGTAGTAACAAAATGTTGGAAAAGGAAAAATGATTATATTGTTAGGGAATTTTTTTTTTTTTTGGAGAAATGCCCTCTTCTTCAAACACATAATTAGTAATTTAGTTTGCCTAGTCAGAAAAAAATGAGTTGTTTAAAATTATTTAATTATCTTCAAATATTTTTTGAACATTGGATTATGTTCCCAGCACTGTGCTGGGTTCCAGGGATTCAGAAGCAAATAACACGTGATATCTACCCTCCGGGAGCTCAGTTTAATGGAGTGCTAAGGGGGTGAGCGGTACATTGATACACATTTATGGCCTAGCATCATGGGGGTGGTCATAGATAAATAAGCATGATTTGTATCAGGAATTAGGGAAGACTGTCCTAAGAAGCTGATGGCTGAGCTGGGTTTTGAAAGCTCATGGGAGCAAGAAACAACCTGGTATATTTAGGCCTGGGACTGTGAAGTGAGAGGGAAAAATAGTGTTTGGAATGAAACTGGTAAGTAGGGAGCAGAAGATGACATGATACATATTTCCAATCAGATATTTCAACTCCAACACTGAAGAAGCCAGAAGAATTTTACCTTTCAATGACATGCTGTTGAAGTGAGGATCTAGCATTCATTTTTATATGTACTATTATTATTATCATTATTTACTAATATTGCTATGGACATTGGTATCTCAAAATGAAAAAGCAAAGTTTTTAAAATTTATTTTAAAACTTTCAGACAGTAAAAATTGTACTTTTATTGTGTATAGTTCTAAGGGTTTTAAAATGCATAGTATCCACCACCATCTTAACCCTTATTCTCTATTTCTATAGTTTTACCTTTACCAGGGTATTTCCAGAATAAATAGAATCACATAGTATATAGATATGGAGACAGGCAACTTGTTAACATAGGAAAGAAACGATCCAATTCATACCTTTTCCAGTTCAGAAGTTAGAACACTTTCACAAAATGGGAGGGAAAGAAGAATTAGCGTGATACATGAAAAACTAGTGTATATTGAAAACATGCCTTTCTAGTCTTCTGAATCATTAACAGGTTAAGCTAGAAAAGCATGACCTCCCCCAAATTATTAAAAAAAAGTTTTTTTTTAATATCCCTCCTCAAGGCTTCCCTGGCAATCCAGTGGTTAACACTCTGCACTTCCAATGCAGGGGGCACAGGTTCGATCCCTAGTCAGGGAACTAAGATCCCACGTGCCGCTTGATGTGGCCAAAAAAATAAATGAAATACTCTTCCTTGCCAACAAAAGAAAGAAAAGGTTCAAATGTAGGCTCTTTTGTAGACTATTAGGTGCTTCCATACAGGTTGTCATCATTAGAAACCTGCGTGTTGTGGATATTTTGTTAAATCTGTAGCCCTGTCCCCTTCAATCCACTCTATTCAGAGTGGTCCAAAAGTATGTTGCAGATAGTTGGGCAAATGCCTTGCTGCAGCTCACCGGTGTGCACTAAGGAAACTCCCTGATCCTGTATTTTCACCAAAAAAGCGAATAACGATAACCTGCTAGAGCACCTGTGCCAACTCTTTGTGATCATAGCTTTCTGGGTCCTGACCGGAGAAAGGAAGTTCCACATTCTAGCTCTAGGTATCACAACAAGGCTGGTGGCTGATGTGGAATGAATCTGGGGTGTGTGGAAGAGGCCAAAAAAGCATGTGATTGAGGACTTTTACATGGTGTTAGCTTCAGAGTTACACAGGATGAGATGGCAAGGATGAGGAGGATAGATTTTGTCCAAGGGCTGAAGTCTTCAGGAAGGAAGAAAAAGAGGTATTGGTGAAGAGCTCTTGGAGATTTCTCTTATATTCATTAATTTTTATGTTGTGGGAGAGTTGTTAATAAATTAAAATTTATAAGAAAAAATCAATTCCAGAAGATTTTTGTGGTCTTTAAAAAATACTAGATTTTTGTGGTTTATTGAAAAGATACAAAAAAAAAAAGAAAAGAAAAGATACTAGCACGAATCTATTGTCGTGGTAAAACTTTCACATCTAAAGGATGAAAGATGACAAATTAAAGCCTCTCATTCTCCTTCTCTTCCTATTAGTGTTTCCCAGCAAATAATTTTCTTGCATATTCTCCTAGAAATTTTCTACACATATACAAATATATACATTTCCTGTTAAATCAAATGGGATCATACTATATAATACCATGACTTATTATATATTTTTGCTATGTAGTATCTTAATATACATTGGACACCATTCTATGTTACAATAGAATATGTAGCTTAATCTTCTGTTTTTAAATAGCTGCATGATATTCCTCAGTATGGATGCACCACAATTTATTCCACCCAGTCTCCTGTGGAAGAAGATTTAGATTATTTCCAATTCCTTTCTCTTACAAATAATGCTGCAGTGAGTGTCCTTGTACATATATCTCCCATCCAGTCTTTTCCATTATGCTGCCAAGTGTCAGCACGAAGGAAAACAGTTCCTCAAGTTCAGCTTACATTATGTTCAAATGCTCTTGTCTTTTGTATCCAGGTTGCTTCTCTCTTAGGATCCAGCCACCATTTGAAATTAATCTTTTAATAAGTTCAACTTCTTTTTAGCCTTTCATCTTTGGAGAAAGAACTCATGTAGCCACACAGGTTTCCCTTGAAGACCTCGTGTTTTCTTCATTATTAGTCTGGGTCTTTTTAAAATGTAAATGTTCACAATTGTTTCCTGTATTTTAAATTTATAGAATCTAAAACAGCGGACTGTGTTTATCTGATGATCTCTCTGGTCCCTCCTCTCTGAATAGTGAATCCTAAGTGGCCTTTGAACTTGGTCGGGCAATGGAATTTAGATTTAAGAAGGAATAAAAGAGAAATAATTTTCACTTTTCTAGCAAGAGTGTTATGGAGCTTCCACTTCTCATCAGCTGGGGGAGGAGGAGAGTGAGGCTGGGAAGTCTGCCACAATATTTGGCATGGCTGGGCTTCCAGATTGTATCTATTTTTGTAGCTGCACAAGTTGGGAGGAGATTAGAAGGATAGTCAAATTTCCTGCTTCAGGTTGTAAATTGATCAAGAGGTGGAAAGAGCACTAGACTGGGAGTCAGAGACCTGGTCATGGTCCCAGATTTACCAGATAATAGCCACAGGTCCTCAGAAGTGTCCCGTCCCTTCTCCAAACCCTGTTTCCCTCTGCTCTGAACAAAGGAGGTTGGACTAAATGGCTCCAACATCCCTAAATCTCTAAAATTGTATTATTCTGAAGTTCTAAGAATGTTTGTCAATTTCAAGAAACTTTAAGAACTGTGAGAATGTTTACTCATTTATCAAAAAGATTAATTAGGAATATCTCTTAATAAATAAATGCAGAGGTGAATTGGGAGTCAGGTCTTTATCCTTGTGACCTCTGTTTCAAAGCTTTGATTCTAGCAGTAAAGACTGGGCTGAGGTGATGTGCACACTTAAGGAAGAAGGTTCTGGAGCCACATAGGAGCATCCAGATGAAACTGTCCAGATGCCTCAGAAGCAGAGAAGTCTTCCTGGGCCCCAGAGAGAAGCTGTGAGGTGGGTGGGTCTATGCCAAGCTGCACAGGCGAGTGGTCAGTCTACCTCTTTGAGGGTCCCTCTCAGAGCAGAGAACTGGAGAGGGCCACTGCAAGCACATGTACATGTGTTCCTGGTGGGTCTCCTCAACTACGTATATCTGAGGGCACCTCTAGGCCTGGCCCTTCCTAAGTGTACCCACCCAGGTCTCTCCAGAGGCTGCAGTCATAGGGCCCCTTGATGCTTCCAGCATCCTTTCTACTCAAGGCCTTCCCTGTGCACTCAATAATAAGCATGCTTTCTTCAGAGATTGTTCTAAGAGGAACCTTGTACTTCTCCAGGATTCTTTGACCTCAGGAAATTTCCAGGTCTGGCCTACACAAAAAATTTCACCTTTTTTTTTTGTTTGTTTGATCTATAAGGCTACTCATACCATCACTTTTAACAACAGTTTAAAAAAATTTACTATCTAAGCAAGAAAACGATTTCTATTGAAATAAAATCTTTAAGGAAAAAATGGTATGGAAAAATAGGACCAAATTCCAGTCAACAAAAAGTGTAAATAATAGTAATCTTAATCTCAATCTTATAATTCTAAAAAATTATAATTACAAGCAGTTTATTAAGTACTTCTATAACATAAGCTCCATAGGATTAAGGGCCTTGACTGTCTTCTTATATATGGCATCTCCAGCTTTCTACCAGTATCTGATGTATAGTGGTTGCTGTGATCCAGTAGGTATTATTACTGTCCCTATTTTGCAGATAAGGTAACTGAGGCTTAAGGGTTAAAGAAATGGCTTTGCCTAAGATTACAGAATTAGTAAGCGTCAGAGCTGCATACTCCAAAATGGTCAACACTGTGCTAAGTGGAATAAGTCAGAGAAAACAAATACTACATAATTTCACTTATATCTGGAATCTAAAATCAAACAAACAAACTTATAGAAACAGAGTAAAAAAAAAACGAAAAGAAACAGAGTAGAATGGTGGTTGTAGAGGGAAACAGGAGAGGTCAGTCAAAGGGTACAGACTTCTACTTATAAGATGAATAAGTTCTGGAGATCTAATATTCAGCAGGGTGAATATAGTTAACAATACTATGTTATGCATGTAAATGTTCTCACTACACATATAAAAATTGTATTAGGTGAAGTGAAGGATGTGTTAACTATCCTTATTATGGTCATCATTTCTCAATATATATGTGAGTCCAATCATCACATTCAGCACCTTAAACCTATATAATACTATATGTCAATTATATCTCAATAAAGCTGGAGAAAATTAGTGGAAGATATCAAGTACTATAAAAATTATTTTAGATTTTTACCCTAATTTCAGCAGAAAAATAAAAGTTGAATTGACAAGGAAAAAAAAAAAAAGGCTTCTATTACTACCACATGTCCTTTCTTGTTTCTAGGTCATTTTAAACTACTTAAGGTGAAAGGTCATATCTTGCTTTCTTATATCTATAGTGAGTGATGCCTTATTGATTTCATTGAGTAATCATCTTTTGTAAGTTTCCACCCTTGTAAAATTCCACTGGTTAAAACAAGCCTTTTCTTTAGAAATCAGCAGCATCCCACATATGACCACTGTGGGGTATGTGAAATTGGAAAATAAGGAAGTAAAATTTACTGCTTTCTTCAGAATTATTGTTGTTACAATTTCTAAGAGAATATGCCATTTGCCTGGGAGAGTTTTAGGATTACTAACTTTCTTGTGAAAATCCTATGAATGTTAGAAGTTAGAAATTTCTCTGAGAGCTGGTGTATGTTTTGGAGAGAGACTTATTAGAAATCTCCTTCTCTGCCTCATTCCTAAAATGCTAATTTGATGTGCGCACTTACCCAGAAGATGACTGATTTGTTCGCTGCCTGATTGATATTTGGCATCACCCCCACACTGCTGCTCCTCACTGAAAATGCAGGAACAATAATCAAATGTTAAGTTTCTCAAGAACCGTCTTTCCAAAGAAAATCAAACCACTTGCCCTTTGTTGTCTCAATTATCTCCAGAGCACCTTGAAAAGAACTTGTTTTTACCTTTATTATGAGAGAGGGAAGAGAACCAGATTGGAGTTAGAAGACCTCGTATGAGTCCCGCTCTGCTATTGTGAGGATTCATAAAAATCACATTACTGCACCTTTCCAGTCTAGTGGGATTATCTGCTTTGTAGACTGTTGTGATAGTTGAATGACATGGCATATGTAAATAGAAAATGAAATCTATTCTACAAGTTTAGCAAGTTGCAACATGTTAACAAGTTTAACATATTATAAAGGGCATGGTCTCTGGAGCCAGCCACCCTGGGAGTATATCCCAGTTCTGTCACTTACTGTGTGACCTTCAGCAATTTCCCCAACCTCTCTGTGCTCCAACTTTCCTGTCTAGAATAAAGAGATAATAGTAATACATTTGCCTCATAGAGTTGTTGTGATGAGTAAATGAGAATGCACAAAAAATTGCAATGGTAGTGCTTAGCCCATAGTTAATACTCAGTAGAAAGGGTTATGATCAACATTGGGTTTTTCTATGAGAAGTAAGTGATATGGTTTACATAAGAATATGTATAAACTATAAAACACTGCACAAACATTCATTCAGTTAAGTCACTGAGCTGATGAGGATATAAAGAAGCTCAGACAAAGGCCCCTACCATCCAGTAGTACTGATTATATCTGGAATTGGAAGTGAGAGAGCAAGGTGCCTCCTGAGACAGTGAATGAGAAGATGACAGAATTCAGTTTCCTGGGGAGATACTCTAGTCTGGTCAAGCAGCCTTCCTTCTGGCTATAGTAAATCTTTATTGTTTGTGATGCATGTTCACAAACTGTCTTGGTATTACTCCTTACCTTAGCTCTGTAACATGACAGGCTGGATGGAAATATTTTGCAGTCAAGGGTACAGAGGTTTGAAGGTGAAGCAACTCTCATGAGGGCTCTCTGCTTATAAGTGACAGAGCCTGGGCTCCCTCTTCCTTCTCCTTCCCAAGCTGTGCCCAGTGGCCATCTGTGTCCCAAGCCAGATCTTGTCAGTGTTCTAGGATATTGTTTTCTCTTGTTCTCTGCAGTATAGCAGTGACTATTAGATCCAGAAGGTCTGCTCAAGGAAAGCTGTGTGGATGGTGGGAGAAACGGGAGCTGGCAGAAAGGAGGAGGGGATTGGATCCTAATCCTCTGAGAGGTGCCCAGGTGGGAATGATGCTTCACAGAGAGGTCAGAGGTCTCTGAACATCATGCATATTCACCTCTGCAACCCTCTGTTTCCACATCAGTGAAATGGACTAATAAAGATCTCCCTGCTACTCCAGTCTATTGTAAGCATTAAAAGAGGTAAACTGTAAAAGGAGCCTCATACTTGGGGTCCCTAAAGTGATTGAGTCTGTCTACCTTTTCATCTTTGATGGTATTCAGGAACCCCTGGGAACTTCCCTCCTATCCCCGCAGTGACCGCATGGGCTCCATCTGCTGAGGGGATGACAGTAGAAAAGAGCATCTTCCTGGTCTCCCTGATCCCATGACACACCCACCTGTGTTCATGTCTGGAATTTGGTGAAGAAAGAGGAACTGGACTCTGTAATTTTTTCTTGACCTCTGGTTCCTTCTTGTTCTCTGTTCCTTTCAGCCAGGATCACAACCTAGAGTCATCTGGACCAGCCACCCTTACATCTACTTTCTGCACACTCAGGTTATATCCTTCCATGCATCTGGGAGCTCAGGAGATGCAGGTGGCTTCTAAGAAAGCCTTTTGGGTCAGACACTAATGTGAAGAAATCTTTTTGTATCATCTTGAGACAGTGGCTCCTTGAATTACTCAAACGATAAAGAGACTTGTACACATTTTAATACCGTTATTTTTATATAGATTTCTTTGTTTAAGAATAGCACTAAGACACTGTTGAGGAAAGAGATCAGGCAAACAGCTTTCTTCTCCAGGAATTTGGATTTACTGAGATGAGTTTTTGTGCTAAGTTCCGGTTCCACCCAGAGCCTCTTCAGGAGGAAACAGGTAGGCCTGACCCCTATTTCTCTCTGCTGCGACCCTGGGCATTCCCTCCTGCATCAGTGGCCAAGTAACCCAGGTACTCCAGCCATAGCTGATTGGATCAGGGATGAGCACTTGACTTGTAGACAGGCAGCCAATCTTTAGGCTGTCCAGTGAAAAAAGAGGGAAGACTGTGAAGAACTAGACCACAGATTTTCTCTCTTGGGGAGTTTAATGAAAGATGTTGGTGTAGTAGCCATTGGTATTTGGAGCCAAGGCAAAAAGGCACATGGAGAAAATCGGAGGCAGAGACAAAAGTCGGTTAACTGGGGAGCCTTGGGCTAAGGAGCCTCCATTCCACTGGTGACTGTGTTGGTCCTGCTCTGGATCCTGAGCAGCTAACTGTCCATTTCTGAACAACTCTCATTGCATCTCTATAATAGAGTTTCTCTTCTTCTTGGGAATCTGGCTGGGAGGTTTTCCCTCTATTACCTTTGGACTTGGTCAAGGGTGATAAGCTTGGTTTCTTTGCTTCTGCATTTATCCTTTCAATAAATAATTCGTCCTTTAAGGTGACCTGAGTGAGTCTTTATTCTTTGGACCAACAATGTCAAACTGTCACTGCCAGTGAGCTCCCTTTTGATTTCCAGAGGGGGCAATGCAGCAGAGAAGCTGAGCTGCGCTGTCTTGTATGCACTGCCAACCGACACCTTCAGAGCAGCCTTCCCTGAGCACCCAGCTGAAAACAGTAACCTGTCCTCACCCCCAGCTAGCCACACTGTCAGGACCCCTTGTATTTTCTTCACTGAACTTAATAGTTTAAAACAACATACAGGTCTTCCTCAACTTCCAGTGAGGTTATATCCAGATAAATCCATCATTAAGTTGAAAATACCCTAAGTCAAAAGGCATTTAATACACCTAACCTACAGAACATCATTGCTTAACTTATCTTAAGCATGCTCAGGACACTTACAGTTATCCTATGACTGGGCAAAATCAGCTAACACAAAGCCTATTGTATATATATATTTTTTTAAGTGTCCAGTATCTTATGGAATATATGAAATACTGTTCTGAAAGTGGAAAGCAGAATTGTTGTCTGGGTACAGGATGGTTGTAAGTGGTGTATCAGTTGTTTACCCTCATGATCGCGTGGCTGGCTGGGAGGTGAGGCTGCCACTGCCCAGAATCGTGAGACAGAATCATACCCCATATCACTAGCTCAGGAAAAGATCAAAATTCAAGATGCAAAGTACAGTTTCTACTAAATTCATATCACTTTTGTACCATCAGAAAATCAAAAAATTGTTAAGTAGAACCATTGTAAGTTGGGGACTGTGAGTACATCTGTTCTCTTACAGTTTGGGAGGTCAGAAGTCTTAAATGAGTCTATGGAATGTTGGCAGGGCTGGTTCTTTGGAGAAGCTCTGGCAGAGAATCCATCCCTTGCCTTTTCCAGAGGCTGCTTGCATCCTTGGTTTGAGTCTCTGCATCTCATAGCCTTTTCTCCCCCTGCTTCTATCGTCACATCACTGTCTCCTGTCTGTCATTCCCGAACCCCTCTTTTGCCATATAAGGTAACATTCGCAGGTTCCAGGGGTTAAGATGTGGATTTCTTAGGGTCCACTATCCAGTTTACCACAGTCTTGTTCGTATATTTACTTGTTTATGTTTTTAACTCTCCTCTCCATCCTCAGTAATAGACCTTCCATGGGAGCAAGGACCTCATCTGCCTTGTTTACCACTGTGTTCCCAGGGCCTGGGTTAGGGCCTAGTGCAGAGTACATGGTGAGAAATATTTCTGGAATGAATACATAAATGAATTAACAGAATGACGAAATCTCTAATATTCCAAAGACTCCTTTGGTCTGGAATCATATTCTCTTTTGGATCTTCTAAACCAACGTTTCTTAAGCCAAACTGTTGTATGGGGTTCTATTTCTGCAAGATGTTTTATAGGAAAAAAATAAAAATACTGTGGTCAAATAAGTTTGGGAAATACACTTGCTATATCTTCTTAGAGACATTCAGTGCACATTAGCATTAAATTCCAGAGAAGGCAATGGCTCCCCACTCCAGTACTCTTGCCTGGAAAATCCCATGGGCAGGGCAGCCTGGTAGGCTGCAGTCCATGGGGTCGCTAAGAGTCGAACACGGCTGAGCAACTTCACTTTCACTTTTCACTTTCATGCATCGGAGAAGGAAATGGCAACCCACTCCAATACTCTTGCCTGGAGAATCCCAAGGATGGGGAGCCTGGTTGGCTTCCATCTCTGGGATCACACAGAGTCAGACACGACTGAAGCAACTTAGCAGCAGCAGCTTAGCAGCAGCATTAAATTCTCTGGGAAGTCCCTCGATAAAGAAACTTCATTAATTGATTACACAGCCCAGCAATTCTGAAACTTATTTGACTAGAGTTCTTCTTTTCTTTTCGATATCCTTCATTAATAATATCGTTTCACAAAATTAATGTTCAGGAACTCATGTTGGGAAATGCTGCTCTCAGTGTTGAATTGTACCTTTTTTTTTTTTTTCTTTTTCTCTGAGTTTGTTGAAAACTTTTTTCTCTCTCCTCCCCTTTTAAAGGTTATCTCTCACCTTATTTGGTCTCAGCATTCCTGTGTTCTTACAAGTCCATCCTCCCATCTACCTTCCCATGCTTCCTTACAGGTCCTTCTTAGAGAACACTCTATACCTCCTGGGCTCAGGCCTATGGACACTGTTCTTAAGTGTCCTCCCTTACCACACTTCTGTATTCGGCTTTGGTTATGTAACCCTACTTCTGTCTCATGGACATTTTCTTTTAAGTCCAAGTTTTTCCAAAATGAAAGGAAGGTTTATTCCGTGATTTTAGCTATTGCTCAGATAAGGGGTAAGAAATGTTGTCAGCCCATTGACAACTTACCTCCTAAATGTCCTCACCTGAGCTCTGGAGGAGTTGCATTTTGGGGTTGGAGTTTTATCTTCTGGAGGATTAATCCTGGAGGCGTGGACATTCAACCTGGTCTTCTAGTTGTGTGGGAGCATGAGCTGGACACCACCACCTCAGTGGAGTCCCAGAAACTATTGCTTGGATAGACATTTGTTTTGTTGGAACCCCAGGTCTGTTGAAATGTTTGTTCTCCCCAAATTAAAACGGCAGGCTTTGACTAATTTTCTGTTCCTGGCACATCTCCAGGATCCAACCAGTATAATTGAGGTCCCACAGTAAACACGTTTTATCTTTCTGTTACTATCTTTCTGTTATTTCATTCTTCATAGTGCTTTCACCTTCGTTATATCTTATCACGTTCTCTCAACAACACTATGAGGCAGTACTATACCCATTTTACAGATGAGGAAACAAAAATGCAGATTCGCCTGGTCAGTGAACCGTGATACTCAAGACTCAGCTTCAGAACTTTGCTCTTTTATAGCTACATTCATATAAAAAAATGTGCAAATATTTGTAAATGTTTAAAGTTCATTTTATATACACTATATATAAAATATATAGAATATTTTATACGCTTGCAAGGATCTTATTTAATCCTTGCAAGTGTTCTGTAGAATAGGCAGAGCAAGTATTTTAATCCTCATTTTATGAGTGACAGAAACTCAGGCTCAGGCTTCCCAGGTGACACTAGCGGTAAAAGTCTCGCCTGCCAATGCAGGAGACATAAGAGACAAAGGTTCGATCCCTGGGTCGGAAAGTTCCCATGGAGGAGGGCATGGCAACCCACCACAGTATCTTGCCTGGAGAATCCCATGGACAGAGGAGAGGAGTCTGGCAGACTACAGTCCGCAGGGTCACAAAGAGTCTGACACGACTTAAGCGATTTAGCAAGCAGGGATTAGATATAAAAACAGCTTCCAAATTCATGCATGAAACACTTTCAGGCACCCCAGACTCTCTCATATCCCAGAGTTCTTGGAAGCCTCATACTGAGAGTAAAGATACAAAATATGTGGAAAATTGAATCTAACCAATAAGCTAAGGGTAACAACTGGCTGAGATATTTAAGATATAAGAATTAAATGGTAGAGACCTTCATTTTGTTCTCTGAGGGCACCAGCTTTTAGAGATGGACAGTGTGTAGAAACACCCGCAGTGTATTCCAAGGGCAGAGTCAGTGAGTAAAGGAGATTTTATCCCTTATCTCGGTTCCCTATTCACTGTTTATCCTCATTGTCAGGAAGCTTCTTTTTTATTTGTAAATGAATTCCCTCTTGCTGCAATTTGAATCCTTCTCCTCTTGTTCTGCCCCAGGGGAGAGGAACCTGGTTTGTCTCAAGCCTTTCCTTTCTGTTTCGCTCTGGCTAGAACAGGGTTGTCTGGGTTTTAGTTCCCCTATTGCCTCTGCATCCTTGCCTTGAATAGTTCAGTAAAGGAAGCCCTCACCCTCCAGCTTTTGAGAATTGAAGTAATTAATATGAAAGCTACCCTTACCAAAAAAAAAAGTTATTTACTACCACCCCGTGTCAGGTTGGAAGAATTCCAGTTAGTGACAGGGTGTAGGTTCAAGGTGACACCAGGACACGGAGTGAGGCTGGAGGTCTTTTGCCTCCCAAAGCTGGATTCTGACACGTGATCATGCCTCTGTTAGCATGTAAAGCTACCCTTGGACCTGGCCAAGTGTTCCTTTCTTGGGCCCTGGAAGGGCTCATCCCCTCTGCCTCTGTGAGGATTTGTTCCTGGAGGGAGGTCACCTGGCAACTCCTGACTTGGAATTTTCTCCTCTCCTCACATAGAATAATTTATGGCAAGCCCCAAAATAAGCTCCTTAAAATATCCAAACGTTGTTATTGTTAGGTTTTTTCCTTTCTTTCCCTCTAAGCATTTTACATCCAGGCCTCCATCAGGCAAATTTCGGATAAAAGGTGATTAGTGTTTTGGCAGAATTTTCATGAGGCTTTCTCTTGTATTCCCGCCAAAGAGCTTGCCAGGCCCAGATTTGATTAAAATGGCAGTGGGCTCTGCTACTTGAATGTAATTAGAACCATTCATTAAAGCTTTTGCTGACAGTTTGGCAACCTGTGCATTTTTTCAAAGTATGGCCAGCAGCCCATGGAAACAGCTCAGGGGAGGAGCAAGGGCCCAACAAACAGCATAGGCCAAGCTCTAGGGACGGGACATCCTCCACAGCCAGGAGCTTTCTGCATGGCCAGGCTGGCATTCACAGCGAAGGAGAGCTCGTTTAATTGGATTAAGGGGGATGGGAGGGCTGCCTTCTTAAGGCAGCCGAAGCTAAGCAGAAGGTTTTGCGGTGCATTTCAAAGAGAATTCAGTGTGCTTAAGTTCTAATGACATGCACCCTTGAACAAACCCATCGCCCAAGCACATAGCTGCCCCAGGCCATCAACCACTTTCTAACAAGGCGAATGTCCTATTCTTTCTACCTCTGGTGCCTCATACAAGGTCTGACACTTACTAGACACTCCATAAATGTTAATGAATAAAGAACAGAGGAGAATTTTTAAAAGAAAATTATTTATTTTGACATCAGTTTTCAGAGGTGGGGGGTCTCCCTGCCTCCACCTTGCTTTCTCCAATCCGTTTGCCACAGTGATCTTTCTAACATGCCAGTCTGGCCATCATTGCACTGAGCTATTTCAATGGCTCTCATTATCTTTAGCATGGTATATGGGGATCCGATGTGCTCCTTGATTACCTCTCTGGCTTTAGCTCTCATCACCTCCCCTGTCTTTTGTGCTTTGGTCACTACAAATTCCAAGCAGTTCTGACCTAGTCTATTAAACTTTCACTTTTGCACGAGCTGCTGCTTCTGCCTGAATGCTCTTATGCTGCTGTATCTCCATCTGATCCACTTCTGCATATCTGGAGTTCTTTGCCCGAATGCCGTTCCCTCCATGTAATCTTCCTTGTGCAACTCAAAAGTATTCCAGAACAGTTTTTCTGGTCCCTGTCTTTGTGACCAGCATAGTTTACTGAAATAGTCTTATGTATATGTGTCTCAGTCCCACATGTGTCTCAGTCCCACTAAGACAGGGATTAGGCCTTATTCACCTCTGAATCCTCAGAGCCTGGCTCAGGACTTCAATATGATCAATGCTCAGTAAGAATGGTTAAATATAGTGAATCTGACTTGATTTCTAGGTCTCAACCATTGTGCAAAATGATTGTGATGTCATGTTTTGGCTCGCAGATGGTTGATTCTACCCTTAGCAGGTGGTATCTTTAAGACAGTTCACAGAATAGTCAGGGAGGGGTGTGCTTGGCTCCACAAAGACACCTCATGCCAGGGAATCACAGCCTAGTGGGATGATTCAGTTCACTGTGCAGATCCTCCAGCACCCATTCCCTGCCTTGCCACTGCACTGACATTGACTCTTGTGCTTGGGGGCTCCCCCTTGGCATTGTCCATCCTGACTCCAGAAAATGCCTTTGGTTTTACTTTGCTACTCTGATCTGACCTCTTAGAATGCTGTGTGTCCACTTCAGTCACACTGTATAACACCTTGCCATCCCATTTCACAGGTTGCATAATCAAGTAAGAGAGGTCAAATGACAGCACTGAGAAAGTCAATGGTACAGTCAAATCTTCAGATACTATATGATATTACATGTACCATGGCCACACGGAGAAAGGAGGAAATGGTGCCCCAGTTGTTCTTAGATGGAAAGAACAAGGAATCTGAAAGATTTAAAAGTGTGATTCACGACTGAATTGCAGTGAAATGAGAGTTTGAAGTCACCTGACTTTTGTACCCCGGTGCTAGGCCTGTTGGCAGCAATTGGGTCCCTTGCCCTGTTTTGAAAGCATAATTGCGTCCAATTTCAATAGAAAGGTGATATTGTTATTGGGACAATGTGACATGCAGTACTAAGAAATCATCATACCAGCACAACAGATTTATTGTTCTTGTGAAAAGCAAAGTATACATATACATATATATATATATGTATATTTGTGAAAGTGTTAGTTGCTCAGTCATGTCTGACTCTTTGTGACCCTATGTACTGTAGCCCACCAGGCTCCTTTGTCCATGGGATTCTCCAGGCACGAATACTGGAGTGTGTAGCCATTTCTTTCTCCAGGAGATTGTCCCAGCCCAGGGATCAAACCTAGGTCTCCCACCTTGCAAGGAGATTCTTTACCGTCTGAGCCACCAGGGAAGCCACCACCACCTCATCTAAATATATATATATATACACACACATATGTATATGTATATTTGTATGTATATATATATCTATTGAATTATATAAGTAGATAAGTTACATAAATATATAAATTATACAGATAGATACTTGTTTACCTAGATATATGTCTAAATAGATATTAAAGAGATATTCTAAAAGCTTGGGAAAAAATGTAGAATGGAGGACTCATATGAAGGGGACACTTTCACTTATTTATATACTTTGTTGAGAGAATTCAAAACGATATTTTTACTTTTTAACATTATTCTACAATTGTTTAGCAATTTTACTTCCAGTATTATATCCTAAGATGATAACTGAACAATGTATGTGAATTGCGTACACGTATAATAGTGTTCATTGCAACGGCATCTGTGTACATAATAACAAACAGTGGAGATAATGTAAACATTCAACAATGGGCGCTGATCAAATAAACCATGATATTTCCTTAGAACAAAGTTCATGGAGCCATTAAAAATAATCTTGTAGAAATATATTTATTGATATGTGAAGTCATTCACAATATGTTGCTGAGTGAAAAAAAGATGAAACATATATACATTATGATATAATTTTTGTTTACTAAATGCACATGCATATAGAGAGACAAAGTCTGGAAGGGCTACAGTAAAATATTATCTGTAACTTATCTTTTGGAGGTAGGTTGAAAAGTGTCTTAATTTTCTTTTTGTTGTATGTATTTTCCAATTTTCCTACAATGAAAAGAAATCACATTTATAATAATTTAAAAAGTTATAAATCAGAATTGTGCCGCCTGGAGTTCAGCACAAACATGGGCCTCCAACTGGGGCTTTGCCATTGCCAAGGAAAGCGGAGAAACCAACTGTTTGGTTTCACACATGATGTTGGCGAGACTGCAGCCAAGGGCAGCATTTGTGTATGAGTGTGACCATTGAGACCAGTGCCCAGGAACTTGATCATCACTCACGCCCACGTCCTTTCCATACTGTTCCCAGTCTGGTTAAGATGCTGCTCAGAAGATACATATTTCACTAAGGAGAGAAAAGTCTGAATCAAATTGTTTTTTTTTTTTTTCCTCTAGCTGCACCACGTACTTGCACCAATATTTATCCCATCTGTTCTGAGAGTCTGCTCCCCTCTACTTACCAAAACTTTCATCAGCTCCCCATCATTTATGAAGTCTTTGGCCTGGCACATAAGGTCTTATGAGGTCTGCCCCCAGCCTTTCTTTCCCAGCTGTCTCTCCCTCCCATTCCCTTTAGGTAACTTCTGCTTGAACCAGTCGGGACTGCTCACCATTTTCTAAGGGCTCAAAATCCTTTCAGCTGCCACCATGAAAAACCCGACCTGACTTCTAGAGGAAGGTAGTGTGTTCTCTCATGTAACAGGGATTCCAGAGATTGGGCGGGCTACAGGGATGACTGATTTAGCAGTTCAGCGATGCAGTCGAGGACCCCACCCCTCTACTCTGCCATTCTTGGTAATGGATTCAACCTCAGACCAGAAGCAATTGGCCCCAGCAGCTCCTAGTATCATACCCACACATGGTGATGTCTTGAAGAGATAGGAACACCATCTTTCCTGTGGTTTTTTCCCTTGGGCTAGAAAACTCCCCCTCATCTCTCATTGGCCAGAAACAGATTGCCTGCTGTTCTCAGATGAATTGCTGACAATCATGAGTGGCATTACTCTTCAACCAGTTAGGGCCATCTTAGAGCTGGGAGAGGAGTCAGTCTTCCTGACACATGGAGCTGTGTGATAGAAAGGTGAATGTCTGAAAGAAATTTGAGGTTCATTTAGGAAGAAGGGGAATGCTGGATGGCCGCTCCACCAGACTGACACATGCTTTTCCGTCTCATGTGCTTGTTCACACTGGTTCCCCTGACCGGTTTGCCCTTCTTCCTAATTCTTCTTGTTCAGATTTTAGCATTTTGTCCATCTTTCACAGCTTGCCTCAGTCTACATCTCCCATGAAGACTCTAGTCTCCCCAGCTAGCTGTAATGTCTTTTCCTCTGGAATTAAAACTGCAGTATGTTTTGTTTATTTATTTTTATTAATTGCCTTCAACATAGTCTGCTATATACCATGGTTATATGTGAGTGTCTGTTTTTTAAACATACAATGCATTACAAGATGAATCAATGCATTTGTTAGACAAATTATTACTCAAGGTCAGTGTGACCAATGTGTAGTTTCCTATGCAAGGCATGGTATATGTGCTCGATTCTTTCCCATGTGTACAGAAGATAGAATTGATTGTAGCGTTATTTTTAACTAAGCCGGCACTCAGCCTCAGAACCATTCTCAGCATGGTGCTCCAGGAAGCTATTATTAAATGATTAGGGCTAATGCTGCAAACAAAACCTATTTGCCATTTTTGGCCTAATATATATAAGATACAGGTCAGTCTTCAGGGGCAAAGGTGAGAGTTGGGTGGAATAGAAACAGAGATGAGCAATGCATGGTTCCCTAGATCCAGGAACCTAGAGCTGAGGAAAGAAGCATACACAAATTCTTCAAAAGCGAGGCCTGAAGTGGAGAGTGATGTGGAGAAGTCCTTACAGTGATCTGTGCGAATGTGGGATGTTAGGGAAGACTTCCTGGAGGAAGGATCTCTCCAGTTATTCTGTGTTCAGTACACATACTTAACCACCCCACTGGTCTGAACATTTAGTTATTTCTTTAAGGAATTTTTTTTATCTTGACCTTTTAATTTTACTGCACTCTTGTCATAGCCCTGAGACAGAGGTGAGACAAGTACCTGTTCAATATGATTAATAATACTAGAATGAATAGCCAAGTAGTCAAATTTTCATATATTTTTAATTATTCACATAGGATAAATTCCTAGAAATAGAATGGCTAAGACAAAGAGTATGTACATCTTAGGGATGTACACATATATTGTTTGGGATATATGTGTATATTCATTCTTTTTGGAGTCTCATTATGTAAATATATCATCAGTTCAGTTCAGTTCAGTCGCTGAGTCATGTCCGACTCTTTGCGACCCCATGAATCGTAGCACGCCAGGCCTCCCTGTTTATCACCATCTCCCGGAGTTCACTCAAGACTCACGTCCATCGAGTCCATCATGCCATCCAGCCATCTCATCCTCGGTCGTCCCCTTCTCCTCCTGCATCAGAGTCTTTTCCAATGAGTTAACTCTTCGCATGAGGTGGCCAAAGTACTAGAGTTTCAGCTTTAGCATCATTCCTTCCAAAGAAATCCCAGGGCTGATCTCCTTCAGAATGGACTGGTTGGATCTTATTGCAGTCCAAGGGATTCTCAAGAGTCTTCTCCAATATCACAGTTCAAAAGCATCAATTCTTTGGCACTCAGCCTTTTTCACAGTCCAACTCTCACATCCATACATGACCACAGGAAAAACCATAGCCTTGACTAGATGGACCTTAGTCGGCAAAGTAATATCTCTGCTTTTGAATATACTATCTAGGTTGGTCATAACTTTTCTTCCAGGGAGTAAGCGTCTTTTAATTGCATGGCTGCAGTCACCATCTGCAGTGATTTTGGAGCCCCCCAAAATAAAGTCTGACACTGTTTCCACGGTTTCCCCATCTATTTCCCATGAAGTGAAGGGACCAGATGCCATGATCTTCGTTTTCTGAATGTTGAGCTTTAGGCCAACCTTTTCACTCTCCTCTTTCACTTTCATCAAGAGGCTTTTTAGTTCCTCTTCACTTTCTGCCATAAGGGTGGTGTCATCTGCATATGTGAGGTTATTGATATTTCTCCTGGCAATCTTGACTCCAGCTTGTGTTTCTTCCAGTCCAGCGTTTCTCATGATGTACTCTGCATAGAAGTTAAATAAGCAGGGCGACAATATACAGCCTTGACGTACTCCTTTTTCTATTTGGAACCAGTCTGTTGTTCCATGTCCAGTTCTAACTGTTGCTTCCTGACCTGCATACACATTTCTCAAGAGGCAGGTCAGGTGGTCTGGTATTCCTATCTCTCTCAGAATTTTCCAGTTTATTATGATCCACACAGTCAAAGGCAAATATATCATAGCTTATTCAATTAATCATTGGGTAAAATAAATCATATTGCAATAAGTAGCCTTGTACCTATTATTTTTTTCTATTTCTTTTCCGGTGTGTCTTTGAGTTAGCATCCTAGAATTGCAATGTTTATGTCAAAGGAAAAAACACATATATGATTTTTATAGATATTGATAAATTCCCTTCAGTGGAGGTGATATCATTTTACATTCCAGCCAGCAATGTATGACAATGTCTGTTTTCTAAATCTTATCAATAGGCAAACTTTTAGAATGGTATTTCATGTCCTTGTGAATTGTTTCCTTTATTTCAAGCTCTGTTAAGCATCTTTCATATGATTAGGAGCCATTAGCATTTTTCCATGCCAGTCTTGCTCATTTTTCTGTAAGTCATTTCTCTTTTTATTTCTATTATAGTTTTTATATATGAGAATATTAACCTGTTATAAGTTCATGTTTTTTCACCTTGTCATTTGTCTTTTACCATATTTTGATGTATTTTTGCAGTGTAAACTTTATTTTTTTAACTTCTATGAAGACAAGTGTATCAGTCATTTTCTATGGCCTCTAGATTTTGAACACAGGTTAAAATGTTTTTCCATTCCTGTTTTAGAATTGATCCATGCCTTCTTCTATGGTTGTCTCTTTTTTCTTCCCTTTCTTTCTTTCTCTCACTCTCTCTTTCTCAGTCTCCACCCCTCCCCACTTCCCTCCCGCCCTCTCTTTCTTTCTCCATTTACAACTCTGATTCAATTAGAGTTTATCCTGGTATATAATGTGAGGAAGGGACCAAATTTTTACCTTTTCCCTCTGGCTATCCATTATCCCAGGTAATCTTTTCTCTGTGATTTGCTTTATCACACAATACATTTTCTTTTAAATTGGGCCTATATCTAGATTTTCTATTATCTTCTATTGGCCTATTTATATACCAATACCACAGTTTAATTATAGAACCCTTTAAATATGTCTAATACTTGATAGGGCTATACCCAATCCCCAATTGCTCTTATTTTGCAGAGATTTCCTAGTTACTCTTGCCTGCTTATTTTTGAAGTGAACTGGGTAATCAACTTGCCAAGGTTCAAGGGGGGGGAAAAAACACCTGATGATAAGAAGAGGTGGCAAGAATACACGGAAGAACTGTACAAAAAAGATCTTCACAACCCAGATAATCATGATGATGTGATCACTCATCTAGAGCCACACATCTTGGAATGTGAAGTCAAGTGGGCCTTAGAAAGCATCACTACGAACAAAGCTAGTGGAGGTGACGGAATTCCAGTTGACCTGTTTCAAATCCTGAAAGATGATGCTGTGAAAGTGCTGCACTCAATATGCCAGCAAATTTGGAAAACTCAGCAGTGGCCACAGGACTGGAAAAGATCAGTTTCATTCCAATCCCAAAGAAAGGTAATGCCAAAGAATGCTCAAACTACTGCATAATTGTACTCATCTCACATGCTAGTAAAGTAATGCTCAAAATTCTCCAAGCCAGGCTTCAGCAATACATGAACCGTGAACTCCCTGACGTTCAAGCTGGATTTAGAAAAGGCAGAGGAACCAGAGATCAAATGGCCAACATCTGCTGGATCATGGAAAAAGCAAGAGAGTTCTAGAAAAACATCTATTTCTGCTTTATTGACTATGCCAAAGCCTTTGACTGTGTGGATCACAATAAACTGGGGAAAATTCTGAAAGAAATGGGAATACCAGACCACCTGACCTGCCTCTTGAGAAATCTGTATGCAGGTCAGGAAGCAACAGTTAGAACTGGACATGGAACAACAGACTGGTTCCAAATAGGAAAAGGAGTACGTCGAGGCTGTATATTGTCACCCTGCTTATTTAACTTCTATGCAGAGTACATCATGAGAAACGCTGGACTGGAAGAAACAAGCTGGAATCAAGATTGATGGGAGAAATATCAATAACCTCAGATATGCAGATGACACCACCCTTATGGCAGAAAGTGAAGAGGAGCTAAAAAGCCTCTTGATGAAAGTGAAAGAGGAGAGCGAAAAAGTTGGCTTAAAGCTCAACATTCAGAAAACGAAGATCATGGCATCTGGTCCCATCACTTCATGGGAAATAGATGGGGAAACCGTGGAAACAGTGTCAGACTTTATTTTGGGGGGCTCCAAAATCACTGCAGATGGTGACTGCAGCCATGCAATTAAAAGACGCTTACTCCCTGGAAGTTATGACCAACCTAGATAGTATATTCAAAAGCAGAGACATTACTTTGCCGACTAAGGTCCATCTAGTCAAGGCTATGGTTTTTCCTGTGGTCATGTATGGATGTGAGAGTTGGACTGTGAATAAGGCTGAGCACCGAAGAATTGATGCTTTTGAACTGTGATGTTGGAGAAGACTCTTGAGAGTCCCTTGGACTGCAGGGAGATCCAACCAGCCCATTCTGAAGGAGATCAGCCCTGGGATTTCTTTGGAAGGAATGATGCTAAAGCTGAAACTCTAGTACTTTGGCCACCTCATGTGAAGAGTTGACTCATTGGAAAAAGACTGATGCTGGGAGGGATTGGGGGCAGGAGGAGAAGGGGACGACCGAGGATGAGATGGCTGGATGGCATGATGGACTCGATGGACGTGAGTCTGAGTGAACTCTGGGAGACAGTGATGAACAGGGAGGCCTGGCGTGCTGCGATTCATGGGGTCGCAAAGAGTCGGACACGACTGAGCGACTGAACTGAACTGAACTATAATAAATTTGAAGAGAACAGGCCAGTTATTATGTAAAATGAGTGTCAATTTGATTGATATTCAATTTATTCATAATTAGATTTAGGGAAAGCTATTGATTTTCATATGTTGGCTTTCATAGTGTGCTACCTCACTACATTCTTCTGTTTGTCTTCTATTCTCCTGTTGTTTTTCTGATAGCTCTTGGATTTTCCAGGTAGAGAACCAGACCAGCTGCTTATACCTAGACGTTGTTCTATTGCTCCCTTTGCAGTTCTCATGCCTCTATTGTCAGAGATCCAGGAGGGTATTTGGGCCTTGCCCTGTGAGTAATGCTGAAGTCTTTTCTGACTACCTCCTACTGTAGATTCACAACTTGGGAAAGACTAACAATTTCCATTAGAAATTCGCTTTTCCCAAAGTGTATCAAGTCCCCAAGTAAAACAGAGTTCAGTGAGGGAAGAAGAGAGTGTTGTTTTCTCAGCATACAGAGATGCATTCATTGTCTGTAACCATTTAGTAAGAATTCATTATGTGTCACAGGTTCTGCTGGGTGATAAGACTTTGTAAAGTTTGATTAGCAGATGGGGAAAAAATTTCATTTAGGCTCTATTTTATATCACAGGTGAATTATTCCAATTATAATAGATGGTCAAAAAAAAAAAAAAAAACGCCAAATATAAACATAAAAACAAAAACCATAAAACTTTCAGAAAAAAACTTCCAGGGTAAAGCAAGGAACGTTACACATGGTTAAAGAAGTCACAAGGAACAAACACTGGCAGATTGACTACATAAAAATTAAAACACTTTGGCATAGCCAAAATTAAAATGCAAGCCATCAGAAAGGATAAAAAGTTAACATTTACTTGGAAGATACACATAAATAGAAACAAACAAAAAACCCCCACTAAGAATGACCTCAGTACCTAAAAGAACAAGGAAATGGAAACTAAAACCATAATGAAATATGGACTTTTTACTTATTAAAATTAATTGTGTGTGTGTTATGGTAGAGAGAAATGTTTTTATTTTAAAGCTGGGTGCTGAAATACCATAAATGGGAAAGTCATTTTTTTTGGAAAAATAAATCACTTTGTTGGGAAGGAAAGCCCCCAGGGCATGGTCTGTATAGAATTGCTCTGTAGAGCCAGGAGGGAAGGAGTTTGAGTTTAGGGGACAGTGGGTGTGGGTATGTGAGGGGTGGTTCTGAAGGAGATGGTATAAGAAAGACCAAAGAATGAAAGTCATAGGAAAAATACTGGAGTGGGTTGCCATGCCCTCCTCCAGGGCATCTTCCCAACCCAGGGATCGAATCCTGGTCTTCTAACTTGCAGGCAGATTCTTTACCATCTGAGCCACCAAGGAAGCCCAAGAATACCAGAGTAGGTAGCCTATCCCTTCTCCAGATATCTTCCTGACCTAAGAATCAAAGCGATGTCTCCGGCATTGTAGATGGATTCTTTACCAGCTGAGCTACTAGGGAAGCCCCCATAGGTAGAGGAGAGGGAAGCAATTTGATCTCTGGGGAATGGCTTATGAAATTTGTGGAGAGTGATGTGGCTTCTTCTGTTAAATTTTAAGTTCTCTGCTGAGCTATATGCCAGAATCCTCAGTAAACATCCACTCCACACGACTGCCATGGGAATTTACAGTGCTTTAAGGACATCAAGAAAAGGGGGCTATTTTCCCATTTGATTGAGACATAACCTAAAGAAGGAAGCAACCCCAGGAGGTGAGAGGCAACTGAGATTGAGTGGCAAAGCTGGCTGCTTCAAACAACAAGAGATGAGAGATAAAAGCATTTTTATATTAATAATAATAAAAAATACATGGCTATACTGAAAACCAAAAGGGAAAGTTTTAAGGGGCAGGAATAAGGGCCCCCAGAGTGGTCAGGAGTGGTTGAAGCCATTTGGCCCTCAGAACCTGATGTAGGGGCTGGGAGCACAGTGTAGGAGGCAGGCACTTGTCTTAGGCTTGGCAGGGATGTGCCCACCATCAGGGCACATCAGCACAGCAATCAAACTCATGGTTCTAGAAGAGTGGTCCCTGAGCCAGTGGCAGCTGCATCCCCCAGAGAAGTGTGATGAATGCCAGTTCTTAGGTCCCATTCCAGAAATATTGGACCAAAAGTCTGAGGGTGAGGCCCTATATCTTTTATAACACAGGGATTCCGTTACACGTGAGAGTTTGAGAACTGGTTTAAACTATACCTCAGAGGGGAGAATCCAGTAGTTATTATGTATTCATTCATCAGTGCATTTAACAGATATTTATTGAGTGCCTGTTGTATGCCAGACATGGTTATAGACTCTAGGAGTACAGAAAAGACAAGGATGAGTCCTAGTTCTGGTACCATCTGATAAGGATTTTAGCATTTTCTTTCAGCCGTTCTCACATGCCTCATACTATGTTAATTATTAACTCTCCTTCCAGTTTGTCAAGGCTGAAATCCTTAGTGCTGTTCTTTTATTCTCATACTCCACCTCAGGAAACCTTGTTGACTCTACCTTCAAAATATATCCAGAATTCAGTCCCTTATTATCACCTCCACTGCCCTTACCTTGGCCCGAACCACTGTTATCCACAATAAATGAAGTGAGAGAGGGTGAAGGTTTGAGCCAGAATCAAAGAGAGGGGTAGAGCAGTGATCGAGTAGAGCACTGCTCCAACACTTCACCCAAGTGACTTACATAAAGTTCAAGTCGCACTTTTATCCTAAATACCTATATGACTTTGAATTTCACTCAGAGCAAAAGTCCATGTTCTTAGAGTAGTAGACAAGAGTCTCTGAGGCTGTGTGTGATTATCCCCCACTCTCACATTACTGTTAATTCTGCAGCTTTGTTGGTCATCTCGCTGTGCTGTTCTCTAACATAACAGAGAGACCCCTACTTTGTGGCCTTTGCACTAGCTGATTCCTCTGTCTTGAACACTCTTCTCTCACACGTTTGCATGGCTAATTCACTTATATCCTTCAGGTTTGGGGCCAGATGTTACTTTCTCAATGGCCTTATTTTAAATGGTCTTATTTAAAACTATAACGCCATGCTTACTCCCTATAGTCCTTCCTACTGCTCACCATTCCCATAACCCTAGATTCAAGGATGTGATACAGCTTACTTATGCCTTGTCTGTATCCTCCATTAGAACAAAAGCTCTCTGAGGCCAAGATCTTTGTCTATTCATTTTCTGCTCTAAACCAAGTACCCAGAACATAGTTCAGCATGAAGTGGGCACTGAATAAACTTTTATTGAATTAATAAATAAAACATTTTATGCTGTATATTGCTATTATAAGTCATCTTTCTTTAAAAACTTTTCTTAGCTTTCTTTTTATGATAGTTTATGGCTATTTATCTCAGGGTTTCAGGAATTAGTTGTTATGCAACTACTTGACATTCTGCCACTTTGTTTACCTTACTTAGCTTTTAGGTGGATTCCCTTGGATTCTTAGAAAGTGATTTTTTGCTTTTCCTTTTCTATGTGAATTCCCTTTTGGGGGCATCTGTATACAGAATCCTTAATGTAATTAAAAGCTATAATGTTCTATTCTTTTGAGAACATGCCTTTCTGTGGTTTTGCCACTGAGCATGATATTAACTTGCTTCTACATGTATTTTTGAATCCTAAAAGATGATGCTATGAAAGTGCTGCACTCAATATGCCAGCAAATTTGGAAAACTCAGCAGTGGCCACAGAACTGGAAAAGGTCAGTTTTTCATTCCAATCCCAAAGAAAGGCAATGCCAAAGAATGGTCAAACTACCACACAACTGCACTCATCTCACATGCTAGGAAAGTAATGCTCAAAATTCTCCAAGCCAGGCTTCAACAGTACATGAACGGTGAACTTCCAGATGTTCAAGCTGGATTTAGAAAAGGCAGAGGAACCAGAGATCAATTGGCCAACATCCGTTGGATCATGGAAAAAGCAAGAGAGTTCCAGAAAAACATCTATTTCTGCTTTGTTGACTATGCCAAAGCCTTTGACTGTGTGGATCACAATAAACTATGGAAAATTCTGAAAGAGATGGGAATACCAGACCACCTGACCTGCCTCCTGAGAAATCTGTATTCAGGTCAGGAAGCAACAGTTAGAACTGGACATGGAACAACAGACTGGTTCCAAATAGGAAAAGGAGTATGTCAAGGCTGTATATTGTCACCCTGCTTATTTAACTTCTATACAGAGTACATCATGAGAAATGCTGGGCTGGATGAAACACAAGCTGGAATCAAGATTGCTTGGAGAAATATCAATAACCTCAGATATGCAGATGACACCACCCTTACGGCAGAAAGTGAAGAAGAACTAAAAAGCCTCTTGATGAAAGTGAAAGAAGAGAGTTAAAAAGTTGGCTTAAAGCTCAACATTCAGAAAACAAAGATCATGGCATCCAGTCCCATCACTTCATGGGAAATAGATGGGGAAACAGTGGAAACAGTGACAGATTTTATTTTGGGGGGCTCCAAAATCACTGCAGATGGTGACTGCAGCTATGAATTCAAAAGATGCTTGCTCCTTGGAAGAAAAGTTATGACCAACCTGCTGCTGCTAAGTCGCTTCAGTCGTGTCCGACTCTGTGTGACCCCATAGACGGCAGCCCACCAGGCTTCCCCGTCCCTGGGATTCTCGAGGCAAGAACACTGGAGGGGATTGCCATTTCCTTCTCCAATGCGTGAAAATGAAAAGTGAAAGGGAAGTCGCTCAGTCATGTCTGACTCTTCACGACCCCATGGACTGCAGCCTACCAGGCTCCTCCGTCCAGGGGTTTTCCAGGCAAGAGTACTGGAGTGGGGTGCCATCGCCTTCTCTGATGACCAACCTAGACAGCATATTAAAAGCAGAGACATCACTTTGCCAACAAAGGTCCATCTAGTCAAAGCTATGGTTTTTCCAGTAGTCATGTATGGATGTGAGAGTTGGACTATAAAGAAAGCTGAGTGCCAAAGAATTGATGCTTTTGAACTGTGGTGTTGGAGAACACTCTTGAGAGTCCCTTGGACAGCAAGGAGATCCAACCAGTCCATCCTAAAGGAAATCAGTCCTGAATATTCATTGGAAGGACTGATGCTGAAGCTGAAACTCCAATACTTTGGCCACCTGATGCAAAGAACTGACTCACTGGAAAAGACCCTGATGCTGGGAAAGATTGAAGGCGGGAGGAGAAGGGGACGGCAGAGGACGAGATGGTTGGATCGCATCACCGACTCAATGGACATGAGTTTGAATAAACTCCTGGAGTTGGTGATGGACAGGGAGGTCTGGTGTGCTGCATTCCATGGGATCACAAAGAGTCGGACATGACTGAGCGACTGAACTGGACTGAACATGTATTTCATCTGTGTGTGCGTGTGTGTATGTGGTGTGTGTATACCTGCTCTTGCTTTTCAGAAATGCACAAGGGTTTTTACCAAATACACAGCTTTGTGTGTCTCCTGAGAAGCACTGCTGTCTACTAGAAATATCTGAGCTACCCGATTTACAGTTGCCTCTGTCTCACTGAATGCTTGAGATATTTCCCACCTCCATGCCAGATTTCCCTCATCTGTGAAATGTGAACTTGGATGAGCTAATCCAACGAGAGCTGTTTCTTATCGCTCCAGTGTAGCCACAAAACCTAATTTTTGCTGCTTTGTCTATTGAAGTGATAGATTAAGCTAATAATTTTCCTTGTGTTGAACCAATTTTGCACTTTTGATGGAATCATTCCTTACTACAGTCTCTGGCCTGTAAACAATGGTCCATGAATGTGTGTTGAAGAAACACCATCATGAAATTTTTGAATAGGAAGAGGCTAGGTTGAAATCTAATTTCTCCGAACAATATGCTGTGAGACTTAGAGTCTCAGTGTCATTTTTTGAAAAGGAAGATACTTATCTAAAATATTTATTGTGACAATTATATGAGATTTTAAAAGTGCAAGAGCTTTGCAAACAGTAAGATGCTATGAAAATATTATTACTATTATTATTATTGCAACAAAATATAAGAACTTACTAAAGTCAGTATACTTTATCAATATTACCAATTGAAAGAGCACATCTGATTTTTTTCTGCTATTTTAGCTCATGATGTGTAATCTAAATACATCTGGCTTTCAAGCACCCCCACCCCCATATCCACTGCTAACCCTAGTTTGCCAGATTATTGATATGCTTCCTAGGACTTCATGTCTCCTGTGACCCTGTCACAAGAACCAAGGGCTTCCATATTTTGGCAGATGTTGTGCCTGCCATATAGAAGGACTTAATACTAATTAACCATTGATTGACTGTCTGACATGGGTATTGCCATTTTGGGGGACTTGGGTGAGGAATTGACAAAAATCACATCAACTGTAGTTATAATTCTCCATTTCTGTCTTTCATACAAGTTGGCATATGTATTTTCATCAAAGGCAGTGGTGGTGACTATCAGAGTAAGATACTAAGCCGGTGAAAATATCTTTAAAAGATAACCAGCTGAAGTGAAAATACCTGTCAATTGAGGGTTAGAAAACCCTGATTTTTCTCACCCCAACTCCGCCTCTGGCTGTGAGAATCTGAGCAAGGGTCTTAACATCTTTACCCCGGTTTCTTCACCTTTATAAGAGTTGTAGTGAAGATATCAGGAGCCTTCCCAGCTCTGAAAGTCTATGATTCTAGTTAAGAGAATGGAATCTCACCACTGAAAACTCTTTAAACCACCCAAATAAAAGTTAATAAAATTTAAAAGATAAAATGGTAATATCACTCTAAAGCAGAGTAGAGTTAAAAAGGAGTCTTAACACATGTAAAAATAATTAGTTGAAAAAAGGCACCACATGCAAAAGTTAAGACCCAAACACAACCTGAAAGCTATTAAAACAATGAACACTTCCCTGAGCATAAAGTAGTTGACTTTCAATTCTATAAAGAGCTGGGGAAAAAAAAAAAGTTAATTAAATTCTCAGTTTTTTAAAACCAGGTAAAACAAATTCAACATCACAGTAAGCCACATTTTAAATGGTTTACAGACTTTAGAATTAATCTAGTGCAGCCCATGGACTGCTGGCAATGGAGGCTACCAGAGCTAAGCCTGCTTTTGGAATCCCACATGTCATCTCAAATAACAGGACACTGGAGGGGCTACGAAGGGCTGGGGAGCCAGCTTGGCGGAAGTCCCCAGGCCAACCTCCTTCTATAGCGATTCCTCGTTCAGCTGGAGCCTGGAACTTGCACAAATTCCTACTGGTCAGAGAGGAGGGGTATCACACAACTGACCCTAGCACAACTCCTCCTCTCCAGTTGATCAGAATTGGACATGCTGACAGCTTCACATACCTGCTAGGTTTGGAACTCACAGCTGCTTGTTTCCTGGCAGTTGATAAAAGCCTGGAGCAAATATGTCTGAGAAGAGCTTAGGCAATGTGTGAGAACACTTGATCTAAGCCCTCTGACAGCCTGGAGAAATGCTGAGAATGCCTTACACAGCTTGTTAGCGGGAATCCACAGGCCTTCTGTCTCGTGTCTGGGTTTACAAAGTGGTTACCTATGAACAGGAAGTATGAAAACAAATGAAGCAAGCTGACAGAACAACTTGAATTAACACCCTGATTTATCTTGACCTGTTCTCTCTTCTACCTGAACAGAACCTCTTGTCTCTTTTATTTCTATACAGAGGGACTGTGCTGTACAGGAACATAAACCTCAAGGGTACATCAATCATTCATTTGTTCAACAAAACATTTATTGAGCACCTTCTGTGTGCCAGGCACTGACCTAGGCACCAGTAAACTTCTAGATACAGATTTCCACAACATCCTTTTTTATTACACATCTTCAGTGGCACCCCACTCTAGTACTCTTGCCTGGAAAATCCCATGGATGGAGGAGCCTGGTGGGCTGCAGTCCATGGGGTCGCTAAGAGTCGGATACAACTGAGCGACTTCACTTTCACTTTTTACTTTCATGCATTGGAGAAGGAAATGGCAACCCACTCCAGTGTTCTTGCCTGGAAAATCCCATGGACGGAGGAGCCTGGTAGGCTGCGGTCCATGGGGTTGCTAAGAGTCAGACACAACCGAGCGACTTCACTTTCACTTTCGCTTCACTTCATCAGTACTATTTTTACTCTAGCTTGAATATCTGTAACAGACACAAAAACACAACACTTCAAAATCAATTCTGTGTGTTTTTACTTTGACATTAATATATCTGGTCTAGACAATATTCACTTGAAAACTGCAGTAGTAGACTTGAATTTATTATTTGTTGTCCAATCCACATTTTAACAACATTAAGAGAAATTAAGATGTTGTTGTGGGAACTGCTAACCAAATATGAAGGGAGATTTGACATACTAAGTGCAAGGCATGGCATGGACGTAAACTTAGAATGTTCAGAAAAAGCATCCTTTGACAAGTGATGTTTAAACTGAGCCTGGAGTATGAGGGGAGTTTAGCAAATGGAGTGGAGGAGAAATAACATTCCAGGTAGAGGGAACAAAAGATATGAGGAAACAGATTTCAGGGGGAGAACAAGTAATTATGTCACATGATACAGAAGGGTGAAGGAGACAAAAGTACAGGAAGGGGGTAGAGATGCAAATGGGGAGCAGATAATATTACTGCAGCAGACTAAGGGGGTGATGGCACCAGATTTCTATTTTCAAGGCACTACATTGGACTTCTGGTAAAAAGTCTGTTTACTAGAGTGCCCATTTTATAACCTATTGTTGTTGTTCAGTCTCTAAGTCATGCCCTACTCTTTACCACCTCATGGGCTGAAGTATGTCAGGCTCCTCTGTCCTCCACTATCTTCTCGAGTTTGCAAAAATTCATGTCCATTGAGTTGGTGATGCTATCTAACCATCTCATCCTTTTCCGCGCCCTTCTATTTTGCCTCCAACTTTTCCCAGCATCAGAGTCTTTTCCAGTGAGTTGACTTCACATCAGGTGGCCAAGTATTGGAGCTTCAGCTTTAGCATCAGTCGTTCCAATGAATATTCAGGACTGATTTCCTCTGGATTGACTGGTTTGATCTCCCTGCAGTCCAAGAGACCCTCAGGAGTCTTTTCCAGCACTACAGTTCAAAAGCATCAATTCCTCAGTTCTCACCCTTCCTTATAGTCCAGCTCTCACATCCATACATGACTACTGCTTTGACTATACGGACCTTTGTCAGCAAGGTAATGTCTCTGCTTTTTGAAACACTGTCTAGGTTTGTCATAGTTTTCTTCCAAGGAGTAGGCATCTTTAAATTTCATGGCTTCAATCACCATGATTGAAGTGATTTTGGAGCCCAAGAAAAGAAAATCTGTCACTGCTTCCACTTTTCCCCCTTCTGTTTGCCATGAAGTGATGGGACCTGATGCCGTGATCTTCATTTTTTGAATGTTGAGCTTTAAACCAGCTTTTTCACTCTCCTCTTTCACCCTCATCAAGAGACTCTTTAGTTCCTTTTCATTTTCTGCCTTTAGAGTAGTATAATCTGTGTATCTGAGGTTATTGATATTTCTCTTAGCGATCTTGATTCCAGATTGTAATTCATCCAGCCCAGCATTTTGTATGATGTACTCTTCATAGAAGTTAAATAAGCAGGGTGACAGTATACAACCTTGATGTACTCCTTTCCCAATTTTGAACTAGTCAGTTGTTCTATGTAAGGTTCAAACTGTTGCTTCTTGCCCTGCATGCAGGTTTCTCAGGAGAATAAGGTTGTCTGGTATTCCCATCTCTTTAAGAATTTTCCAGTTTGCTGTGATCCACACAGTCAAAGGCTTTAGCATAGTCAATAAAGCAGAAGTAAATATTTTTCTGGAACTCCCTTACTTTCTCCACAATCCAACAAATATTGGCAATTTGGTCGCTAGTTCCTCTGCTTCTTTGAAACCCAGCTTGTACATCTGGAAGTTCTTGCTTCACATATTTCTGAAGCTTAGTTGGAAGGATTTTGCACATAACCTTGCTAGTATGTGAAATGAGTGAAACTGTGCAATTGTTTGACCATTCTTTGGCATTGCCCTTCTTTGGGATTGGAATGAAAACTAACCTTTTCCAGTCCTGTGGTCACTGCTGAATTTTCCAAATTTGCTGACATAATGAGTACAGCACTTTAACAGCATCACATTTGAGGATTTTAAATAGCTCAGCTGGAATTCTGTCACCTTCACTAGTTTTGTTTTATTGATACTTCCTAAGGCCCGCTTGATTTATACTCCAGAATGTCTGGCTCTAGGTAAGTGACCACACCATCATGATTATCTGGGTCATAACCTATTAAAAATAATCCAAAGAACATAAATAGAGAAGAAAACTGCATCTCCAATAAATAATAGAGCTACAAACTTGCAAGTTGTAGGCAGATGAGATTATCTGCCAAATATCAGAATATTGGTGAATTGAGGATCATTTTGAAGAAGGATGCTGAGAGATGATATATAACCCTCCAGACCTCAGCATGGGCCAGATTTCTCTAAAAGTAAATGAGATGGAGGGCTTCCCATGTGGCATAGTGGTAAAAAATCTGGCTGCCAAACAGGACACCTGGTTTTGATTCCTGAGTCGGGAAGATTCCCTAGAGAAGGAAATGGCAACCCAGTCCACTGTTCTTGCCAGGATAATCCCATGGACAGAGGAGCCTGGCGGGCTACAGTCCATGGGGTCACCAGAGTCGGACACGACTGAGCACACGTGCACGTAAACGAGATGGACATTAAATGTGAGTTAGGCATTTGTTGTGAGCGAGGTCTACATCCTATCTGGATGATCTGCTCAGCTGAAATGTGAAAGAGACAGATTCCCTGAATATCTTCAGAAACACCTCAGCTGCTTCAGATCGCTCGTCTTTCCTAACCATAAAAAGTGAAAGCGTTAGTCCTTCAATCGTGCTTGACTCTTTGCAACCACATGGACTAAAGCCCACCAGTCTCCTCTGTCCATGGAATTCTCCAGGCAAAAATACTGGAGTGGGTTGCCATTCTTTTCTTCAGGGAATCTTCCCGACCCAGGGGTCAAACCTGGATCTCCTGCATTGCAAGCAGATTCTTTACCATCTGAGCCACCAGGGAAGCCCTTCCTAAGCATACCACACCACTTTTGAGAAAATGGAAGACTAGGTAGAATGACCCCCTCTCAAAGAGAGGTGAATAAAAGACCCACAATGGACCACACACATAGACACTACAAAAAGAAAAAGAATGAAGAAAGTTAAGAAGTGAAAATCAGATTAGAAATTCACATCTGACATAGAATCATTCCAAGTTGTAAGGGAAAATTACTCCAGAATATAGAAAAAATTTCAGATAAATCTTTTCACCCTCCAGAGAAGTTAAAAAGTACATGGCCCCTTACAAAAGGAAGGTACTTAAGAGAAAAAGAGCTCAAGGAAGAGATTCTAAGATGGCCAAAGGAGAAAAAGTGAGCTGACAATGTTTAAGGAAGAAACTAAACACAACTGTAAAACTGCTATAGAAAGAGGAGTCACCTTAGAAACTGCAATAATCAGAACATGAGTATTTCCGAGAAAATGGTAAGAAGATTTTCATAAATTAGAAAGAAAAACAATGGACATGGAAGATAAAAGAAAACCAACATAACATATGAGAGTTTCTGCAAAAGAGAACATGAGACATAAAGGCGTTGCATCATAAAAGAAAACTCCTATAAACCAAGATCTGAAACTGCAGGAAAACAGAGCACTAATTTCAGAAAGGAAAAAATAAAAAACCACTCAGAATAAAAACTCTCGAGGCATATCTTAAGTTACTGCAATGAAAAAAAAGTATTGTGGCTCTAATTTTTATTCTACGTAAAGTATTCCAAGTGAAAACAAATCAACTGGCCTCTGATTTCTCCATTGCAACATTCAGTGTCAGGAGACTGGTATATACCATGTACAGAGCTATAGAGGATGTTGTTACAAGCATTTTATAGCCATCAAATTATTATTTACATATGATGGTAATAAGGAGATATCCGTAAAAACAAATATGAAAAAGATTCAAGAAATGTAACAGCCATGAGCCCTTCTTGAGAAAAAATACCTATCTGTAGACAAAACTTAGTCAATAGCCCTAGGACACAGACCACAGTAATGACTTTTTCCATGTGGCTCTGTGTTTATTTAATAATAGTGTAATATAAGAACAGTGGAAGAAGCACTAGTAATAATAGTAGTAGCTACCATTTATTTGATGCTTCCTAAATGCTAGGTACTTTATACTCTTTATCTCACTGAATCCTTGCAGGGCTCTATGGAGTAGTAATATTATCATCCCATTTTATAGTTGGAGAAACACCTAAAACTTAGGAGAAACAAGAGTTTTAGAGCTAGTAAGCAGCAGACCCACACGTTGAAGCTTCATTTTCTAACTTCCATTTATATCTTTAATCACTTCAATCTCTGTATCTTTTTCCTGTGCATTCTGAGAGATTGCTTCGTTTACCCTACGCATTACAGATCTGATTTTCTGAAGTTAGTTTTCTCCTTTATTGCCTTGGCCAATTATCAAATTACTGTAGTATTGTCTTTACATTTATTCTTCAATTAACTGCTTCATTGCTTATATATTGTCTTATCATCTCATCTTTTATCTCTTCTTTCTTAGAATCTTTGTTCTGATGTCCTCAAAGGTATTAGGCAGATTCTGTCTAAAATTTACTTCCATGACCTGGATGAAACAAGCATTTTAAGAATTGCGTTTATCTATTTTTGGGGCTTCCCTGGTGGCTCAGAGAGTAAAGCATCTGCCTGCAATGAGGGAAACCTGGGTAAGATCCCTGGGTCAGGAAGATCCCCTGGTGAAGGAAATGGCAACCCACTCTGGTACTCCTGCCTGGAAAAATCCCATGGACGGAGAAGCCTGGTAGGCTACAGTCCATGGGGTTGCAAAGAGTCGGACATGACTGAGTGACTTCACTTTATCTATTTCTGAGTGTTACATTTATTTTCAATGTTGCAGAAAGTTCTTTAATAGCCCCTCTGTGGGGTGTGTGTGTGTGCACGTATGTGTGTATGTTTATATTTGAATATCTGGGCCTGTAATTGCCCAAAACTCATTGGAAAAGACTCTGACGCTGGGAGGGATTGGGGGAAGGAGGAGAAGGGGACGACAGAGGATGAGATGGCTGGATGGCATCACCGACCCAATGGACATGAGTTTGTGTGAACTCTGGGAGTTGGTGATGGACAGGGAGGCCTGGTGTGCTGCAATTCATGGGGTCTCAAAGAGTCGGACACAACTGAGCGACAGAACTGAACTGAAAGTGGATGAATTCTTCTTAGGTCTTACTTGGATGGTCTTAGAATCTCAAAATCTTCCACTGAATGGTTGACCATGTAATCCTAGTTCAGTGCTACAGTTGTCTATCAGAGGAGCTTTATATTGACAAAACTTCCTGCACCCAGCTCTCTGATCTAGCCTCCATTCCACACACACAGGTAGAGTGTCTGACTGACAGTCCACATCAGAGAATGTCTGGCCATATCAGAGAAGAACAGAATCACTTTGGAGAGGCTCCTGCTCAGAGAGCAGCCTTGCTATTTTGGGCTTCTGCTGGGTACCATAGCCCTCCCCTGGGCTGCCAGTACAGCTGATTCCCAAAGATTCTCCTATGGTAGCAGATGCATTTTCAATGAAAAGATCCTCCCTCTCTCCTGACCCAGTCTGGCCTCTAGCCTGAACCCCAAAGGAACTGGGGGTGCCCTTTGCCTTGGAGATTTCCTTCAGTCAGATGCCCAATTGTTCCATTTGAAGATCAGAAACTCCTCAAAGTTTATATGTGCTTGAGATATTACTCTAGCATCACAAATGATGTTATTTGCCCCCACATAAAATTTTTCATTAGGTAATGTCAGTTGGCTTCTTAAGGGATCTCAATGTCTATATACCCAGTAATCCTCCCAACATTTTAGCTTCTGATATTTGCTCCTGGTCCCTCAGCTGGGGCAACCTCATCAGATGGTCTTCTCTGGTTTACTGGATTCAAACCCACATGTGTCTCCTGGCTTACTAGAGTCTCCTAAGGCCACTATTTGCTGCACTTGAGGGCAGAGCCCTCTGCCAAGCACTGTTCGGTGGCACCCTCTAACTGGATGGTTCTGTCCTCACTTCCATTCAGGCTTAGAAAGTTTGGGCAGATGCCAATTATTTATTAAGGTCTTTACTTATATTATACTTTGAGTAACATTCTACTTGAGATAGATCTTAATTCTTTGTCATATTTGCTTCAATTATTTCTCCCTTATCTGTTTTCCTTTTTTCTTCCTTTTCTTTTAAATGAAAAGCACCAGCTCAGTTTTAAGATGCTTTGTGACCTAAAAGGGATCAGGGTCTGGAGGGAATCAAAGTTAATTTAGAAGCTGAAAGCCCACGTCTATATTTCCTTGGCAGAATTGAAAGTGACTAAAAGATTCTGTCAGTGTGATTCAACCCAGCTATTTTGTAAAGCCCCAGGCAGGGTAATGATGGGACAGGACACCCAGAAATAGCAGCTTCGTCAATCATGAGTGCAACTTATCAAGGCCACAGTCAATTGAATAAACCTGTTCTATGTAAGTCTATGTGCGCAAGGGTTGAGACATGCCCATGGATATGAATGGAATTTTCTCAGTAAATGATCAGGGGGGACAATCTCCACCAAAGGAAAAGCTGATTCCCAAGAAGGGGTGGGGGTGGGGTGAAAAAAATGGGCTAATGTTTTATGTAAAGGCAAATTAGGCCCTATGTATCACTGTTTCTCTGTTAGAATTGGATCCCAAAGAAAAATGGTTCAAGCATTCTGGTTGGCCTGAAGCCTCTGGACCAATGACCAAGGCAGGAGCATGACGAGTGATCAAGCACTCTATAGCTCCCTGCTTCTCTCCCAGGAGGCTCTAGCTGGGCTCCCAGCAAAGGGTTCTGATCGTATGACAGGGCAGGTGTCTTGTGAGCACCAAAGGGCTGTTCTGTTCAGCTAGCAGAGAGAAGGAGCTATTTGGTGTAGAAGGAGGACAGCAATGGGGGCAGCTGATCTGAGCTTGGGCAGCTGATATGACATCAGCCTTGGCAGGGGAGATGCTGACAGCAGCGGTCGGGATACAGAGTCATGTTGACAAAAGTTGCATCAGCAGACACCAGAGCAGCAGGCAGGAGTTTACATGAGCTGTCTCAGATACGACACTCCTTTCCCAATGAACTTCCAACATGCATGACATCTAGGTAGATGTCAGGTGAAAATGCACTGATTCTGCCCATGACCAGTGGAAGAAACAGCAATTGATTGTTTTGCTTTGCTACTCACAAATAGTCTTTCAGAACCCAACCATTCATAAGTAGTAGAATTTCTGTATTCAGGCAAAAAAATAATAATAATTGAAGACTTTTTATTATAGGTATGCATTCACGTGGCAGCCACCATATTTCTTCAAATGCAAGATAGTGTTGGTTATATGATACACAATTATTCCACTTACACTGAGAAAGAAAAATACTGCCATTTAACTTACGACATACTAATGATTGAAAGTTGCATCCTGATTTCAGAAATATTAAAAAGTAAAAAAAAAAAAAGGTGCTTCTGAGAACTGGTAAAGTACTGTATACGTTAGGCGCTGTGCTAGGCACAGTGAACTTAGGGCTACAGACAATATAAATTTCAAGAAACTTAGAGTCTGAGAGGAAGACAGATGCTGAAAAAGAGATTGCAGGTGTGACTGCACCTGCTGGAGGAGCACAAGCCTCCCAAGAAAGGGGCACTAAAGCTGAGCCCTGATCGGGGAGCAGGAATTAGCAAAATGAAGGCAAAGGTAGAACTTTCTAGGAAGAGGGATTAGCTGTGCAAAGGGTCTGAGATGGGGAAGGTCCCATGTGAGCAAGGGTTGAGGTAACTGGAAAGAGAGTCAGACAAGGACAAATCACGTGGGGCATCAAGCCCACATTAAGGAGTTAGGTTTAATCTAAGAGCAGCGGGAGGCCGCAGAGAGAGCTTAAAAGTACAAGGTCAGATTGTTTTGTAAAAATCACTTTACTTGTGGTGTTGATGTGAGAGAAACATAAGAACAGGTACAGGGAGATGGGCTAGGAGATTTTTTTAGCACTTCAGATAAGAATAGACAATGATTTATAATAGGGTGCTGGCAGAGGAGATGGAAAGAAATGGAGACTCTGGCATATTTTAAGGGGACCAACAACTTTTCTGTTTTGTCTGTTTGATTTTTTGTTTTTTTGGCAAGGGAGAGGGGAGTCCAATTAGCACCCAAGGAAACAAGAATATGGACTAAGGGAAATTCCAGCTGCAGATGGAATCAGCTCCTGATTTTCTAGTGTTAATTGTGACTTCTTTGGAAAACAAAGATTCTTTACATTTGGATTTTTCTTCAACCAAGACACACTGCTCTATTAGGGCAAACATGACTCCAGTGTTTCAGTCACAAATCCTCCTCCTCAAATTTACTTAATTACTTCTCTAGAAATTATTGCCATGACCTTAGATAACTTCAGGTTTATGACCATAAATTGTGAATTTTAGTTATTGAATTATGTTTAAAATTTTTTTAGAAGCATCCTAACAGAAGCAGTCACTTAAGGAAGCTTTTAGCCAGGAAGTATTTCTAATTTGTATGGGAGTATTAAGAGGTTGTTTATAACATGAGAGACAATTGTAGTATCCTCAAAAAGCACTGCCCTAGAAATAAGGTCTGGTTGAGTTCCAGTGTTCTTAATTCACTACCTGTGTGACACTGGGCAAGCCATCCAAATACATTTCATTTGTGAATCTCTCTACTTCATGAGAACACCAAATGAGATTCAAAGCAAATATTCATTGGGCTCCTATTTTATACCAGAGACTATGCCAGGCAGAAGGAAGACAATGGTGCACAAGATAGCCCGCGTTTGTCCTCAAGGAGCGTCTCACTGTAGGAAAGAAGCTGCATACTATAAATTGCTATAGACAGGTTAGGTAGTACTGTCATCAAATAGTAATAGAATTTCTTAGCAGGAAGTGTTGGATTTTAATCTTGATAAGGAATGATTTTAAAAAGATAAAATTATGACTCTTTCAAATATGAAATAAACACAAGTCAAATATTTTATTCAACTTGCTAATCAATGAGGGATCCACTAAGATGTTACAACCATTTAGAAGAGCATTTGAGAAGCTAGGTATTTATAACAATGTTAAGACTGAAGCATTAGATAGAAAAGTTTCCAGTAGGACCAGAAATCATAACCCATTGAAGTATCTGTTGCACCAAACAAAAGTCATTTGCATTTCTATCAGACAAAAATCTACAAATTAGTCTAAAATCAATTCACAACCAAGAACCTACTAAAAGGGTTTATGGGCACAGATTGGAGACTGTGTCAGGAGCCAAGGGCTTCCATTAACAGTGGGGAACTGGCTGGATGAGGATATTTCAGTGACCAGATATGGCCACAGTAGAAAGACGGTGCAAGGAGTTAGCCTGGGGTCATCTTGGACTCCCCCAGAGCGGACTGCTTGGAAATACAATAGGAAGGATCCCCAGACACACAGGGGCTGAAGTGGGCTTCACTCACATCAAGGGAGCACCGTCAGAGTCTACAGAGGGGAGGTCCCTGAGTTGCTTTTGAAAGCATCACTCAGAAGACAGAATCAGCAATGGTACTCCACCCTGCCCAAATGGTGGATTGCATCTACCCAGTCAGGGAACCCTTTTCCTGTCCCTCAATTTTCTCTTTACCCCTCATCTTATTTCCAGCCCCAGAGACAGCCCAGTGAGTGGCTAAGAAGTAGAAGAGCCAGATAGGGAAAGACTAGGAATGCAGCTGACCCACCACAGCTTCCAGGCCAGAGGCCTGCCAGGACTGGGAGGGGAGTGGAGAGCTTTAACACTTAATGAAGCAATGTTTGAATGAATGAAGCAGGTTAATTGGTCAAATTTGCTGAAAGGAAAACATCTTTGTGACTGAAAACATCAGGACTTTTTGCTACTGGAGAGTGCCCAGAAAGGCTGTAGGACTTGTTAGATTTTTATCCAGGGACAGAGAAGGAATAACCCTCGCACAGGCCAGCGCCTCTGCCCTGAGCACTTGGGACCCAGGGAAGGGAGGCTGCGTGTGGCTTCAAATACCTTCCCTTCTACCTTCTGGGTGCTGAGCTTTGGGTACAGGTAGGGGAGGAGGGCAGAGAAGGCAATGGCACCCCACTCCAGTATTCTTGCCTGGAAAATCCCATGGACGGAGGAGCCTGGTAGGCTGCAGTCCATGGGATCGTGAAGAGTCAGACATGACTGAGCGACTTCACTTTCACTTTTCACTTTCATGCATTGAAGGAAATGGCAACCCACTCCAGTGTTCTTGCCTGGAGAATCCCAGGGACGGGGGAGCCTGGTGGGCTGCTGTCTCTGGGGTCGTAGAGAGTCGGACATGACTGAAGCGACCTAGCAGCAGCAGCAGCAGCAGGGGAGGAGGGAGAAGAAAAGTGCAGATGTCTCTTTATACAACTGGGTACAGCAATGGCCTTCTGGGCTGGATGCCTGCTATTCTATCTCATCTTCTATCATTTTGGGGAGGACAGTAGTGGCTCCTACGTGTCAGGTGGAAAGGGACTTGTGCCCAAACATCAACCTCGTGCATTAAAGATCTTTTGACAGATTCGAAAGAAAATTCCAACTGAACCCCAGCTGGTGGCTTTCCTACGATGTTCCTATGATGCAGATGCCTCTTTGTCCTCTCTGTGGGGGCAGTCGGGGCTGTAGCCCTCACCACCGCTTACACCTACACAGATGGGGAGACTGTCTCTCTTTTTCTCATTCAAGTTTCACAGCCTAAACAGTAATAATCAATGAGATGTCAGCCCCACTTCTTGTAGGCACTGCTGGGTGGTGGTTTCATTGCTAAGTCGTGTCCAGCTCTTGCAACCCCGTGAACTGTGGCCCGCCAGGCTCCTCCAAGCATGGGATTCTCTAGACAAGAATACTGGAGTGGGTTGCCATTTCCTTCTCCAGGGGATCTTCCTGACCCAGGAATAGAACCCAGGTCCCCTGAATTGCAGGCAGAGTCTTTACCAACTGAGCTACAAGGGAAGCCCCTTGGCACCTCCTACCTTTGTGTATATTAATAATTAGAGAGCGGAAGTACATCACTTCAAGATGGTCTAAGAACAGGAAGGACCTCCTTAACCTTACTCATGAAGGGAAGCCTCTCTTTGTGAATGCAGCACCACCCACCGGGCCGACCCTTTCTCACCTCCACATCCTTTTCTCCTGTGAGGTGGGGATATGGGAGGAATGGGGATGTGTGGGATGGCTGATTCTGGAATTAGCACTCTGAATAAGCCTGTGTTGTTGTGGCTGGGTGCAACCACCCAAAGCCTCCTTGGAGAGATCAGGACTTAGAAAGTTGGACACTGAGTGCCTTTTGCTCACCACTCAGCCTTAGTGGCGATTCTGGGACAACAGGAAAACCCTCACTTGCCAATCCTGTTCCAGTTGTCAATGAAGAGCCCCCCTCCCCTCAACACAGTCATAGAAAGCCCTGCCTTAATAGCCAGGTCTATATCTCCTTTTCCCAGCAGCACCTGTAGCCCTTCATCCGAAAAACTACCCGAACACTTTAAAAGTCCATTTGTATTTCTCGTCAGTAGCCACTCTTGAGTTAGCATACATCATACATTTATCATCCATGGGGTGAAATAGAGCTACTGAGAAATAAGCCTGGGATATAGCTACAAAAAGAAATGATGGAGAGAATTCATCCTCTGGACAGTTTTTTTATATAAAGGTCAGATGACTCTCTCCTGTGTCCTCTCTTTGCAGATAGGAGCTGCTTGTTTTAAGAGGACAACAATTTTTGTTTGTATGAATGCAACTTGAACAATAATGATTTCTTGGATTAGCTTAAATGTGCCTATTTCTCCTCTGTGACTAATTAAGCTGAATTCTGTGCATACAGAAAGCTGTTTGGCATTTGCCTGTATCTGCACAGACCTGCTGTGTTTGATTACCCACCATTGGTTCGTAGCAGTTGGACAGACCAGCCAAATTCCAGAATTGTCTCAATTATCAAGATACCTTGTCACCTTTCTGGCCAAGTTTTAACATCCTCACGTAATCCTTATAGCGAGAGTGTATTCCAAACTTGGCCTCATCTGGAGGATTAGTGAAAACATTGGGCACTTCCTCCTCAGGAGGCTAATGAAATGAAGGTCCCAGCAATGACAATAGTACAGATTACTTTAAAATAGTTCCTATTTTTGTCAATTCTAAAAATACTCCTTCGTTTATATTTTCTTCCAGATGTACTATGTCCCTTTCTAAAGTGAAGAATTGGAAAAAGGTTCTAAATAACAATCTTACTAGACTAACAATGCAACATTTAAGAAGGAGGGTTTAAAATGCATCTAGGAATTATAAATAATGTATAATATGGCTGTGTAATATAGTGCCTTCTATAAAAACACTGCTTTTTCCTCAGGGGGTAATTTTTTTCCACTTGTGGATTTATTTTAAAGTCCCAAGCCCTGGTGGTAAGATCGATGGTCAGAGAGCTTTAATTGGGGCTCTCTGGTGATTATCCAGATTGGCAGCTGCTGTCAATCAGTTTCTAAAGAAGTGTCTGGGCCAATGATTAGGCTGCTCCTGGAGATGTTAGTCCCCTAGAGACAATGTTAAGGCTCCCGCTCACAGGGGAACCCTTAAGAAGAGTTGAGCTATAATTTTCCAAGTTTCTGGCTCATCTGGCAACATACATGTCCCAGCTTTCTGGCCGAGTCACCTCAGAAGGATGATATCATAGCATATACTGGATCCACATGATTTTATAAGCAAAACAATTCTACAAGTCCCATAATCAGTTCAGTTCAGTTCAGTTCAGTCGCTCAGTCGTGTCCGACTCTTTGCGACCCCATGAATCGCAGCACGACAGGCCTCCCTGTCCATCACCAACTCCCAGAGTTCACTCAGACTCACGTCCATCGAGTCGGTGATGGCATCCAGCCATCTCATCCTCTGTCGTCCCCTTCTCCTCCCGCCCTCAAACCCTCCCAGCATCAGAGTCTTTTCCAATGAGTCAACTCTTCGCATGAGGTGGCCAAAGTACTGGAGTTTCAGCTTTAGCATCATTCCTTCCAAAGAACACCAGGGCTGATCTCCTTTAGAATGGACTGGTTGGATCTCCTTGCAGTCCAAGGGACTCTCAAGAGTCTTCTCCAACACGACAGTTCAAAAGCATCAATTCTTCAGTGCTCAGCTTTCTTCACAGTCCAACTCTCACATCCATACATGACCGCTGGAAACACCATAGCCTTGACTAGATGGACCTTTGTTGGCAAAGTAATGTCTCTGCTTTTCAGTATGCTATCTAGGATGGTCATAACTTTCCTTACAAAGTGTAAGTATCTTTTAATTTCATGGCTGCAGTCACCATCTGCAGTGATTTTGGAGCCCAAAAAAATAAAGTCTGACCCTCTTTCCATGGTTTCCCCATCTATTTCCCATGAAGTGATGGGACCGGATGCCATGATCTTCGTTTTCTGAATGTTGAGCTTTAAGCCAACTTCTTCGCTCGCCTCTTTCACTTTCATCAAGAGGCTTTTTAGCTCCTCTTCACTTTCTGCCATAAGGGTGGTGTCATCTGCATATCTGAGGTTATTGATATTTCTCCTGGCAATCTTGATTTCAGCTTGTGCTTCTTCCAGCCCAGCGTTTCTCATGATGTATTCTGCATATAAGTTAAATAATCAGGGTGACAATATACAGCCTTGATGTACTCCTTTTCCTATTTGGAACCAATCCCATGATAGTTTCCATTAAAGTAAAACAGTAATACCCTATGTACATTTTTAGAGCACATCACAGTTTTATTTTATATAATTGAATCCCATTGATAAAAATAACAATTTATTGCTCTTCTCTTCTGGGTGGAAATATACAAAGTTCACAAAATTTCTGTTCCCTTGGTACCTATCATACTCTTTCACAACCACTCTTTTCATATGAACTAAAAATTCAAACCATTTTTATATTAATTTAACATTTTATAATGGCTCAATCTCATTAATTCAGATGCCACTAATTAAAATTTATGATAATTCAAGTAGTATTGGGCCAAATTTGTTTTTCCTTCATCCTTGAATTATGGTGAATAGTGATAAGAAGTGTTCTGTTAGTTAACAAATGAGCTGCCAGCTTCTTATAATGTTAAATGTACGTGTACTTTCCATATGATCTAGCAATTCCACTCATAGGTATTTTCCTAAGAAAATGGAAATATGTGTTCACCCAAAAACTTGCATACAAATGTTCAGGACAGCTTGTTTCTAACAGCTAAAAACTGAAAGCAACCCAAATGTCCATCCGTAGGTAAATGGATAAACAAATTGTGATATATCTGAATGGTGGAATATTACTCAGCAATAAAATAAAATGATACATGGGGATGAATCTCAAAAACATTGCTAAATGAAAGAAGATCAGACACAAAAGATTATATGCTGTGTGATTCATTTATATGAAATTCTAGAACATACATGATTAATTTCTAATTACAGAAAGCTGATCAGTGGTTGCCTAGGGATGGGAGTGGAGCTATTGACTGGACAGGGCACAAGGGGAGTTTTTGTTTTTTTGAGGTTGTGGAAATGTTCTTTATATTGATTGGTATGGATGTATGCATTTGTCAATGTGTGGAAACCTTACTGTATGTAAATTATACCTTAATAAGTTATACTTTTAGAAGGTGACATGCCATTCCATATGTCTTCAATAATAATAAAATTTTGATCTACCCCTTGTGTCTCTGTGCTTCCCCTCTTTCCAATTCTTTTTTTCTTTTTTTAGCAGTATCATTTCCAACATTCACAAGGTATAGGGAATTCAACTTAAATTTAACAGATTCCTTAAAAGACGAGAAAGGTAAGATTCAACCCTTCCACCCTGTATCTAATAGGTCCCCAAATTCCACTTCTTCTGACTCCTAAATATTTCTTACATTTTTTTTTTCTACTGCCTTAATTTAGCTTTCAATTATCTCCTGACTGGTTTCCTTCCTGGTATGATTTGATTTGAACAAAAGCATCCACACCATCTTCCAGGTTTCAAAAACAGAATGATACCTGGAGGCCTTCTAGCTGAGAGGAGGGCAGGGGACCTGCATGGGAAGGAAGATGCAAGACGAGGGTGGAGCAGGATATGGCACCAGGGGAAGCTTGATGAAGTTCTCTTAAACCTGTTCCTGGGGTTCCTGGGATCGAGATGTGACCCTGAGTAAGTTGGATGGTTTCCAATGCCGTTGATATTTTCTGTTCGTTATCTTTAGTGTGTCGGTGAAGCCCCTTTGGAAAGTATTAGCCTGTTTTAATTATGTTCAAGAGAAACGGGGAAAGCGTTTGTGTTCCCTATGGGGCTGGTAGGGAAGGGCCAGATGTGGTGGTGGCCCCAGGAATCAAAAGCAGAGAACCCTGGGAGAGAGGATACTTGGAGGCGGAAGACCAAAGCCCAAAGGTGCAGCATCCACCCACCCTTCACAATCTTCTTCCAAGTCACTGCTTTCCTGCCCATCCCTAAGAACATTCTGTCCTGTATGTATTAAGCGAATGATTTCTTTTCTGTCTGTATCTTCACATTCTTCTTCAGTTGCCAGAAAGGTTGGTGATAGTGAATGGTCACCCAGGAGGAAAAAGGTGAGGATTTTAGCCCAGCTCAGTCCATTGTAAAAGGTCTCTAAGAGCACTTCCCATTGCTCAAAGTGCCTTTTAGCAAGACTCAGGAAAGGATAGCCTCCAGTGAGAGATTTCCCATCGATTACACACTTGTCAGAGGAAGCACGGGCCCAGCTCAGAGATTTCCACCTTAAACTTTCAAAAGAAGCCACTTGCTTAAGGTTCTGGAGCTGGGGCTGCCAGAGGAGCCACTAAAAATCAAACAAGTGTACAGAAACCGAATTTGACTTTTGGCCCCAGGGGTAAGAGAGATGGAGATGAGAGCTGACAGGCTCCTACTTGACAAAGCCTCTGTGGAGCAGAAATGGGCGACTCACAAATCAGACTGGCACTTCCTCTCCACAGGCCGTCCTTCAAGCAAAGCTGAAACATCTCCACCCAGCCCCTCGACGCAGACACTCGCAGGCCCACCAACTAGAGTGTTAGCAGGCAGGCTCTCTACCCCCAGTGCAGAACAGGTCTTTGGGGGAGTACAGCTTTAATCTCGAAGACAACCATGGGTTCAGCCCAGCAGATGCTTCTCTGTAGCCAAAGGCAGCAGTATACATTTTATCATGGGCAGGAGCCCTAGTTTTAGAATGTCTTCTAGACCTGTCTCTGCTATTGATAAACTGAGTAAACTTTAATTTGAGTAAATCATTTAGACTTCGGGGGCCATAGTTTCTCTAACTATAAAATAAAAAGAGCTCATTATTTTGTGGAGGAGGTGGAAATGCTAGAATGATGTTAGAAGTCAGTGATAAATGTGTGGGGAGTCCAGATGAAGAATAGGTTAATTTCATAGACAGAAGGTGGCATAAGAACCAGATCTTGAGAAAAACTGTAAGTAAGAGTTTTCCAGGCAGACAGAGAGAATATTCTGGGCAAGTTAACACATTGGAAAAGACTCTGATGCCGGGAGGGATTGGGGACAGGAGGAAAAGGGGACGACAGAGGATGAGATGGCTGGATGGCATCACCGACTCGATGGACATAGGTTTGAGTGAACTCCGGGAGCTGGTGATGGACAGGGAGGCCTGGTGTGCTGTGATTCATGGGGTCACAAAGAGTCGGACACGACTGAGCGAATGAACTGAACTGAACTGAACTGAACTGACTGAAAGGACTGGAGGCAAGGGGGAGATTTGATGAGGTGTGGAGGGGAGGGGAGAAGCAGTCAGTTCAAGAGCTTTAAGAGTGGAGAGGAAGCTAGAGATGGTTTAGATATAGAATCAGTAGGTGGTACCCTGTCGAATATGGTTTCTCATATTCAGCAGAGAATGGCTAATGACTCCTGCCTTGAGTGACTGAGCAGATGATGGTTTAATTAAATAAAACACCCAAAGCAGAGTAGGATGGAAAAATGATGAATCCAATTTCTGACAGGTTGAAATGAGAGACTCCATAGTTCAACCAACTGCTAGGCCCAGCAGATGGCTTGAGAAACAGGTGTAAAGTTCAAAGGTGTGGTTAAGCTGAAATGTAGGTCTGGGTGTCATCAGCTTATATGAGTCTAAATCATATCAAAGTTCCTTTCTAAACCTTAAGTCATAGGATTGTAAATTTTGTAAAAGGGAATATCCAAAAGTAAACCTTTATTCTCTTCCTAGAATATTGTTTTAATGAGATGTACTTGATAAGGCTTGCCCTGCCTCCCTTTCTGTGATGTTTATGGCCCACAACAGGGTGTTCATAGGATTCTTGCTACTGAATTTTGTTTTCTCGAAATTCTTTTAGTTATTAGTTACTGGATTTTAGACAACATAGAATGATTTCACCCCAGATAATTAAATTGCTGTCCACCCCAGCAATTGGACATCAATGATGAATCCCAAAAAGGCTTTGGAAAAACTTCAGCAGCTCTCATCAGTTATCAACAGCTCGTTTTAGGTGAAATAAAGCTCAGGCTCTTCAGTTTGGCATTCAAGTCTCTCTCTCTGGTCAGCAGCCTTGACCTGAGCAGCTCTAGGGAGAGGCCCCGGTGGCTTCCAGGCCCCCCGCCACATGAAGAAGTACGGAGGTGGATTCTCCTGCCCAGTCAGCCTTCAGGTGACTGAAGCCCTGGCCAGCGTCTTGTCTGCTGTCTTGAGAAACCCTGAGCCATAAGTGCCCAGCCAAGCCACACCTGACCCACAGAAACTGTGAATTCAGTGTTTGCTGCTTCACCGTCTATGTTTTAGGGGTAATTTGTTAAGGGCTGATCAGGAGAAGGAGAAATGTGCTCTTCTGATAATATATGGAAAATAGGCCAGGAGAGGTCTGGAATGAGTTCAGCAGTTTGGAAGGAGAGCCCTGCAGAGTGCTGAGGGTCTCGATGTGATTCTCTTGCCTATGCACTAAGTGACTTTGAAAATATCTCATCTCTTGTTTGGGCCTCAGTTTCCTTACTTGTAAATGGAGATGGAAGGTTTAGTTCCAGGCTGTAGTCTAAAATCTTTACAAATATGCAGCACTTTACAGTTGGCAAAATGTTTTAATATGTTGTAGTCAGAATCTTGATATAACAAAGAGTAGTTTCCAAAAATTGAAAGAAAAGGAAAAAGATTGGCTTTTAGGAGTTAAACTTCAAAATCAGCATATATGGATTAGGACAGAGATATATGCAGATTACCTTAAAGCAATGTTTGTCCTTCTAACTTGCTATACACTGGGCCAAAAATACAATTATTTTCTTCTTAACAATCAATGATGGGAAATACCATGCATGCGTATTATTTTAATGTATGGAAAATTCCTAGAAGAGTTCCTGAAACAATAGTATTTTATTTATAACCAAGGGAAACTTAGTAAACTAATCAGTGAGTTATTATATTTTATGAATATATATGATATAGTGAATTATCTGTAAGTCTTTTTCATAGTTGCTTGTCACTACTCTTATTTCTCTACCCCTTGCTCCACCCTCAGTGACTTGGACGGAATGGGCTATTTCCATAGTTTTGGGGTTTTTTACTTTATTCTACCTTTATTGAAGTGATTATAGCAGTTAGGCCATAAGTATAGGTTTTAATGAACGATCCGCCCACAGTGTCTTAAAGCTACAAAAGCTCAATTTCCCTCATATTACCTATCCGCTATGGGGTGACTGAGAGGCTCTGCTCTCTGCTGTTCTTCCTCAGGGGCCCAGTGGCAGGAAAAATCCAGCTCCAGATGCACAAAGGCTGAAATAGGGAAGGGAATACAGTGGATCATACACTTCTTTCCTAATACTTCACTTCTGGTCTCATTTCATTGACAAAAGCACATCATTTGGCCACATCTAAGAGCTCACTGTATATTTATGGACAGTTCCAGTGACTCCCTTTAAAATGCATAAACATCCTTTTAAAAAATCTATATCTTTTAAGATAGAACTGTCGGCTTAGTCATGAGAATTTGCAGTCCCCTGCTCCACTCTGAAGGGCTGCTCTTAGTAGCAGCCCCTTTGAATTCAATGTTAGTGATTTCTTCTAGAATTTACCTCCAAGTTTCTGAATAATGTGTGTATAGTTTTAGTTCCTGATTTTCCCATTTAGCTACCATTTTGGTAAATGCCTGCTAGCCAAGATTCGACTTCCTCTCTCCCTCACACACAGTGTTTACATCATCATCCCGTAAGCATCCCATGAACTAAACTATGTAGTGAAATTACTGTAGTTTCATTTTCTTGTGCATTTCTTTTTTCATTTGCTTAGTTTTCTGTGTACCTATTACTCATTTTTCCTGGAGCTGTCTGACCAAGCTGTAAAACTCCTCTCAACACATTCAGACTCACCAAGCCCTTCAAACATACCAGGTTCCTTTCTAGTTCTCAGAAACATCCCTCATCAGGCCTTAGTCCTCCTGTTTCAGCTTTGTGACAGGTTTCACTTTCTAAGTCTATTTACCTAAGTCAATATATCAACAATTCCTATTCCTTAAAAGCTTCAGGTTTCTAATCAATAAAAGAAGACTAGATGACTTCTGAAGACCCTGCTATCTGTTCTAAAACCATGATACAGAGTTGAAGCATTATGGGAAATCCAAACAAGTTCCAAGGACTGGCTCTGCTTCATGCCCTTTTAGCCAAGTCTGCTCACTCACACCCGCATGGTGACTGGGCCCAGGTCCTCGCTGGTCCAGCTCGGGTTCAGATCCCGTACTTTGACTTCTCATCTCTGATGCTTTCCAGATCTCCATCACCCTCTAATCTCCATTATCCCAAAACCAATAATAAAAGGAGAGACAGGGTCAGCCTTCTATTGTGGGGATTCCTTAATTCCCAAGCTCTAGCCCTAGAAGCACCTCCACGTTTCCTGTTCCTCCTTCGTCCCATTAGAAGCAAAATTACTAGACTTTACTCAAAAAGCGGAAAATTGAAATCATAGAGGACAACAGCATGAAAGTTAATATCTTGTTATGCTCTCATCTGGGAACTGATTGAGTTTCTGAAAGCCCTTGAGGTGCTCCTGCTGGCAGCTGGGACTGAGGGTTCAAAGCAGAGAAACAGAGCATGTGAGGAAATGCTTTTACTTTGTGATTTTCTTCTCACACCTGGCCATGGGATGTAATATGCAAGGGGGGGAGTGGAATGGGAATATAAATATTGCAATAATGATGATAATGCTTTCATACCTGGTGTGGGGATGAGATTTCATTAGGATGAGGCAGGGAGAATAATGAAAAGGATTCTGAAATGCTGATGAAACCCAGAGTGGTGTGGTTCTGCGTAGAGAGTGTGTTAAGAAACCTGAGAAATTTCTGCCTGTTTTAGTCTACCATCAAGGAAGCTATCTTATCCTTTTTCCTCACATTTTCTGTTATGTGTGGCACGACTGGAGATTAGGATAGAAAAGATGTTCCTGGGGCTTTCTCTGAAAACAGTCGCCCCACCCCACTGACAGGGAAAGGATTGATGCTCAGAATTACCAACTTGTAAATGAAAATTAATACTGTAATTAGCCAAGGGAAATCCATCTCTTTGTTAATAGAGATACTTATAGATTGTGATATTCCCCCTGGGATCACCAGGTTATTTAAAAGGAATAAATCAGGAACCACATTCAAGCCCATGAAGAATGCCAGAAATATTCAGAGCAGACATACACCTAAAACAGATAATATTTTCACTAAAGTTGTAAAATAGTAGATAAAGTCAGTTTTTTAAAAGATACATGTTTGTGATTTTTAACACTTCTTAGATGGAAAATATTTTCAGATTGGCTTTTGAATATAAACATTGTCACCTGGACAACTTTTTTTCTAGCAAACAAACTGAAGACACTGGATAAAAAGATTAGTCTCACAGAAAACAACAACAACAACAACAACAATGAGATGAATACAGCATTTCACATAAAAGCAAGGGTCTCCAAGGATGAAATATAAACATTTGATAGACTTGAAGCTCTGATAAAAGTCTATATGATGATACATTTCTATAGTGGTCAAAATATGGAACCTGCTTTCACATCCATTAACTCATTTGATTCTCAGGAGTATGTAAGAAGAGGTAAATGGGAGAGATGTTAAAAAAAATCCTCATTTTATAGATAAGGAAGTGGAGCCAGAAAGATTCAAGCCCACATTGCCTCCCAGGTATTAACAGACTGTGTATATTTAATGTTTGATGCCCCTGAACCAGAGTCAAATGCAGCTATACTTCTCTAGACAACCAAAATGGGAATGCCAACACAGGGGTGACATTCTAACCATGTAGGGTTGTGACTTCACGTTTATGAGTTCAAGAATGAATCAATGCAAGCAAAGTAGGAAAATTACTCCTGCTTCCCCCAAGAACATGGATTTAAGAATAGCAGAATTTCATCCTGTTGTCCCCATTGCTGCTGCTGCTGCTGCTGCCAAGTCGCTTCAGTCATGTCCGACTCTGTGCGACCCCATAGACGGCAGCCCACCAGGCTCCCCCGTCCCTGGGATTCTTCAGGCAAGAACACTGGAGTAGGTTGCCATGTCCTTCTCCAATGCATGAAAGTGAAAAGTGAAAAGTGAAAGTGAAGACGCTCAGTCATGTCCGATTCAGCAACCCCATGGACTGCAGCCCACCAGGCTCCTCCACCCATGGGATTTTCCCGGCAAGAGCACTGGAGTGGGGGGCCATTGCCTTCTCTGATTGTCCCCATTATTACACCCTTATTTGTCAGATTGGTTGTTGTTGTTTAGTTGCTAAGTCGTGTCTGTGACCCCATGGACTGTAGCCCACCAGGCTCCTCTGTCCTTGGGATTTCCCAGACAAGAATACTGGAGTGGGTTGCCGTTTCCTTCTCCAGGTGACCTTCCCGATCTAGGGGTCGAACCTGCATCTCCTGCATTCGCAGGCAGATTCTTTACCACTGAGCCACCTGAAAACCCAGACAGATTGGTTAGGTCTCCACTAGTTACAGTGCATCAGAGTCTGCCTCGAATCAGGGCTCTACATGTATACATGTCTTTCTTTCTGGACCCCAGGCCAGATGCTTAATGTGTTGTTTCCATCTAGCACCCATCCTAGCACCAGTGCTTCATAAACATGAATAAACCATGAGAACAGACACTTTGCAACACCACCAACATAGGCAGGAAGACTGGAAGACGGTTGAATCCACTTGGAGGGTAGAGTTGTCAAACCATGTTACCTGATTCCTGTCCTGTTCCATAATTTGATCCCATTTTTGGCAGGAAGTCAGTTGTTGATGGGTCCCTACTTTCAAGCAGATTAAAAGTGTGTCTGAAAGTCAAGTGATAAACTCACATGCTAAAAGGAATAGTTTTCATGTTTCCATTTCCCCAAATTTTAAATCCTTTATCAGAAGCATCTGGTCTGTGGCAGGGTTGGGAGAACCCTGCAAACACCCAAAAGTAGTAGCCCATGTGATATTATAGCCCCTAGCCCCACCCCTGGCCCACACCCTTAACCGCATCCCCAGCCAGGCTCTCATGGAAGGGTAAAACAGTCAGGGATTGGTGCACGAGTTTCCAGAGTGTCCATGGAGCAAAACTTTGCAGACTTTAAAAAGAAAATGTATCATGTAATAATAATCCCTGTTTTGTGTAAAAAGGGAAGAAAAAGATTTAAATAAATATGTACATGAAGTGAAGTGAAAGTCATTCACTCGTGTCTGACTCTGCGACCCCATGGAGTGTAGCCCGCCAGGCTCCTCTATCCAGAGGACTTACAATTACTGTACCGATTTATGCACTTACTAGAACTACATGAAAATACCCCTACACTTCTTTACCTTGGATATTACTTAATCTAAAATTTTAGACTTTTTGCTACTTTGATGGTTTAAAAAATAGTATGTCATTTTCATTTTACTGATCATTTGTAAGATTTATATCTTTTCATATGTACAGCGAGGGATTAAGAGCACAAGGTATCCAGGTTTGTATCCCAGCTCTGCCACCAATGAGCTATATGCCTACGAGCTATGTCAACCTTTCTGTGGTGCAGTTTCCTCATTTTTAAAATGAAGACAATAATAGTGCCTAGTTCAGAGTCTTGTTGTAAGGATGGCCTTATTTATTTTTTATTGGAGTATAATTGCTTTATAGTGTTGTGTTAGTTTCTGCTGTACAATGAAGTAAATCAGCCCCTCCCTCTTGGACATCCCTCCTACCCACCCCCTTCCACCCTTCTAGGTCATTGTAGAGCATTGAGTTAGGTGCTTTATAGCACCTTTCCACTAGCTATCTGTTTTACACATGATAGTCTGGTGGGCTGCCGTCTATGGGGTTGCACTGTCGGACACGACTGAAGCGACTTAGCAGCAGCAGCAGCAGTGTATATATGGCAATCCCAACCTCCCAGTTAGTCCCATTCTCCCCTTTTCCCCTGCCTCCATGTTCATTTGTCTGTTCTGTATGTCTGCATCTCTATTTTTGCCTTTGAAATATGTTCATCTGTACCATTTTTCTAGATTCCACATATATACGTCAATATATGATATTTGTTTTTCTCCTTCTGACTTACTTCACTGTGTATGACAAACTCTAGGTCCATCCACGTCTCTGCAGATAGCACTATTTCTTTCCTTTTAGTGGCTGAGTAATATTCCATTGTATATATGGCCCACATCTTCTTTATCTACTCATCTGTCATTGGACATTTAGGTTGTTTCCATGTCCTGACTACATGATTTAACATAAATAAGGCTTCAGAACAGCATCATCACAGAGCAAGCACACCATAGATGTTAGTTATTCTGTTTTGAGCCTTTGTGCTTTTTTTTTTAACTATTACTGCTTAATCAGAAAACAAAATTAATTTCTAAATATTGACCCATTCAGAGAAAGCTATCCAAGTAGGGCTCAAATGTCTTGTGGTTTGAGACTTTACATACTTTGTTCTTACCCTCTGTGGCAAAATGGGAATGGCAACTCTGCACCTGTTTGAAATTAAGGAGGTGAAATGTACCTTTTAGGGTCCTTAACAAGTCAGAGGTGACATAAGTCTACCTATTTCGTATCAGAAAGCAGAGTACTTTCTTCATTATCACAAGGCAAGTCTGCAGTGCTTCACTAGAAGCTAGAAAGTTAAGCCCAGAAGAACTCTATAGAGACCACCCACCAGGCACTGCACTCTATATAGACAAGGACACTGAGTCCCACAACCACCCAGTGACAGAATCAGACTTGAGCCCAATGACCTTGAACTTTTCAAGAAATTTTGAGCTGATCTTCTCTGTTGTCCGTTTAGACCTAAACTAAGTAAAGGTGTTTGTTGGGGACAGCCTCCAATATTAATATGTATGTGAGAAATAAGCTAAAAACATTTTAATTTTACATAATTAACACAACTGGTAAGAATAATTAGGATTTGCTATTTTAGACACACAAAGAATATACAAATATTTTTAAACTGTAACACTACTGGTTTCTTAGCCTTAGGACAAGTTCCCAAAAAAATATATCACCCAGAGAATGTTTTCATGCCATGAGATAATTCCTTTTTTAAAAAAGGCCCAATAAGTCCATCCATTCAATTCGCATTGAAATGTTTCATAAACACAAATTTGGAGAAGTATCATGATTTAAGTAATCAGGTAATGTTTGGGGTCCCAATGTGACTTTTAAAACATCTCATTCTGATCCAAAGATGAAGGGGTTTGAAAAGCTTTTAACCCTTCAAGAAGAATGATAATTCAACAAATTTCTCCCAAATGACCATGAAAGCAATTAATTTTATAAAATTGTCAGCTCTAACAAAGTATTATATATCCATGTCTGGTTTTCAAGGAAAAGAAAGATAAAAAATTAACAGGAAATGTGAATGTATGGCAAAACCACTACAATATTGTAAAGTAATTAGCCTCCAACTAAATAAATAAATTAATTTACCGAAATAAGAAATATACTAGCTTGTTTGATATGACTAATTGTGTGAAATATTGACACAATGTCATAAAGATTTTTGGTAATACAAGTAGGTGAAAAAATATGTATCTGTTATTTTCTCTCCTAAAACAAAGCCTTCAATTAGTGTATGCAAAAATCATCAAGGTGATTCACCAGGCTTAGGGTGAAATGTTAAGAAGAAGCTGACTGGTCTGGGTGCCAATATAGGAAGTGAGGTCTCAGGGGTGTCATCTCGGAGCACACCATCTCGAATCCTAACTTCCATATACTGGGGGTGGGGGAAACGGTGCTGGTTTTAAGCCCTTTGCATTTCATTCCTGGAACTTGAGACTTCACATCTTCTGTTAGTAATGACTTGTAGTGCTGGATTAGTTCCACTACTCCCCATTTGCCAGAGAAACCAAGACAAAAGATCAAATGACTTGTGCAAAGTACAAATGCAATCACCTGAAATTTGAAATTTTCAGATGATATGAAAATATGGAAATTTTCCCTAAGAAAGATACGATAGAATTTCACAGTTTATTATTTTATTTATGTCTATATTAGTGCTCTAGTGCTACGTAACAAATTACTCCCAAAAGTTAGTGGTTAAAAAAAAAACAAACATTTTTTATCTCACAGTGTCTGTGGGTCAGAAACTCAGAAGAAGCTTAGCTGGGTGGTTCTGGTTTAATGTTTCTTATGGGGGTGCTATTGAGACATTAGCTAGACCTTCTGTGATCATAAGGCATGACTTGCCCTGGAAGATCTGCTGTCAAGATGGCTTGTTTGTTTGGATGGCAAATTGGTGCTGACTGTAGGCACAAGGACTCAGTTCCTTGCCATACTGGACCTCTCCATAAGACTGCTTGAGTATCTCACAGGCCCTGGTTTCCCCGGGAGGAAGTGATAGAGAACAAGGAAAAGGCATAATCCTTTCTAAGGATTCTAAGCCTCATAAGACTCACACTATAATTATTCCAATACTCTATTGGTCCCTAAGTCAGCCCTGCTCAGTGTGCAAGGGGACTGTTACAGAGCAGGATGACTCATCACTGATCCTCAGGGAGCCATCTTTGAGGCTGCCTACCTAACTTAAATTGAAGAAGCTACGAGGACACAGTAGAAGCATTAATACTCTGTTTGGAAGATGAGGAACTTTTTTATCCCTAGAGAATGAAAGCTACATTCCCAAAGAGGCAAGAATGGAGATGTGAACCCAAGTCCTCTGAGGCAGGTTGTCTGTCCACACCTCACAAAATGGTCTCAGTGCAGCAAATTCACTCCCCTCCATAACACTTTCCTGATTTCATAAGAAACTTTCTGATAGCAGTGGGTGTATGTAGCTTACAGTGCAAGCTCAGACATACTTTCAGTTCAGTTCAGTGGCTCAGTCGTGTCCGACTCTTTGCGACCCCATGATTCGCAGCACGCCAGGCCTCCCTGTTCATCACCATCTCCCGGAGTTCACTCAGACTCACGTCCATCGAGTCCGTGATGCCATCCAGCCATCCCATCCTCAGTCGTCCCCTTCTCCTCCTGCCCCCAATCCCTCCCAGCATCAGAGTCTTTTCCAATGAGTCAACTCTTTGCATGAGGTGGCCAAAGTATTGGAGTTTCAGCTTCAGCATCATTCCCGCCAAAGAAATCCCAGGGTTGATCGCCTTCAGAATGGACTTGTTGGATCTCCTTGCAGTCCAAGGGACTCTCAAGAGTCTTCTCCCACACGACAGTTCAAAAGCATCAATTCTTCGGCGCTCAGCCTGCTTCATAGTCCAACTCTCACATCCATACATGACCACAGGAAAAACCATAGCCTTGACTAGACGGACCTTAGTTGGCAAAGTAATGTCCCTGCTTTTGAATATGCTATCTAGGTTAGTCATAATTTTCCTTCCAAGGAGTAAGCGTCTTTTAATTTCATGGCTGCAGTCACCATCTGCGGTGATTTTAGAGCCCAAAAAAAACAAAGTCTGACACTGTTTCCACGGTTTCCCCATCTATTTCCCATGAAGTGATGGGACCAGATGCCATGATCTTCGTTTTCTGAATGTTGAGCTTTAAGCCAACTTTTTCACTCTCCTCTTTCACTTTCATCAAATGGCTTTTTAGCTTCTCTTCACTTTCTGCCATAAGGGTGGTGTCATCTGCATATCTGAGGTTATTGATATTTCTCCCGGAAATCTTGATTCCAGCTTGTGTTTCTTCCAGTCCAGCATTTCTCATGATGTACTCTGCATAGAAGTTAAATAATCAGGGTGACAATATACAGCCTTGACGTACACCTTTTCCTATTTGGAACCAGTCTGTTGTTCCATGTCCAGTTCTAACTGTTGCTTCCTGACCTGCATACAGATTTCTCAAGAGGCAGGTTAGGTGGTCTAGTATTCCCATCTCTTTCAGAATTTTCCACAGTTTATTGTGATCCACACAGTCAAAGGCTTTGGCATAGTCAATAAAGCAGAAATAGATGTTTTTCTAGAACTCTCTTGCTTTTTCCATGATCCAGCGGATGTTGGCAATTTGATCTCTGGTTCCTCTGCCTTTTCTAAAACCAGCTTGACCACAGGACTGGAAAAGGTCAGTTTTCATTCCAATCCCAAACATACTTTAGAGCCCCCCAAAATTTGGGGGGAGCTCATATCCAGTTCCTATTCCCATGGCCCCACTTTGACTCCTAAATATTACTAAATAAATAGATTTTCTTCCTGATCCATAAAGATATTCCCTTTATTTCTTATGTGCTTTAAGCACGTCAAGTATTTTATTAACTTTCCTATGAATTCAAAGAAGAGAAAGGGATTTCATGTGAGCTTACTCTAAGATCCTGACAAGAAGAGCAGTGTTTGACCTAACTCTGATTCCTCGTTTTTTAAATAGAAACAAAAATTGCTTCTATAAGATTGTTGTGAGCTCAAATGGGGTGATTCGTGTAGGACGCTTAGCACAGTGCCAGGCACATAGTAAATAAGTATTTATAAACCACTGCGTTGGGAAGATCCCTTGGAGAAGGGAAGAGTGTCCCACTCCAATATTCTTGCCTAGACAATTCCATGGACAGAGGAGCCTGGCAGGCTACAATCCATGGGTCACAAAGAGTCAGACATGACTGAGAGACTTTGAATTCATTAGTAAGCATTTATAGAGCAAAGGAGTATAGTTCTGGCCATGATCAATATTTCTGGGCACTTTATCATCTTTGGGTCCCATCTCTTCATCTGAAAAAAAAGAATGAGTTGGATGAGAGCAGTGATGGGAAAAAGGCTCTCACATACCCACTCTTGTCATGAACAAGCCGCATCCACTGTCTAGAGAAGAATTCCGAGATTAAACCTCTAGTAGCAGGAATGATTCTAGAATAGGTTTGTGCTGTCTGTTGAGGTCTGGGAACAGAAAGTGCTGACACTCATGCAGTTCTTTGTTATTCCTTAACTAGATAGTTGATTAAGTCTATTGAACTTTGGGAATATAAGACTCCATAATCCACAACACCTACTTTCTCACACACAGGAGAACTGTTCTTAAACCAGGCTCTGAATTATCCAGAGTTTTTGGTGACCAGTTCAGTGTGTCTTTAAAGGTTTAAACCTCTGTTGTAAATAGCCAGCTAGTTACTTACTTGAATTCACCCAATTATTTTCAAAACAACCAGGAGTATGACCAAATTCAGTCTTTCCCTTCCAACTAGTTTTGCGTGTCTCTGTGAGTCGCTACATGACGATATATGTTATTTTAAACTCTCCTTATTTTTAATGATATAAACAATGAAAACCCAAGTAAGAGAAAGGAGCTAACACATTTATTCCCATTCTGCCATCTGTTTAAAGCTGCTGATGTAATTCCAGTTTGAAATTGCATTAGCTCTTGCCTCCTGGACTTCTTCCTTATTTCCTTTTGTGTTTCAGGCCTTCTGTACTTAAGAGAAAGCACTGCCTCTAGGATGCTGGTCAATTAATGCGCAGCTACAGGATAGCTCTGGCCATTTTCAGACTGGTCTCTGATTTGGATTTCCTTCACGATTAGCTAGAATGACTGTAACCGGAGTGTTATTTGCTTAAATGTATTTGGTATTTAAGGTTTGATTAGTGATGTTTTCAGCAATACCATCAACAATCGGCAGATTTGTTTACACTGCAAAGGATGGGCAGAGATTACGGGTTGTGGTCATGCATACTCAATCATCACATATTGGCTTTTTTGACTCTTATCTCTTGGATTATGCCTCGGAATTCAATTTTAATTCTTTTTAAAAAGTGCAGCTGCTTTACACTGGTTTGAATAATATTGCAGTAAAAGATTTTGTTAAATTATGTGATGCTTCATGGTGTTTGTGTCTTTTATGAAGTTGGGTATCATTTCAAATTATGTTTTATTGGATAACCAGAGTGTAATTACTTTGTTTTGGTACAAGTTGGGTACATGTGTCAAGCCGTTTTTCTTTTCACTTTCAAGTGGAAGTGAATGCCACCCTAGGGACCTGGCATTGGGTGAGGTGGACAGGGTATGTGAGGGCACAAGTAGGATGGAAGCAGGAAAACCAGAACCTTGGGCAGCTCCCTTCACATTTCCTGAACCTTAGTCTCCCCACCTGGGATTATACTAGAGGACTATAAAGTATTCTACTCCAAACAACTTCTAAAATAGGCACCTTTCCCTGATGTTGCTGTAGTAGGGGGCGCTGGTTTGGGTGCATGAAACTGAATATCATGTCCGAAAACATCATCAGAATAATAGGAGGATGCGTCAGAAGTGAACTTAAGGACTCTCCCCAAAGCTCTTTCAGGCTGTCAGTCATAACCACCCTTAAGGGCCCAGCCAGCAGAGAAGAGTGTGTTCACTAGGTGTCAAGCATGGAGCTGAACTTCAGCAAGCTTATGTATGGTACTACTTCTACTCAGAATACTAACTCTGAACGAGGCTCATCACTGTAGCTCAGAACTATCTGTGGACTTTTTTAATACCTGTGTTTGTATCCTACATCTAACATGCCAAATCAGAATTCTGGGGAGTGGGAACCCAGTGTTTGTATATTACCAAGCTCCCTGGCTGATTCAGAGCCTCAGTCAAGGTGGAGAAGTTATGTTCCAGAGAAACATTTCATTGAGATAGAGTGGAGTCAACAGAAATCTGATTTGGGAGTCTAAAGACCAGGAGTTAGCCATGACCCAAGTACCAAAGGAGCACAGAAGAAAGAGGAAGCACGAACACAACCAGGGAAAATCAGGGGAGCCTTCACAAAGGAGGTGGCAGGTGACCTAGATCTGGAAGAATGAGTAGGAATTTTCCTTTTGGAAAAGAAAGAACAGTTGCAGCAAAGAATGTATTGCTATGTATCACAAAGAGTGTGCACCAAAGCAGGAGAAGTAAAAGGCAAGGTTTTTGAGTCTCTGTTCATCCCTTCCGCTAGAGAGAAAGGCGTCTCCACCCATGGGGAGGTTCACTGGAGCATACGTGGAGAAGCAGAATATCAGGAGTTGTGTATGTAAAAGTAATCTGTATCAACTTGCTAAAAGTCATGACTCCCAGGTAATGAACTTGGAACTGATTCTGTAGGCCACTGTTCACAAGTGTAAGGTCACAGCACACTAGAATGTTACAGTCAGGGGTGAGGGGCTGTGAGGAATGTACTGATGCTGACTATTAAAGAAGCAGCAGAGGAGAGTGGTGAATAAGGTAGGCTCTGAGGCCAGGCTGTGGGGATTCAGTTCCAGCTCTGCCACTTACCAACTACAAGTCACCTACTGTCCCCTGGGCAAATTTTTTAAGTGCTCAGTGCCTCCATTTTCTTCACTTGTGCAGTCATTTCTCAGTATCCATAGGGGATTGGTTGCAGGGTACCAAAATCCACCGATGCTCAAGTCCCTTATACAAAATGGTCTAGTACAGTTGTGCGTGCTCAGTTACTAAGTAATGTCCGACTTTTTGCGACCACATGGCTGTTGCCCACCAGGCTCCTCTGTCCATGGGATTACCCAGGCAAGCATACTGGAGTGGGTTGCCATGCCCTTCTCCAGAGGAGAACTGTATAAGGGAGACAATATTGTTGCCTACCTCATAAAGTTGTTATGAGGATTATTATGTGTCTGTAAAATGCTTGGAAATGTACCTGGCAATATAGATACTATTATTATTATTACTGGGCTTTCCCAGGTGGCGTAGTGGTAAAGAATTCACCTTCTAATGCAAGAGATGCAAAAAACTCAGGTTCAATCCCTGGGTCAGGAAGATCCCCTGGAGCAGGAAATGGCAACCTACTCCACTATTCTTGCCTGGAAAATTCCATGGACAGAGGAGCCTGGTGGGCTACAGTCTGTGGAGTCACAAAGAGTCGGACACAACTGAAACAACTTAGCACTCACCCACGTTTTTTTTTTTTTTCTTTTTCATTTTATACAAGTGTTTGAAAAATCACACTCATGTTCAGAAAGACTCAATTTTATGTATAATTTATACTCACTTGTTTTAGTAAATGGCAAAGATCAAGGTGAGGGCAAGTCATCATTCAGCAAGTTGCATATAACCTGGATCACGCCCAGAGTGGTGAGATCTGCAAATGTTCTTCAATATGAACCACTGTCACAGGCAGCCAAGCCATCTGAGTAGGGTTGCCAGATAAAATACAGGGATAAACAATGAAATCTGAATTTCCGATAAACAATGAAGAATTGTTTAGTATCCTAAGCATACTCCAACTATTCCATTGGACATCCTTATGCTAAAAAAGGAAAAAATCCTAAGTATGGTGGGGGAGGATCCATGTTACTCTGGTCACACTTCAGGAGCCAGAGTCCCTTCCAGAGAGACTGGATCTCCATGGCCTCTCTGAAGAGGGATCCCCACAAGCAGGGGTGGGAGCTTTGTCCCTGAGAAATCTTCAGAGAAGTTGATGTTAAGCCCTGGAGGCTGAAAGAGATTTTGAGAGGTGGGGAAACAGCAATTGATGGTGCAGCCTGGAGCCTAGCGTACTCTCAGGCACAGAGGCACGGGAGTGTGTGCCGTGTCTGGGGCCACTGGGAAGACAATGGTGGCTGGGGCGTAGCATATGTGTGTCATCTGTGTATGTTTCTGCATGGGGTGGTGCTCAGGAGACCATATGGTACGGGAAGTGTTTGGGGGCCAGGATTTCAGGAGTTTAAGAAATTAGATTGAATGAGTTATTACCCAGTTCCTGAATTAGTCATTTTGCTTCCTTTCTTAATGGATTTTATTATAGACATTCCAGTTTCCCTAAGCATTGCCATTTTTTTTCCTCCTTATGAGTTGTTTGTTTGTTTTATAATTATTCTGTGTTCAGTTAGTGAAAGGTTGTAAGATGGATAGGAACAGCAAAACTCAGTGATTATTTAACAAGTAATAAACTGACCGCAGTCAAACGCACTTGTCATTGGAAGTGTTATTCTGTTATCTGAAGCGAACATGGCAGAGCTCCTTTATTTAATAAGAAACGTTTTTTACTGGAATCCTTCCAGGAGGACAGTGGGTATATTCTATGGCATGTTCAGGGCTCTTCAGGTTTCAGAGTTCTCACAGATAGAAATTAAATAAAAAGGGGACAGTTAAAACCCTGTGACCTGCTACTTTCTCCAAGAGTAAGAGCTGTGTTGACTGCTTCCTTCCCCTTCAGCTGTTTGCGGATGGAGACCTTTATCCTCAGAACCAGGCAGATAAAAATTACATACAAATGTACTGAGTTCTTTTGGTGTTTTTCCCAGATTTAGAAGACACACATCTTGCCATTTCTTGATTAATTACTACATGGAAGTTGCTGAGAGGCAAGCTTGGCTCAGCATAATGAAGGACTCGCATATGATTGTGGAAACTCTGCCAGGCTGGGTGAGGAGGGTTTGGGTTCTAGTCTTAAGAGCAGCGGTAAATTCTTTGTGAGATCTTGGGCAAGTTGTTTCCCTTCTTGAGGCTTCAGTCTCCTCACCTGGGGGATAAGAAGTGGAGCCGAATGTTTCCTCTTAGCAGCTCCATTCTGAAATGTGGGGACACACTGGCAAGAAGACTGTGCAAAGAGGAGTAGCCAGGCAAGCCAGAACAGCAGGGACAGCACAGCTGAATGAAGGAGCTCTGCATAGAGCCTTAAAAGGACAGCTGCAAGTGACTGGAGAGGGTTTTGGAAATTTATTCTAAACAAGTAATCATAGATGCAAACAAAGTCTTACACTGATGGAAGAGATAACGCTAGGAGGTTCTTTGGATATTACTATTTCAAGAGAATTGCACAATTTGTGAGTGTGAAGACAGCACGTGCTTGGCATAATAGACCTTCTTGTTTCTAGGAACACTGGAATAGGTTGTTTAGAGCAATCCTCCCATGGAAAGCAACTAAAAATATAGATTAAAAAAAAAAAACTTTTTAAAAGTATCAGAGATGACCAGAAAATAAGGAATTACTGGATTAAAAATAAAGGCAAAAAGAAAACCTAGTGAGATAAGCAAGCACCATAACTGCTTTTGATCTGAACATACTTAATCCCTCAAAATTAAAACTTTGTTCTGGTAGTGTCAAGAGGTGAGGGGGACAGAAAGCAAAGCACAGCCCACACACAGTGAGGCATCTCCTCGGAGACCCTTCCCACAATAAGCTGGGACCAGAAGTGACACAGTCCCAAGAATGGCACACTGGCTTTAAACCTTTGGATCTTGTTCCAGTCTCTTGCTGCTCAAAAGTATGGTCCATGGATCCAGGAAATCCGTGGCACCAGAGAGCTAGTTAAAAATGCAGATTCCTGGGTCTCACTCCAGACAAACTGCTTATAGAGTATATATACTTTAATAAGATCCTTGTTAGCAGCAAACCTAAATCCTCTCAGGAGAAATGCACTTTCTTTCTAGGCCTCAAACTATTCCTGAAAATAATTCTTCTAATACAATTTCTGACAAATAGTCCAAGGTAACAAGTCACAGAAGGAAATTAGGGCTCCTCAAGACAGAACCAGCAAAAACAACAGACAATAGAAACAGAACTACAGAAACTTTACATGGGGGAATTATCAGATGCAGTCTATAAAACAATAGTTTATATTCATAACAGCTATGTGTGGAAGGGACCATAAAAATTTTTTAAAACAAACTTGAAAGCATCTGTAGTGAATAGAAAATATGAACTATAAAAAGTTCATAGCAGATTTGGAAAAGGACCTTAGAAATTCTAGACATAAGTTTTTATCATGTTTCCTGGAGCTTGTCCATTTGTGGATGACTGGCTTGGGGTAATGAGCTACCAATCACTGAAAGTGTGTGAACAGACTAGACAACTGGTTATCAGGATCATTGCAAAGGGGAGAGAAGTATTGACGAAACATTAGCCAGGTCATCCTCAAGTCTCTTTCTGGCGCAAATACTATTAATATAAGATATTTTCATAAGAATGGGACATCCTCCAATTGGCCAGGGCCCTTGGAATTCCTTCTAAATTGACTTTTCCTTGTGTGGGATTGAGACTCCTCCCTAAGGTTGCTAAATCTTACCCACTGCCTTTGGGTAGATAACAACGCAACTGTGTAATACTTGCAGAGAGGTAGGAATCACGGGAGCCTGTCTAAGGGACACACCAGGGGCTATGGACCCAAGACGGGTTTGTGACTGGTGATCCTGAGTGATTACCTGCATACTTCTGCATGAGTCTGTACAAGCTCTCCCCATTTTCAGACATTCTCAGAACTTCATAATCTTCAAAAACTGAAAGGACAAAACACTAGGGTCCTTCTCATGATCCTTGTCCCTTCTTGATTCTGTTTAGTCTTTCTCCTTGTTCTACTCTATCAGACTCTCCAAAGGAAGGTCTGTGACCCTATTTTATGCCCACCCTCTCTCTATATAACTCCTTCACACTAATTTCTCTGAGTGCCATGGGCGTATTCAAGTTTATTTTTCCTTTGGTTCATCCTCCCCAACTTCTCTGATCATCTCTTTCTTGGGGCTATCCCTTTGGAAATCATAGTTATCATTCAAAGGGCACCAAAACCACTTTCCACACCATCAATCGCCACACTAATCATGCAAGATGCAGTAAACAATTTTGTTACTCCTATTTTATAGTAATATATATTCATTACATGAAAATTAGAAATCATCCATACACAAAAAACAAATTGAAATCTGCTCTAATTTTACTATCCAGGGATAACTTTACCACAGTTAATATTTGGTATATTTTTTCCATGATATTTTGGGGGGAAAATGAGATTTTCTATGCTTTTTCATATGAAAACAGAATGTTATAAGAAAATTTTATTTTAAAAAAAGTATTTAAACATTTTTATTTGGTTGTGCTGGATCTTCATTGCCACAAGGGCTTTTCTCTAGTTGTGGTGAGCAAGGGTTGCTTTCTAGTTGTGGCGCACAGGCTCCCTCATTGTGGTGGCTTCTCTTGTCGAGGAGCATTCAGGCTTCAGTAGTTGCAGCTCCCAGGCTCTAGAGCACAGGCTTAGTAGTTGTGGTGCGTGGGCTCAGCTGTCCCACGGCCTGTGGGATCTTCCCTGTTCAGGGATTGGACCCATGTCTCCTGCACTGACAGGTGGATTCTTTACCACTGACCCCCAGGGAAGCCCCTGAGCATATCTTTTTGTAACCTGTTTTTATATGCTACCATTCAGAAAACGAAGATCATGGCATCTGGTCCCATCACTTCATGGGAAATAGATGGAAACAATGGGAACCGTGACAGACTTTATTTTGAGGGGCTCCAAAATCACTGCAGATGGTGACTACAGCCATGAAATTGAAAGACACTTGGTCCTTGGAAGAAAAGTTATGACCAACCTAGGCCGCATATTAAAAAGCAGAGACATTACTTTGCCAACAAAGGTCCATCTAGTCAAAGCTATGGTTTTTCCAGTAGTCATGTATGGATGTGAGAGTTGGACTATAAAGAAAGCTGAGTGCCAAAAAATTGATGCTTTTGAACTGTGGTGTTGGAGAACACTCTTGAGAGTCCCTTGGACTGCAAGGAGATCCAACCAGTCCATCCTAAAGGAAATCAGTCCTGAATATTCATTGGAAGGACTGATGCTGAAGCTGAAACTCCAATACTTTGGCCACCTGATGCAAAGAACTGATGCTGGGAAAGATTGAAGGTGGGAGGAGAAGGGGACGACAGAGGATGAGATGGTTGGATGGCACCAGTGACTCAATGGACATGAGTTTGAGCAAGCTGCAGTAGTTGGTGATGGACAGGGAAGCCGGGCGTGCTGCAGTCCATGGGGTTGCAAAGAGTCAGACACGACTAAGCGACTGAACTGAATTGAATATACTAACAAGAGATGCTGAACTTCTTTCCATATTAGTAAATATACACTTGCAACATGATTTTTAATGTTTGCATAGTATGGATGTATGATAACTTGTTTAGCAAACCTGCAAACAGTGGGCATTTGAATTAATTCCAACCTTCACTATTAAAATAGCATCTTATAGCTATATCTTTGTGCATATCCTTAATAATGTCTCCAAGTCAGACTCCTTGATACTGAAATGGATTCATGCTTCTGGTTTTCACAAATTTCCCCTGAAGAATGTTTGTACTAATTTAGACTCTCAACTGCAGTGTGTGAAGGTGAGCATTTTTCTGAACCCTAACTAATATTTGAGTATTATTGTTTTATTGTCTTGATTAATTTCACAAGCAGCCTTTTAATGCTGCTTTAATTTGATTATAAATAAGATAGAATTCAGTTGTCCTTGGGTATCCATGGGGGATTGGTCCCAGGACCCCCGTGGATACCAAAATCTATAGTTACTCAAGTCCATCATATAAGATAGCATTGTACAGTATTTTCCTTTATGTTTCTTTAGCACTTGATTTTTTTTTCATGAATCAAACTGTTAGTGTCCTGTCTATATTAACATACTGGCACATACAAGTCAATGTTATCATCATCATCATTATGGTAGGTAGCAGTCACATCCCCCAATTTGTCATTTTCTTTTATTCTAATTCAATTTTATTTTATAATTTAGGCCATCCATATAGAGGTTTAAATTTTTGTTGTGAACAAACTTATGAACCCCATCTTTATGGCTTCTGCCTATGGTGGTTTGCTTAGAAGCACCTCTCCCACTCTAAGATTATATAAATGTTCACCTTAGAGTGTTTTTATGGTTTCATATGTTACGTTTAGATCGTTAACACATCTGGAATTTATTTTCATGTTAAGGGTGGGATAGAGATCAGTGGCTTTTCACAAAAGGCCAAATGGTTTCCCTACTCAACATTTTAAGTATTTTTCAAATGGAACAGCGCAGAGACATTTTTGAATCAAGACCTGTGAATGGCCATATCTCTGAGTGGAAAGGAATTAATTACCATGTGTCAGAAATCAGCATGGGGCCAGAGCTATTAAACACACTAATGGCTTGGATGGAAGGAGAGCTGCAAAGAAGGCTGTGAGCCACTCCCTGTCCAGTGATGATTTAAGTGGGTTGCTCACAGCCCAAGATGACAGAGTGAAGAAAGCCAGACTGCCTTCAGTGTTGGGGAAGGGAGCAGCCACAGTATTAGCAGACAGCCCTGGATCTGGTTGTAATCTGCCTGCAGAGCTCACCCGACTTCTTGGCCCTCATTCTGAAGACTGGAAAAGGAGCAGAAGGCCTGAGAAAGGCCTCCAAAAGCAGCATCCCTTTGTGGCCAAACCTGGAAAGACCATGACTAAAGTTCTTTCCAGCTAACAACTCAGCAGCTGCCTGTGCTAGGGATTTCTCTCCAGCATGGCCATGCTCTTTGGTTTTGCTCCACAGACTTCTGGCTTCTGGTTCTGCTCTCCCACATAACCCCACTGCACTGTTTTCTTCAAAGTACATATTTTATATTAAAATCATTTTTCCCTAGACTTTTTTTTGTAATGCTGCACTGCAGTTCCATCATTCCATTCATTTCACCTTTAAACTGTTTTTTTTTTTTTTTTTCATAATGCTGGATTTTCTGAAAGTGTTTCTTGGTTATTCTATGGGCAAGTAACATAATAATGCTGCTTGACAATTAGAGCTTGCTCCCATGTGTTTTAAGGCAAACCTCTGGGTACTCCTAACAGGTAGTTGAGCAAGATTGTGTGGACAAAACTCAGACTTGAGAAGGGATTTGTCTGAGGGGCACAGTGAATCAGGGCTGAACTAGAGCTCCACACTAGGCATCTGGGCCCAACTTCAGAATTCCATCTACTCAGCTTGATGATTCTTGGCAGTCCTGTGATTCAATAGAACTCTTTTCAACGTTTCTGTTGCAACTGATTCATACCTAGTCTCTCAGCAAGTTCCAGGAGTGATTTTTATGTATTTTCTGTCTACAAATGAGAAATGGACAGAGAGTGTTAACCATTCTCAGGCTGTTTGTCAGAGAAGGCTTCACAGAGTATTCTGTTCGGGCAGTTGGCCTATGGCATGTGGGACTAAATGAGCTTTGGGGTCTTTAAAAGAGATCTGTTGTCCAGTCCTTCCTGGCATCCATTCCACACCCCCACAAAGCTTTCCCATCTCCTACTCTCAGTTCATGCAATTTTATCTTTTGACCGCAGGTCTAGGTCACGTTATTCCAATGATACTCAACCCTGGAGTTTTCTGTTAATTCAGTTGGAGGAAAAGATACTGGTCCTTCCTTAGAGGCAGCTGACAGTCTGATGACCATCTTGCTTCTGTGATGGGAGACCACAGAGGAGAACAGAGCTGAGAGAGGGAGAGGGGAAGACCACATCTTCAGGACATTGTCTGGGCTCTGAATCCAGTCATCCCTAAAAGCAAATACCTTGAATTTTACAGTCATGTGAGCCTAAAGATTCATTTCCTTATGTGTATAAATCAGCCTGAGCTGGGTTTCTGTCACTTGCAACCTGAAGGTCTTTGACTAATACAGAGTCCCATCCAAACCTAAGGCTGTGAGTCTCTGGCAGACTCGGGGGATAGAAATGGTGTCCACACTGCCTCAGCATCTAGCTCTTCTGCCTTGTGGATCCTGCTGCTCAGCATTCATGAAGTGATTGGGTCCAGAGCTGTCCTGCTTTCAAAGCTGTTGATTTTTGCTCCTTGGTGGTGTGAGATTCCAGACCAGGGCAGGACTATCAAGGCCACTACTGAAGGATTTGCCCTCAGTTAAGCAGTCTAGTTGCAGGAATGGTATGTGAAGCTCACGAATGATGGCTATTTTTCTGGAACAGTGCTCCCTCCTTCTGGAAAATAACTCCTTTCCCTACTCTAGCCAGGTGATTTGAATGGGGGCTGCCAGCATCTTCATGGCATGTAACCAAAGTGATTGGCCTGGAGTGGGCACCTGCCTAAAGAAGGGGGAGGGAAAAATCTCAGATCTTCTCTAGCAGTGGAAATGTCTAGAGTTGGCAGTGACCAGGTCCCTTGTACTGGGGAAGAATTAGCGTGAGGAGGGAGCAAATGAAGTGACCACACAGAACTTGGCACAAGGGAAAGGGGATGTGGAGATGGGTCAGATGAGATTGGGCAGTTTTCTATTACCACATATAATTTGTCCTTGAGATCCCACTTTATTTCCTACATGCCTCTTGATTAAATAAGCCTTCCAGTAAATCCCGCTGCAAATAACCCAACCCTATTCAGCTGAATTAGGTACAAGGTCAGTTTTCATTCCAGTCCCAAAGAAAATCAATAGCAAAGAATGGTCAAACTACCGCACAATTGCACTCATCTCACACGCTAGCAAAGTAATGCTCAAACTTCTCCAAGCCAGGCTTCAACAGTATGTGAACCATGAACTTCCAGATGTTCAAGCTGGATTTAGAAAAGGCAGAGGAACCAGAGACCAAATTGCCAACATCTGTTGGATCACCAAAAAAGCAAGAGAGTTCCAGAAAAACATCTTCTTCTGCTTTATTGACTATGCCAAAGCCTTTGACTGTGTGGATCACAACAAACTGGAAAATTCTGAAAGAGATGGAAATACCAGACCACCTGACCTACCTCCTGAGAAATCTGTATGCAGGTCAAGAAGCAACAGTTAGAACTGGACATGGAACAACAGACTGGTTCCAAACTGGGAAAGGAGTACGTCAAGACTGTGTATTGTCACCCTGCTTATTTAACTTAAATGCAGAGTACATCATGCAAAATGCTGGACTGGATGAAGCACAAGCTGGAATCAAGATTGCTTGGAGCAATATCAATAACCTCATATATGCAGATGACACCACCCTTATGGCAGAAAGTGAAGAACTAAAGAGCCTCTTAATGAAAGTGAAAGAGGAGAGTGAAAACATTGGCTTAAAATGCAACATTTAGAAAACTAAAATCATGGTATCTGGTCCCATCACTTCATGGCAAATAGATGGGGAAACAATGGAAACAGTGACAGACTTTATTTTTTAGAGCTCCAAAATCACTGCAGATGGTGACTGCAGCCATGAAATTAAAAGATGCTTCCTCCTTGGAAGAAAAGTTATGACCAACCTAGACAGCTTATTAAAGAGCAGAGACATTATTTTGCCACAAAAGTCCACCTAGTCAAGACTATGGAGAAGGTGCTGGTGACCTACTCCCAGTACTCTTGCCTGGAAAATCCCATGGATGGAGGACCCTGGTAGGCTGCAGTCCATGGGGTTGCTAAGAGTCGGACCCGACTTCACTCTCACTTTTCACTCTCATGCATTGGAGAAGGAAATGGCAACCCACTCCAGTGTTCTTGCCTGGAGAATCCCAGGGACGGGGGAGCCTGGTGGGCTGCCATCTATGGGGTCACAAAGAGTTGGACACAACTGAAGCGACTTAGCAGCAGCAGCAGTATATTAGTTTACTTGACTTATTTCTGGAATATGTGGGGTTTGAATCATTTTTCTCCAGAGGATTAGAAAGCTAGTGTAGAAGGAAGTGTCTATGTAGATTATACTTTAAACCTTTCCTAAACACAGTAGGACAGTGATTTATTGAGTGCACTGCAGCATCAGTCAAGGCTATAGTTTTTCCAGTGGTCATGTATGGATGTGAGAGTTGGACTATAAAGAAAGCTGAGCGCCAGAGAATTGGTGCTTTTGAACTGTGGTGTTGGAGAACACTCTTGAGGGTCCCTTGGACTGCAAGGAGATCCAACCAGTCCATCCTAAAGGAAATCAGTCCTGAATATTCATTGGAAGGACTGATGCTGAAGCTGAAACTCCAATACTTTGGCCACCTGATGCGAAGAACTGACTCATTGGAAAAGACCCTGATGCTGGGAAAGATTGAAGGCAGGAGGAGAAGGGGATGACACAGGATGAGATGGTTGGATGGCATCACCGACTCAATGCACATGAGTTTGAGTAAGCTCTGGGAGTTGGTAATGGACAGGGAAGCCTGGAGTGCTGCAGTCCATGGGGTCTCAAAGAGTCAGACTTGACTGAAACACAATGGCACACCAGAGACTCTTACTTAACTGAATCTAGAGCATGCCCAAGCATCAGGTATGCTTTTAATCTCCCCATGGGATTTTTACATGTATCTCAGCTTGCGCACCACTTTAGGGATGACCGATTCACTCTACTTGCTTATGGAATGTAGCATGTGGCAATAAGGTTGTGAAAGTGAAAGAGGAGAGCGAAAAAGTTGGCTTAAAACTCAACATTCAGAAAACAAAGATCATGGCATCTGGTCCCATCACTTCATGGGAAATAGATGGGGAAACAGTAGAAACAGTGTCAGACTTTATTTTGGGGGGCTCCAAAATCACTGCAGATGGTAACTGCAGCCATGAAATTAAAAGACGCTTACTCCTTGGAAGATAAGTTATGACCAACCTAGATAGTATATTGAAAAGCAGAGACATTACTTTGCCGACTAAGGTCTAGTCAAGGCTATGGTTTTTCCTGTGGTCATGTATGGATGTGAGATTTGGACTGTGAAGAAGGCTGAGCGTCGAAGAATTGATGCTTTTGAACTGTCGTGTGGGAGAAGACTCTTGAGAGTCCCTTGGACTGCAAGGAGATCCAACCAGTCCATTCTGAAGGAGATCAACCCTGGGATTTCTTTGGAAGGAATGATGCTAAAGCTGAAGCTCCAATACTTTGGCCACCTCATGGGAAGAGTTGACTCATTGGAAAAGACTCTGATGCTGGGAGGGATTGGGGGCAGGAGGAGAAGGGGACAACCGAGGATGAGATGGCTGGATGGCATCACAGACTCGATGGACGTGAGTCTGCGTGAACTCCGGGAGTTGGTGATGAACAGGGAGGCCTGGCGTGCTGCGATTCATGGGGTCGCAAAGAGTCGGACACGACTGAGCGACTGAACCGAACCTTACACAGCAGTCTTGGCATCTGGAGGGATTGGTCCCAGCCCCATCTTGTTCGTTCATTCTGTGAATGAAGGCAAATCTGTTGACCAAGTGTCAGGGTCACCACTTGTTGGATGAGACTAGCTACTATTGCTCTGACCTCCTCACGGAGATCTCATAGGGATCAGATGTGAAGGAACCTAGAACTCTAGGAATCCAACACCTCCTGGAACAGAGGCTGCGTGTCCACTCCACACACTCCTCACACAGTGGAAGTGGGTGCCATGGTGTCCATCTTTGTATCCTCACTGGAGTCAAGATGAAGCCTCAAAAGGGAGAGAGGACAACTCCACCTCAGCAGAGGAACACAGCATAGACGGGGCTCTAACCTGCAGTTACACTGTGTGTGCCCTCATTTCCTGCCTCCCTCCCATGCCTCCCCCGCCCCACTCTACCTCATCCCCACCGAAGTTCCTGTGCAAACACCTCAAAGATTCCTTGTCAACAGCCAGCCACACGCATCAACGCTACTTAATGATCAAATCAGCCTTTCTAGGCCTTTTCCTAAAGGATTTTCATCTCTGTCCTTGTTCTCCCTTGGATTTTTTTTCCACCACTCTTTGGCTTAATAAATGCCTTTCCAGAAGGCTTCAACCCGGCTGGAAGTACACTTGAACAGCAATTCTAAGTCCTTATTAGCTCTATAGTGATCAGGTGAAGGAATAATTGATCTCAATCAGGAACACCTGGTTTCATAATTGCACAAATGATTATAATTCAATAATAAAAGTCAATTTAACTAAATTCAGATTGCTTTAACCTCTCGCAGACAGGTTAAGAAGTAAAAAAGCAAACTGGGGAAAAAAAGGAAAAAGAAAAACAAAGCTCTGTCTAAACTGCCAGACCTAATAGGGCCCAAATGCAAGTGACTCATTTAGCCCTACCGTAGCTTATATTACTGCTCCTGGGCCTTTGTTCACTATATTCTTCCTTTGTAGAATATCCTTTCCCCATTTTCATACCTCCAAACTTTATGTGTTTCTTCCAGACCAAGCTCAAACAACACCTCCATCAGCTCTTCAAAGTTTTTTAAAGTTTTGAGATACTCAGAGTTGGGAAGATATCCAGTTCCCCTGTGGGGCATGAGCAAAATGGTGCCCTTGGGAAGGAAAGTAATATTTCAGTTCAGTTCAGCATTTCATGTAATTCTTACAAAGCTGAACAACCTGCTCAAATTCAAATAGCTGGAGAGCAAACAGAGACAGAATTTGAACTCAGACCTTCCTGAATTCAGATCCAGGTCAGGGCTAATTGCCACCAAGACTTGGGCATTCATGTCACCAGAACATCACTTATATCTCCAGTCTGCTGAGCCCTGAGAATACTGGAGCTCTAAGACATCGTCAAGAACATAAAAGCCTCATGCTTCAAAGAATGCTACACAACTTGGGTGATCACTGGCAATACAAAATAAGTTGAAAATGTCCAATTTTAAAAGTAAGGAAAAGATCATCTTTACAATGTAAAAAAGTCAATGGATGGATTCATTGTCAGTTTAGTTGACCATGGAACAACGTTGGCTTTCAGCCATTCACTGCGCCCCCCTCGGTCAAGGCTCTTGAACAGGCAAAATGAAGGACCCAGGAAACAGGCATTCCTATCTGCATTGCCATGAAGAGGTCCAGCTCCTCATGGTAACTTCCCCTCTGCGCTGGAAGAGTTGAGGCTGGGCCAGAATAGCTTCCCCATGACAGCAAAGAGCAAGCAAAAGCGGCCGGGATGCGGGAGGGGCAAGGGCTCAGCTCCTGATGACGCTGGCTGCCCTTCCTCCTGCGCTGGGACTCGGCAGAGACGCTCTATGCTCCTAGGAACCATCGACGTGTGTGTGTGTGTGTGTGTGTGTGTGTGTGTGTGTCTGTGTGTGTGTGTGTGTGTGTGTGTGTGTGTGCGCGCGCGCGCGCGGGCGCGCGCGCGTCGGGAGTGGGGGCTGGGGAGCGGGTTCGTCGTCAGAGCCGCCAGCTAGGAAAACCCTTAGGGATTATCTAGTCCAACCCCCTCATTTCCCAGAGCAAGTTGTTGGGGGCCCAGAGAGGGAAAGGAATTTGTTCACTGTCACTGGGAATTCAGTGACGCAGGCTCCCCGTGCTGGGTTCAGTGTAGGACAGTGAACCCTGAGAAGGGACCCTGGGTTTCCACTGTATGCATCAGAAAAATCAAAATAATCACAGAGCTCAGTATTTTCCAGCCACTGGAAAAGTCTAACTTAGTTAAATCCTTGAAGCACAAACATTTGCTAATCAAAGTATTTACCCAAGGGATACTCAGTTATAGCAATATTAAGGGAAATAAAATGTGTACATCCTAGTGACCACCTACGCAGGATTTCTATCACATTCTCTTAAACGAGCATTAAACCAATGGCAGTTCTCATTGGCTGGGATTTGAACAGCAGGAAATTAGCAGGCGCCTTTAGAAGGATTTGACAGGCACCCTGAAAGGCTCAGCATCAGGAGCCTGGAGACCCACCTCTTCCCTCAGCTCTGCCTCTCAAGAGCCCATTGACCTTGGGCAAGTCTTCTAACCTTTCTCAACCTCAGTTTCTTTATCCCCAGATTGAGGGTGCTACTCCCTGCCCAGCCCAACTGCCGCTCCCCATAACTGGGGTTGTTGCAAGGGTATCATGAAGTAGCCCTTTACACATTTAATGAAAATCAAAGTGTTTTCTAGCTACCTGCAATCTGAGCTGGTGATCAACTACAAAAAGGAAAGTGGCTGAGCAGAACAGGTCAGAGGGTAGGTAAGAGGACCGAAGACCAAGTTCTTGTTGGGAGAGTTGCATTCCATCTGCTTCTGGGCCAATGGAACTGAGGGCTCTGACTCTAACTCTGTGGCCTTTGGCAAGCCACATGAGTTCTCTGAGCATGTAAAATAAGCATGTATTAACTCATTTAAGTTGGCTTAAACTCAACATTCAGAAAACTAAGATCATGGCATCTGGCCCCATCACTTCATGGCAAATAGATGGAAACAATGGAAACCATGACAGACTTTATATTTTTGGACTCCAAAATCGCTGCAGATGGTAACTGCAGTCATGAAATTAAAAGACACTTGGTCCTTGGAAGAAAAGTTATGACCAACCTAGACAGCATATTAAAAAGCAGAGACATTACTTTGCTTACAAAGGTCCACCTAGTCAAAGCTATGGTTTTTCCAGTAGTCATGTATGGATGTGAGAGTTAGACTATAAAAAAAGCTGACGGCCAAAGACTTGATGCTTTTGAACTGTGGTGTTGGAGAACACTCTTGAGAGTCCCTTGGACAGCAAGGAGATCCAACCAGTCCATCCTAAAGGAAATCAGTCCTGAATATTCATTGGAAGGACTGATGCTGAAGCTGAAACTCCAATACTTTGGCCACCTGATGCAAAGAGCTGACTAATTGGAAAAGACCCTGATGCTGGGAAAGATTGAAGGTGGGAGGAGAAGTGGACAACAGAGGATGAGATGGTTGGATAGCACGACCGACTCAATGGACATGAGTTTGAGTAAGCTCTGGAAGTTGGTGATGGACAGGGAAGCCTGGCGTGCTGTGGTTCATGGGGTCGCAAAGAGTCAGACACGACTGAGGGACTGAACTGAACTGAACTCATTTAAGCCTCGCAATAACCTTGAGTCAGATGTTATTACTATTTTCATTTTACTGATGGGAACAGAGGGGTATTACTTACTCAAGATCACACAGCTAGTAAATGATAGAATCAGGCTTTGAATTGGGGCGTTCTGGCTCCAGAATCTATATACTTAACCTCTACATTGAGTGTATATTTAATGATTTCCTGTGGCTGCTGTAATGAGTTACTACAAACTTGGTGGCTTAAAACAGTACAGATGTATTATCTTACAGTTCTAGAAGTCAGAAGTTCTAGAATCAGCATGTTGACAGAGCTGTTTTCCTTTTGGAGGCTTTAAGGGAAAATCTTCTTCCTTGCCTTCTCCAGCTTCTAAAGGCCACCTGCAATTCCTTGACTCGTGGTTCCCTCCTCTGACATCTGCTTTCCTTGTTACATTTCCTGTCTCTACTCTGACTCCTCTATCTCTCTCTTCTAAGGGCCAATATGATAGTTTGGAGTAGTCTCCCCACCTCAAGGTCCTGAATCATAACTATAGTCTCTCTTTCCATGTAAGGTAACCTAGTCACAGGTTGCAGGAATGGAATGTGGACATCTTTGTGGGTTCATTATCCCATCTACCACCAGGACTTCTTGCACAGATGAGAAAATGTTTGTAAGATTCTTAGCCCGGAGCTGGGACCTAGTAGGTCTGGATGCTAGTGATACTAAAGATATGGATAACTGGTAAAAACTGATGTCACAGCTGTCAGGAACCAGTCTTCACTCATATGCAGGAAGGCTCACATGCACTGGATCCGATGATCCCTCCCACTTCATTTAGGTTGCCCCAGCAGCACACCTCAAGAAAAGGATTCCAGTGCAAGGTGTTTATGTGGGAGGCAGTCCCACGAAACACAGAAAGTAAGACAGGCAGAAAAGGAAAGCAGTAGATGGTGTTATCAAGCTACTTACCACTGTGGACACCTGGATCTCAGTCTTGCCGGGACTGTGAGTGGCAGTGCAGAATTTCACCTCACAGTTCTCCTGCCCAACAGGTGGCAGAGCTGGGGTGTGGATACACCAGCTCCCTGCAGTCTTTGTTGAGGATTGGTCCGAGGAGCAAGGGACAGTGGAAGTAATTCATCCATCTGCATACTTGCATAGGGAGCAGGCTCTGATGCCCAGAGAGAGCCCACATGCAGGTGCTGGTGAGTGGGAGTCAGGTTGTGGACCTAAAGGGCTGAGCCAGGGCATCCGCAGTATCTGCTCCTTGACCTTGAGCCCATATGGTCTCCTTCCTATGGATGCTGGGATAGCTGCAGCTCAGGAATCTCCCTAGCCTAAATGATACAGAAAGGTTAGGAAATCAGGGTGATACAGAAAGGTTAGGAAATCAGGGAACCAGCATCTGCCCAAAGTGACAATAAGGAGTGCCTGGCATTGACAGTTAGGAACTGAGGCTGGTAAAGGACATGACCTCAATGTTGCTCTCCAGGGCTCTTGGCCCTTAGGACAAACAGGCTGGGTGCATAGTACAGCTGATCCCCAAAGTCCCTCATATTGCCACTTTCCTGGGAAGCTTTTATTCCCCTCTTATTTTGACTACCATGTGGGGTTATTGTCAGTCTTTTGAGTAGTTTTTGTAATGTTATTAAGGAATTTTTTCCCTTTCTCATGGGTGTTTGGAAAGCTTCCTGACTGTCTTTGGAGTGTTTTGTATCACATCTAAGCACACCTTTCTCCCAGCTAAATGGAACATGTCTCTCTAATAACTTGCCATTCAAGTGTCCTCCCCTCCCTTCCCTTCCTTATCCCGATGTAATCTGGCTTTTACCCACCTCTCCATGGAAATGGTGCTCATAAAGGTCACCAATGGATTCTGAATTCCCAAGCCTAATGACATGTCTCACTTACCCCAGCTGCAGTCAGCTTTTGATGTCATCATACGCCTTGTCTCTCCCTTCCGCCCTCCCCTTCTCCCTCCCTGTCTTCATTGGCTTGCCTGCTGCTTGGCTGCTTCTCAGTCTGCTTCTGAGTCCTCTTCCTCTGGCTGCTGCTTGTTTTGGTTCCCCTGAAGGTTCATCATTGGCTCTCCTCTCTTCTCACACTCCTCACTCCACAGGTTCAACGACCATCTATTCACCTGCAGTGCCCAGATCTTTAGCTGCCCCCCAAGTCACTCTCCTGATCCCAAGATCCACATGGTCCTCCCCTCCCCCACGGATCAGTTTCACATAAACATCATACTCAACAGGCCCCAGTCTGACCTCATCTTCACCAAAACCTGGGTCCTCCTCCAGTGTGTCCCATCTAGGTGAATGACACCTCCCAGCCCACATCATTACACAAGACACTTGCCACATCTAATTACTCACCATATCCCATCTCTGTTATTTTCTCATAACCAGCTCCTACATTCTCCTCTACTGCCCAGCTGTCTTATTTGTGGCTCATGTCATTATCGCTGGGCCACAGCAGGAGCTTCCCACTGTGTTCTCCTGTAGCTGAAATCAACAGGACAACCCAACCCCACAATTATATGCGGCAGGAAAGTGGGCCTCAGAGAGTGAGTTACAGGCCTGGCACCCAGGCCTCCAGGCTGATGGCATAATGGACATCAAAGACAGATAGGCCTGTACTCAAAGCCTTACTCCCCTCCTTGCTAGACTGTATTAGTTTCCACTTGCTGCTGTCACAAACTGAAACAAACCACCAACTGAATGGCTTAAAAACAACACAGATTTATTACTTTATAGTTCTGCGGGGTCAGAAGTCCAAGACGGGTCTTATGGGACTGAAATCAAGCTATCAGCAAGACTGTGTCCCTCTGGGGACTTTAGGGGAGAGCCTGTTCATTTCCTTTGCCAGCTTCTCAAGGCTGCCTGCATTCCTTGTCTTGTGGCCTCCTTCCAGCAATGGTATCACTCTGACCTCTGCTTCTGTGGTCACATTTCCTTCTCTGATTCAGACCCCTCTATCTACCTCTTAAAGGACTCTTGTGATTACACTGGGCACTTCCCAGGATAATTACATCGGGCCCTTTATAGATAATGGAGGATGACTTCTCCATCTCAAGGTCCTTATCCTAAGGTCCATCTTCAAAGTACTTCTTGCCATGTAAAGTAACTCATTCACAGATCTTGGGGATTAGGATGCGGATAATTTGGGAGATTATTATTCAGCCTACCATACTAACTGTTACACCCATCCCCCAAAGTTACATAATCTCTCTGACATTTTGGTCCCTCATCTGTAGAATGAAAGTGTATTTCCCTTCCACAGGGATGTAGCAAGTAACAAATAAGAGAATGTGTCTAAAGCACCACAAAAAAAAAAAAAAAAAAGGTGTTTAACAAATATTTACCATGAGATCTGATGGTGGGTTGGAATGGACCAAGGCATCTAGGAGATGTTCCTGAAAACCCTCCATCACTTCTTCATGCCTGCTGCAGTACAGTCTTCTATGTGGCCCTGCTTCTCCTTCCTGGTCCTCATCATTTTTGGCTGGCTCTGGGGCCAGAAATTGCCCAGGGATGGAGAAACAAAGTTTCCCCAGCCTCCCCTGGAAAATCAGAACACAGAACACCTGAGAAGCAGCCTAGGTGCTCCAAAGCACACAGGCGCCCAGGTGCCTGAAGCTTACTGTGCTGCCTCCTGTCATCTGTGTTTCCCAGTCGATACATTTGTCTGGGGGAAATCGTACTTCTGAGGGTTTTCAAATAGTTCCTGGGCCATCTGTTCCCTTTGAATATCTCCTTTCCCTCAGCATAAGGAACTCTAATTGATGAACCTTTGCCCTATCCTTTTCACTTTTTCTATGAACAAGTAGGGCTGGGGACAGACTGTAGCTTTTCTGTTCCTCGTGTGTAGTCTGAACCCCTCAATGTGATGCACAGAAAAACAGAAAGGGCTCAGAGCCCCAAGAGGCAAAGGCACAGTGATGCTGGAGGGAAGACATCCTTCTTGGGGAAGGCTTCCTGCTGGTGCTCAAAAAATGGAGAAATTGGGCAATACGGGAGAAAATGGGAAACAGGGAGACCAAGCATAGGACAAGCTTACAGGTAAAGGAAGCAGCGTATGGGTCGGGGGGGGGGGGGGCACCCAGTGGACTGGTTAGCCAGCACTGGCTAACCAGCACTGGCCTGGGGACCACACCAATTTGTGACTATATTCCTTTCGTCCACAGAGAAGGCAAGAAAAATAAGGACAAAGAGCAACTTTTGAATCAAGCTAATTTATTCAGCTTCAAGTTTTGCCTTTATTCTGATATGATGTCCTTCTTATGTTCTGGGTACTAACATGATTGTCATTGGTAGTTGGTGGAATCATGGGTCTAGTCATAACTGGCACATGGGAAGATTAATCTTCCCAGTCTCCCTTTCAGTTAGGTCCAGGCAAGTGACTTGTTTTCACCAATGAAACGTTAAGTCAAAAGAATGAGTCACTTCCCAGCAAAATTTGTGAGAGTCAGGCAATTCTGCTTTCCAGCCTCAGAGACTGTGGAAATGTGTCAAGATGCAGCCTCTGTCAACCTGGCTCCCCCAGTGACCACAACCCTGCCAACCTCACTGGGCACATAGTGTGAGTGAAAAATAAACTTTGGCTGTGAGTCTTGGGGAGTTGTTCCTGCAGCCCAGTCTGACTAAGAGAGTAGCTGTTTATTTTTCTCATGTCTTTATTTAGCAAAATGAAATGTTGCCAGTCTCATGTTGATATTTCTTTTTTTTTTTTTTCTTTTGGCATTTAACAGCCCAGGAAATGGAACCTATTGGACATTCTGACACTCTGATAACTAGACCATGGGAGGTATTCAATTTGACAAGAACAACAGTTCTCAGTTCTGGGGCCACAATATGGGGCCCCGCAGTGCCAGTTCAACAAGAGTCACACCTGTTTTGTCTGTGTAATGAATGAATTAATGCATATGCCATGCTCCTGCATAGGATTTCAGCATAAGGAAAGGGTTTTATATATGAAAAAGAAAAATTGAAAGGTTGAAATTGTGCTAGGCTCTGGGGACATGATAATGAACAAGACAGACACAGACTTCTCATTTATTTACATAATCTGTGGCTTAGAGTAGTGCTTCCCTATAGCTCAGATGGTAAAGAATCTGCAGGAGACCAGGGTTCGATCCCTGGGTCAGGAAGATCCTCTGGAGAAGGAAATGACAATCCACTCCAGTATTCTTGCCTGGAGAATTCCATAGACAGAGAAGCCTGGTGGGCTACAAGTTCATGGGATCACAAAGAGTCAGACATGACTCTGTCTAACACATACACATGGATTAGGGTAGGCAGAACAGAAGTAAACAAACAGATAAAATCATTGAAAACTGGGAAAGGCACTATTGAAGTAAGATATGGGGGCTGAGGTAGAGAATAATGGAAGGGGGGCACTTTAGGTAGGGTGATCTGGCAAGACCTCTTCTTGGAGGTCAAGTTTAAGTTGCAACCTGAAGGAGGAGGTGCAGCCAATAGGAAAGGGTGGAGAAAGGGCATCAAGGAAGCCACACTGAGAGGGCCATCAGGCAGAAAGTTGGGCCATCTGCTCAAGAGCAGAAGACCTGCATAGCTGGACAGTAAGGTTGAGAAAGAGAGAGGCAGGAAGTAAATGAAGGGTCAGCAGGACTTGGCCACACAGGGCCCACAGGCCATAGGTGGTGAGTGAAGGAGGGCAATCAGATGAAGCTGCCTATCCTGTGTTGCCATTCAATAAACCCTCAAAGCAGAAACACTGGTGCCCATTCAGTCACTCTCCCAAACCCATAAATGCCTCCTCTTCCCCAACTCATAAATGCCAATTCCAGTCTTTAAGATGCTCAGGCCAAAAGCTGTGGAGTCTCTATTACTCTACAGCTAACCCATCAGGGAATTCCAGTGCCTCTACCTTCAAACAGTACCCAGAATCAGACCACCTCTCATCATTGCACGGCTACTGACCTGATCCAAGATGTGAGCCTTTCTTACCTGGACTGGTGTGGTTGCTCCTTAACTGGGCTCTCTGCTTCTACCCTTCACCAGACATCCTTCTCTCTACACAGCAGACAAAGAGATCCTTCCAAACAATCAGACCATTTTCTGCCCCAGACCTACACTGGCTTCACACATCACTCAGGATAACCAAGGTCCAATCCATTGTGATCTAGCCCCTCACCGTCTCCCCAGTCCCATCTCTTCTCCTCTTCTCCTCACTCTTCCCCTCTTTTCTCTTCTCACTCACTCCGCGTCAGCCCCGCAGCCTTCTTGGGTTTTTTGCCATGATCTTTATGCTTGCTGTTTCCTCTCTAAATCCCTTCCTCAGTTATCTGTCTCTTGTGGCTTGGTCCCTCCTTCACTCAGATCTGTCCTCGATGGTCACACTATCAGAGTGCAAATCTAGGTACCCTCCTTTCCATCATTTCTGCCTTCACACCTGTTCATTTTTCTTCATGAAATAAATCACCACCTGACATATACTTATGTTTCTAGGTCATAGGTTGGCAAATTTTTTCTATGAAGGGGCCAGATGGTAAATATTTTAGGCTTTGCAGGCCATAAGGTCTCCATCACAACTGCTCTACTCTGCCAATGTAATATGAAAGCAGCCACAGACAGTACATAAATAAAAGAGCATGGCTGTGTTCTAATAAAACTTTATTTACAACAAAGGTGGCGAGCTGGATTTAATCTATGACCACCGTCCACAGACCCTTGGTTGAGGCATTTGTTGTCTACTTCTCTTCAAAAGGCAAGCTCCAGGAGAACAAGGATTTTGACTTTTATTCCATACCTTCAACAACATATACCAGCATATCACAGCCTGACATGTGATAGTTCATAAATATTTCTTAATTAATTCATTGATTTATTGGTTGATTCACAAGCTCTTGGGAGACTTTGACTTTAAGGGCCTAAGTCATTTGGATTTTCTTCTTTGAAAAAAGTTTGAGAAGGGTCTTTGCCAGTTTTAGCAGTGTTCGTGACTGTTGATTGACAGATCTTATCTGCAGCCTGCGATTCTCAGAATGGAGACGTTTTGAGACAAATGACAGCCGCTCCTGCGTCTCACTGTTTACTCCTCTCGTAAGAGCACCGTGTGATGCACATCGCACATTGAGTTGGATGTGTGATGCATCAGACCGTTGCCAACAAAAACACATCGAAATAAAATAATCGTCTCTGTAAGTGAAGGCCTAGAGATGGCACTCCAGATCCCCCCAGGGAATAAAGGGCCCTGCCGCAGCCCTGCCGAGAACAGAATTGAGGACTGCACTGTGCTGTTGGAAAAGCAGAGAGGTCAGGGTATGACTGAATGCCGGCAAAGGCTGACAGAGTTGTGGGGGAGGGGAGGTCAACCTGAGCAAGGCTGGAAGGAATAGGTGGAGCCAAAGGAGAGATGATTCTCATTTTCCAGATGAGACGGACCAAGGTGTGAAGCTGACCATGAGCTGAATGTGCTCCTGTTATGAATAACCCAGACAGAGAAGGTCGTTTCTTTGGCAAAAGCATTTGGATATGAGGGCCTGCACTGTGGACAGCCTTGAAAGTCAGTCTGGAGAACTGGTACCATCTGGCCAATGGGAAACCCCTGAAGGTTTTGAGGAGTCGGTTGTTATGATGATGGAAATTCATCTGCAGTAAGGTTGAGAAATAGAATGAATGAGCAAATGGATGTGAATGAATGAGAGAGGACAAATCTCAGGTAAAGGAATCAGAACTGAATCTTGAGGGCACTGAGGAGCCACTAAAAGCTTTTAAGTAGAGAATGATAGTACTGTATCTCTCTTTCTAGATGAAATGAGTGGGGTTATTTGAAGGAGTGGGGGAATTTTCAGGATAAGGAGACTAGTTGGACTGCTGCTTCTAAGAATATCCGTCTTTGGTACATGTTGTCACATTGCCGTCATGTCCAGCTCCACACTGAGGGTTACAAGTTAGCATGGTATGTATAATTACTAAATCTGGAAACCCTACTCAGGTGCCACATTCTCCATGAAGCCTTGCCTAATTTTCCTACCTGGAAGGGACCTTTCCTCCTTGGAGTTTTCACTCCTTTTCAGATGATCCATTCTAATTGCAACGATGGCTTTTTACCTTAGCATCAGACTGTCTGGATCCAAACCATAGCTTTACACTTACTGCTTGCCAGTTCTGTGGCCATGGGCAAGTCCCTTAGCCTTCCCAGGGCTCTATTTTCTCATAAATATAAATTGGGGATAATAATAATACCTTTCTCCTAACATCAGTCCTAACTGTAAGGACTTAATGAGTTAATGTGTGTGATAGGCTTAGAACAGTGCCTGGAATGTAGTGAATTTTGTATGAGCAATGACTGTTCTTATCATCATCATCATTATTATTACTATTTAAATTAAATGTGCCCGTGTTTTCATTCTTATAATAAATTTGAGTCTTTTGAGCACAAGGACTATGGCTTATTCATCTGTGCATCTTCCTCAGAGAGTAACAGGATACATTTACGCAGTATGTGCTCAATAAATATTTGTAGAGTGAATCAATACGTGAGTGAATGAATGAATGTAAGCTTTAGAATGGAATTTAACTATGGTGCTGCAAACAAGGGATACTTTGATATTTAAAGGAAAAAACAGACTTACGTGGGTAACGGCAGGAACCTAAAAATCTACATACAGAAAGGGCACAGGGCAAGCCCTGCAGCATTGTGTATTCTCAAAACCCAACTCTGTGCCTTGACTGTTTTTTCATCTGCAAAATGAAGAGTTGATTAAATGATCTTGAAAGTCCTCAATAGCCCTAAAGTTCTATTATTGGGATCACTAGATTCTTAAAACTATTGTGTTTTTATGACTACACCATTGGGAATTTCCTAGAAAAGTTAGTGGAAGAATTTTTTTAATTGAAAAAATACTTCCAAATGACGCTCAGTATTAGGGCATAGAGAAAGATCTTATCAAAAATAGTGAGGGCTTGTGTTAGAGTGAACCCTCTGTTCCCTCACTTTAATTAGGACTAGCACATCAAGAAGAGAAATTCTGTCGGAAATATGTACCACCGCCACATTTACCCCAAAGACACAGGAAGCTTGAAAACAAAAATCAAAGCTGCTCAGAATTCTCCTGAGAAAATGAACAATGAGAAGTACCAGCAAAATGAGTCCAAGGTCCCTGGGAGGCCACTGACCCTGCTGAATGTGGTTTGACATACTGGGCTGTGCCACTTCGAGTCTTTTGGGGTTCAGCCTGAAAGGTGAAGACACTACGGCTTCTAAAGATGTCTAGGGGCTCTGGCAAAAGAGGAACCCCAGACTGGGTAGCCCATCTTCTAAGTCTCTTTCAGCACCCTCTTCAAGTCTGGGCACCATCTGCCTGTGCAATCATTTGTGTCCCCGGATGTTAAATTCTCCAAGGACTGCCTTTATTTATCTCAGCTTGCACCACCCCATCCCCCCTCCGCCAGCCCCCTCAGTATGTGGTACTCAGTACCTGGTACCTCAACAAATAATTGTCAAATAAATGACTGTCGGCACACTTTAAACTTTGGATTGAGGAGTGCTGACATGAGAGAGAAGTTGCAGCTACCTCAATGTCCAGGTCATATGGTAGTTAACCAGTATAAACTCATTTCTGGATGAAAAGAAAGTGTGTTACCGCTCAGTCGTATCTGACGCTTTGCGATGCTATGGACTGTAGCCTGCCAGGCTCCTCTGTCCATGGAATTCTTCAGGCAAGAAAACTAGAGTGGGTAGCCATTCCCTTCTCCAGGGGATCTTCCCAACGTAAGGATCGAACCCAGATCGAACCCCTACATTGCAGGCAGATTATTTACCGTCTGAGCCACTAGGGAAAAGAAAGCATATGTGTTAATTATGAGACAAAGGTGAAGCAACCAGCACGTGTTCTCCTCCCCTCTTCCCTGGACTTCTCAATCAGTCTGGGCTGCCATGGGTCTGTAGCTCAGCTTGTGGGTCTGCCCATGTCTGCCATGGTGCTGATGATGGGGAGTAGCTGGCTGTTGGTGATAACAGGAGCCATGTGGCAGCCGTGGCTGGTTCCTGGTGGGGTTTTGCCCATCTTCCATAAACCCTGCAGCATGTGATCTCCCCAAAAGAGCCCTTTACTGGGTTCTGTTCAGGGAGAGGGAAGCTAGATTCCTCCTCAACAGATGTCACCGTAATTAGATAACTCATTATATCAAGGAATAAGGAAAGGAGATTGACATAGATACAAATGCGAACATATTGATAGCTTTTCTGCATGTGAGTTTGTGCAATTTGGAAACTGATTTCCTGGATAAGACTCAAGGGATGAGTCAGCGGTTGGAGCCTGGGGAGATTTTCCACAATGAAATTCTAGTCCCAGTCAAGTATCCTGAGAGCTTGCCACCCTGTAGGACCAATCCCAGGGGCAGCCAAGACTCAGGGCCAGTGTGGGTGTGTGCCAGCAGGAAGCCATGGCCTGGGGGTGAAGGGGAAAGAGGGAGGAGCGTGCAGGGTAAGGCAGGCTGTGTGGGCAGTGGCTGACGCTTGTCCACATAGTCCTTGAACTCCTGGGTCCCCTTCCTGCATCCGAACTGGAGAGCCTCCCTGGCGGGGATTAAGTGTCCTTCACAAGTGATCCCAAGTGACCCTGCTCTTTCTATGGGAGTACTTGTCGCCCTATAATGTGCTTGCCTCTTCTCCCTGTGGCAAATGTGAGATTTGACTACATGATCCTTTTCAGCTACAATATTCCGAAGTGGGAAATGCCTTTTATGGGGTAGAGGAAGGAAATCGTGAGTTGACATAGAGTATATATCTGCTTCTTCTCTGGTCATTGCATACCTATCATTTTCTATCAACCTCCTGAGGCTGACCTTCCAGTTTTTAGAAGGCAGTCATCAGTCACAGCTTTTGAAGACCCCAGAGTAACCTCAGCTCTTCCCCTGTGGCCTGCTTGCTCATCTGGTTTCTACAGAGAGACAGGGAAGTGGAGGGTTCAAACAGTGAGAGCCACTCCTGCCAAGAGGCCCTAATTCCTGCTCCTGTCACTGTGGTCTTCATCCTCCACCCCCAAGTACTTCCTCTGGGGCCCTTGGGTACCATCTATCTCTTTCCTGCTCTCCACTTCCACCCCAGCATCTTATCCTCAGAGAGAATGACCCTCTGTACAGAGAAAATAGAACTGACTGGAAGGGAACTCTTTCATCTGACTTCCATAAAAGAGGAACCCTCCATCCTTTGTAAGAACTTTCCTCGTGGTTGGCATCTGTTGACTTAGCTCTTTAGAGTCATGCTCTGTCCTGGGTATTATTTCTCAAGTCTGTCCTTTCCCCTGCCCCTACCTGACCCAGCTTCCCGGACATCCCTCTGAGTGTTTACGATATCCCCCAGACCTCTCCCTGGTGCTCTTTTCCACTGATGTCTTCTCCTTCCTGGGCCTTCCCCACCCTACATCTCAGATACCTTCTCTTGAACCCGTAGAGAGACCATCCAATAGCCTGAACCTGGCATTCATACATCTTGGTAAGAGTCCTGGGGAAAATTCTTTTGGAGGAACCTTAAGTCTATAAGCAGAACATTCATTGGCAGGAACCTCAAGTCTATAAGCAGATAACACTATCCTGAAGTGCTTGAAGCAGGTAGACTTTAAATATAAAGATTATGGATGCCACCAGCAGCTATATATGAGCCAATGCTGTGTTTGAAGTGTTAAAAGTGTGACAGGCTTTTAGCTATACATTTTTAAAGAACCAACAGTCACTCCTGCCTGCACAGACCAGGCCTGAATGACAGATGACTGAATAAAAGTTAGAACTACACCCAGCTGGCCTCATAAGAGCTAAAGTCCATCCCTCTGAGACAGCCTGAGGCCATGATACCCACACTGATCCTGTTCCTGAGTAAGTGAGGGCATGCAGAAGGACCGGGTCTCCTCGGGGGCCACAGGCTGTCAGAATATCTCCAGCTTCCATTGGAGTCATTGGCACCAAATGTACCTGGAGAAACAGTGACCCCTCTCTGACTTTCAGTACTTTTTCTTCCCACTTGGTCGTGGCATTAAAGCTCTCTGGACTGGTTTTTGCTCATACCCCATGAGTCTGTGCAAAAGTTCGTTTAGAAGACCTGTTTGTAGCTCCAACTCTGAAACAAGAAAGTCAGACCTTAATCAGACTAATACCCACCTTCCATCTGCTTTCCAGACTTACTACCTACTCATTCTGTGCTGCAGCTCTCTCCCAGCACAAGCACCCCACTCTCTTTTCCTCTGTTCCTTTGTGGTCAAATCTGGCCCTTCAGCAGGGATCTGCTCAAACCTGACTTTTTCAGGGAGCCTTCTGGGCTCTGCCTATCCTTACCTCTCACAGTCCTGTCCTGTCCTCTCCTCTCAGCAGGCTTTGCTTTCTGTTAGTGGTGTTGCTCTGCATGACTCGTCTCCCCTACTGTACCACGAATTTTTCCAAGAAGCAAATTCAGTCTGAGACATGTGAGCATATATCCTCTAAGCCGCAGCCTAATGTTGTTGGCTGAATGTAACTTGCTGTGGAAGAGGCATATCATTTCTAGCCACATACTAAATGCCTCACAGTCATTATCCCATGGTAAAGCTGAGACTCAGAGTAAGTCAAATGACCTGCCCAGGATCACACAGGTGCTTTTAAAGGATCTCTTGAAAGAGTGGAGTAAATGAACAACACAGTTAAAGGCAGGAGCAAGGAAAGAGAATCAGGAGTCAGGTTTCTTCCAATAGTTCCCCTCATTAGAGTGTTTGGTTTATAGGTTTGGAAGGAGAGAAGGGGGAAGAAAGGAACTTTCAGCTGGGGGAAATTGTGTAGCTATCAAAGTGTGGCCAACTTTGGGGACATACATAAGCAAAGAAAATTTTTGCTGTGATTCATTCAATGAAATCTCTCCATTTTACCTTTTTAAAAAGAACCTCAGGAAAAATATAAAAATGTTGATACTGCTTTCTGGATGTCAGGCCAATATTTCTTGTCTGTATGACCTAATGAGTTGGGACTAGAGGTCACCGAGAATTTTTAGGCTACTTGCCACTTTGTCCTTGACATGTCTCCTCCCTGTGAGCAGAGGAGTTGGCACCTCCACTTCATGGCAAGTGGAGTAGTGTGCTTTAAACCCAAATCTCTCCACCCTGCGCCAATACCCTTTCTCAAGGCCTTCTTCCTCTGCCTGTTCACATGGGGCCTGGGATGTCCACTTCCTCTGTACATCCAGGGACTTGTGCAGGGAGAAGAGGAAACCTCTCTTGTTTCTTTACTCATGGCAATTTCCCACCAGCTCTCAGAACCCTGGGACTGATGCATCCCTATTTGGGGGCACTGTCTTGACAGCAATAGCAAGAAAAAAAACTATGGAATCTAATTCAAGCTGCATCAAAGGTGGGGTGCCACTGCAGAAATAAGAAGGATGTTGTAAAGAGCATGGTCCATGTTTACTGTAACTGTATCTAAAGCACCACGTTCCGTTCTGGACCTCACGCTGTCATCCACTTAAGCTGACCAGGCTGTGAGGGGACAGGAAACCATGCTCTATGGAGGGTGCTCAAAGGAACTATGAATATGGCCTTGATAGGAGTAATATCTAATCTCTGAAGAACTGTCTTGAGGCAAAGGAAGCTGATGGCTATTTGTGTGACCCTTGGAGGCTGTCAAAAGGGAGAAAGCTCTAGATAGGCAGCTTCACTTAGTAAGAGGACCTTGCCTGAGGCTCAGAACTTCTCAAAGATGGAATGAATGGTGGTGATCTCCCTTCCTCTGGGTGTGCCCAAATAGAGGCAAAAGGAGAATGAAACTGGGGAAAAGGCCAGGTTGGCACATAGCTGCTTTTACAGATGAAATGTAGCCTGTGGGGTTTTCATTGCAAAGATAGGATCTGCCTTATTATTTTGCATTTCAACTCATGACTCAGGGAAACAGATCAGCCAGGAGCTTTTTGGAACATACAAGAGTAGAAGGTAGCCAGTTGTGAATGACCCAGAAACCAAAGGGGACCACATTTAACAAGTTTGCTTGCAATGAACATCATTCCTATTTTGAGCATTCTTACATCCTTAAACAGAGACTGTCATTTCTGGCTCCAGCTTCAGAAACAATAACATACCCTTAGGGCTTGTAATCCACACTAGAGAAATCATTAGCTCAGTCATGGAGCACCATCTGAAAGAGTCATTATATCTCATTCAAATCAAACCAAACTTGCAAATATTTACTGAGCACTTGGCTAGTGCAAGGAGAACCAAGATGGGCAATATCTGGTCCCTGCCATTTAGGCACCGGCAAGAGAGTGATAGGGAGAGAAAGGGTTGGCAAAAAGCTTAATTGCCGTGTCACCTCCTCCAGCACTTTTCCCACCTATCAGGATTATTTGTTTAAAATTGCCAGCAGCACCCCTAGGCTGTGCATTTTCTCAGAGACAGTATAGCTTATTGGCTAAGATCCAGCATTTGCACTTGTAAAAACTGAGTTCACCTCCTGACCTGGTCATGTGTCAGCTGTACCTTTGGACACATTGCTTTACTGCCTCATACTGTAGTTTCTTAAAACCTCAACAATGGAACCCATTATTGTGTGAACTAGATGAAACACGGATGAGACACAGCACTGTGGCCTGATACAGCATATGTGCTCAGGAAACACTCGTTGCTACAACTCATTACTACTACTCAGTGGGGGTTCCTGTAATATAGGGGTAAATATAGAGGTTAATATGGGGTTAAATATAAATTCACAACACGACATGCACAGCCAATCAATATGACCTCAAAATCCCGCCTTGCATATCTTCAGAAGCATATGCACCTTGAAAGAAAGCATATGCACTTGCATAGTTGCCAGCACAACATTTTTCTTTCTCACATTCTTTCTCTCTCATGGGCTCACCTAAATTAATAACAGCAATAACGAGGGCTTGTTACACAACAGGCACTGGTCTAAACCTTTAAGTGTATTAGCCTATTTAATTTCATGTCAACTCTGTAAGGTAGGTACTGGGATTTCCTCCATGTCACCATGAGGAAACTGAGGAAACGTTCTCAACCACTGGGTCTGACTATCTCTCCTAAGGTAAATACAATATGAGTACACCCTAATGCTTAATGTCAGTATGCTCAACCCTTTACGCAAGTCCTGGAATATAGCAGACATTCAGTAAACATTTGTAGAATGAATGGGTTCCTCAGGGTGCTAGTTCTAGGAAATTTTGCCTTTGTGCATGGAATCCATATCCCCATAAACTCTCAAACAGCAAAGGAGAAATGAGACTGGGGACAGGCCATCAGGCCATGTCCACATCTCAGAAGCCTCTTTGGTATTCTTTGCTTATGCTTAGCCAATTCCTAGATCGAATCTCTATCGTTAATCCTCCATAGAGCCAACTCATTCCCACTTCATGATCCCAGAGCCCTAAGTCTTCACCCCAGGCCGTTGTCATCTTATGTCATCTTAGAGCCACCACGCCACCACTGGGGTGGTGATTTGAAGGGGGCAAGGAAAGAGGCTTATAACCTTTAGCACACTTTGGAGCGACTCCAGTACATCTATGTTTCTCTAACTGGGGTAATGGGAGGAGGTACAGAGAGGCATTCCCAAGAGTCCATGAGTTTTCTCCAGGAAATTTTAAGTGGTGCACTTTTGATGTAACAAAATTTGGTTTTAGGATATCCTAGAGCTTAAGACTCCAAACTCTGGAGTCAGAAATCCTGGATATACATCCTGACCTTGCCACCTCACAGTGTATACCCTTGCATCTAGGTTCCTGGACAAGGTAAGAAGTTGAATGAAATAAACGAGTGGTCGTCTTGACCTTCTTTTCTTTCCACCCCACTCAGGCAAACCAGTAACCCATTCTAGTTTGTATTTATAGTTAAATCATTGCCTTTGATATAAGACTTCCTGGAGGAGGTGACACCTGAACTGAGAGAATGTGCTGGCATCCACCCGCACATGTGTTATATAACCATTAAATTAATTTCTACAGTGTCTTACTGTTTCTGATGAATCCTGCCATGTATTTGGTCCTGACTAAAACTAAGTGAGATAAGATAGCAGTATATAATTTTATATATAGTCAATCCTCGCTAGTCACAGATTCCATATGTGCGAATTTGCCTACTTGTTAAAATTGATCTGTAATCCCAAAATCAACACTCGCAGCACCCTACAGTTGTTTGCAGACATGGCCAGAGCAGTTAAAAACCTGAGCTGCCCATCACAGATGTTCCCAGCCAAGGTTCAACAAGGTGACGCTGTGCCGTCTTGTTTCAGCTCTCATACTGCAAACAAGCTCATTTTCGCCATCTATTTTCACATATTGTGCTCTTTTTGTTAGAGATTTTACTGTTTAAAATGTCTCCAAGCATAGTGGTGTACAAGGAGATTGTGGTGTGACTTATAGAGAAAATTATGTTAGATGAGCCTCATTCAGGCATGAATTCCAGCTCTGTTGGCCAGGAATTCAATGTCAATGAATCAACAATAATATTAATGTCTTTAAACAGAAACACACAGAAAGCAAAGTTATGTGTTTCTCCTCAGAGGAGCAATTCAAATATTGCTCTTGACGACATTCTCCATCAGTCTATAGGACAAACTATCACAAATAATGAGCATATAATACATCTATGTTGTTGTTATTTAGTTGCTCAGTAGTGTCTGACTCTTTGCGACCCCATGGACTGTGGCCCACCAGGCTCCTCTGTCACATGGGATTTCCCAGGCAAGAATACTGTGGTGGGTTGTCATTTTCTTCTCTAGGGGAAATTCCTGACCTAGAGACTGAACCTGGATCTCCTATGTTGGCAGGTGGATTCTTTATTACTGAGCCACCCAGGAAGTCCAGTGCAGACTATACTATATGATATATGTAATATATAAAATAAAGGGAAGAGAGGCTCAGAGAGGTTAGAGAATCTGCCCAAAAGGCCCAAGATCACACATCTAATGGGTGCCGGGTAGATCTCAGTCCATTCTCCACCCACCAAGTTGCATGAACAGTTGCTATTTGTGGAACTCAGGTAAGGAAAATTTATTCTGTTTTCAGCCTCTCCTTTGCTCTGCTGGTCTTTATTTCCCTTCCCTGTCCCTCTTTGTTTGTTTTTTGGATCATCTGTAATTGTTTTGTCATTGCATGGAAGGTTCTCCAAGCAAATTAATCCATGTGTACCTCTTGCTACACAGCACAAGTCTTTCAAGGAGGGATCTAGGGGAAGAGCAGGAATACCAGCCTGGGAATCAGCTCTTATTTAAGTTCACACATGAGCCAATGAAAATTATCTTCCATCATTCTTACTAGTATTTTAAATTCTAGAATGGGGCAGATGGAAGGAGAGGAGCTAAAGGAACATCTGTACCCTCTTTGACCCCCCACCACCCATCCCCTGCAGCCCTCACAAATCCTTGAGATGCCCACCCCTCCCCATTGAGGAGCAATGCCTCTTTGTAAGCGTTTTCAAACACCCAGTGTCATTTTGTGGGAATTTAGATCCAACATATCTCTTTTCACAGGTCCCACAATGCTTCAATGATGATGAGTTTGACAGGCATGACAGAAGAAAGGCAGGAGGGCGGAGGAGAAGAGAGAGGATTAACAAGTGTCTGTGAAGTGGCGTTTATATTTAGAATTTCCTTTTCTTTCAAGGGTTGGTGTGCCAGTCAGGACTCTTAGTGTAAACAACAGAACCCACTTAGCTCATTTTAATGGAAAGAGAATTATTAAAGAATATTAGATAGCTCACAAAATCTCCAGGACAGCCAAAGAGTGCAGCATATAGGTAGCCAGCCAGGCAAATGCTCAAACCACAAAGTGAGATAACATCTTCAAAGGCCCTACTGGCAACCCATGCAGGCATAAATACCATGGCTTTCACCAAACATGCTGAGCATTGAACACCAGAACCTCAGGCTCTGACACTCCCAAGGCTTTCTGCTCCACTTCTGAACTGAATTCTTCCATGGGTACATCCAATTGGTGGAGCACAGGTCACACAACTGAGGACTGGCCTGGTCTCAGACCTGATGGATCCCCAAACGGGGACCAGATCAACTTGTTAACTCGCTGAGTGGCCCTAGGGAATTCACTGGACTCGCTGGTTCTAGTTCTTCGTCTTTAGTATGGAGGATTCATCTCAGTGTGCTCTAAGGTGACTTTCAGCTCTCAAATGCTGCGATTTGGTAATTCTAAGCATCTGAGAATGTTTTATTTAGCACTCAGCCACCCCAGGATGTTTGATAAAATCTGATCATTTGGACAAGTCCCAGGAAAAGAACAGATCAGAGCCTGCTTTGGGTGTTGGGAGCCCACCTGATGGGAGAATATGTGTTTGTAGTGGGAGGTGGGGAGGTGGATGCTGAGAGTATAGAGACTTTTAGAACTAGAAGGAATTAAAGACTTCCTTTTTTCTTTCTTTCTTTCTTTTATTTCAAATATGGAAACTGAGCCTCAGAGAAGGAAATGATGAATCTAAGTTCACAGACTTAGTTAAAGGCAGAACTGGGATTAGCATTACCTTTGCTGCTTTCCATTCCAGGGTTCTTTCCCCAATGCCAGGAATGGCAAACAGATTTCCTTCCCTTTCCTGTGCTGATTCTAGTGAGTTAGCATGGCTTCCTTGAACACTGTCTTCAGGAAAGTTCGCAAGTCCTTCAGGGCTCGGTGGGAAGAATGTTGTAATTGATTAGTAATGTCTGTCACAGCCACAGGAGGGAAGGGTGATTACCCAGGTTTTGCCATTCCTAATTTACCAGGCCTCATTATAGAATCAAAATACCACAGAGAAATTCTTCCTAGAGAACAAACAAGTGAAAAAAGGGTAGAAATCTACATAACCCAGTCTGCTGAAGATGCTTGCAAATAGCCCCAAATTAAGAGCTGGTAGTCAAGGTATGTTTAGGGAACCAGCTCACACCTACATTCGAAGTTTGCTAAATAACACTGGTGACAAAGAATATCACAAGCTGTGACAAGAGCATGTGAAAGCTGGGATGTGAGACCTAGGAAAGCAGAATAAGAGAACAGTTAAGTTAGAGACACATTATACAATGTGCACCTAGAAGTTTTTGAGGGGGAGGGGTTGGGTTGTTCTAACTAAAATATCATTGCCTAGATTGCAACAGTGAAATTAATTTATTTTTATGAACAGAGTTATATGTAAAATCTGTATGAGCATATGGATTGGTCAATCCCTCCATGCCTAAGTTTAATTCTAGTTAATAATAATGATGATGATAATAATAATAGCTATCCCATTTAATCCTCATTACAAACTTGTGAGATAAATACTCTTATCATTGATTTATCACTGGGGAATCTGAGCTTTGGATGGCCTGAGGGACTGCCCTAAGGTCACAAAATTAATGGGTGGCAGAGCTGGGATTCAAATCCAAAAAATCATGATTTTTTTTCCTATTCATGTTAATTAAAATTTGGATACGATCTGAAGAATGTTTGAAAATCTGTGGAAGTTACTAGAAATGAGAAATGACCCTTTACAGAATCAGTCTTGAAATCCTCACCCCTCTTAATGGGAAAGTGGCATCACCACCTTCCCCTTGTTTTCATCTACTGAAATTAAAATCACCAAGCTTCTTAGCCTCTCTGGAAAACGAAGTGACCCACCACCTTCAAAGGAAGCTTGTGGGGTTTGTGCACAGTGATTTCACATCTTTCCCGAAGAAACACCAACACAGCCAATCCAGGTTAAAGAACACAAGCATTGCTACACACTCTTCTTTTTCTCAAATTAATCAAGAAGTAGGAATTTCTGACAAATGCCATCTGCTGATTTTTCAGAGAGACAAGTTTTGGTGGTGTGACCAGCAGGTGCCTCGGCTTTTTCTAGCATGCAGTACCAAAATAGTCACCATGGCAACCCTTAGAGGGCAGGCTTCCAAAGAGATGCATTGTGAGCACAGAAACTCTAGAGCACTTTCAAGCAAAAAGGAAGGAGGCTCAGTGGGCAAGTTTCCAGTGCAGGGAGCAGAAGCTTCTCCCCACATCCCCAGGCCGGACCCCAGGCTGCTATGTACTTGGTACAGTGAGGCTCAGTCTCCCTGGGGCTTTTGCTCCCAGCAAGAGAGAGGAAATGAGAATTTGTGGGGAGTGTCAGGAGGAATAGGAAACTCCCAGATTTTTTGCAGGGACTAAAGTGGCTTGGGAGTGAGACAAGTCCCATGGAGGAGGGACAAAAGAGTCACGATGATAATTGAGGATGTAATTGAGGATGTGATGTGAGGCTTGTGAAAACTGTTGGTAAGGTGCTCATTGGGCAGCACAGTGCAAAATGAGCAGAGACTTGGGGTTCGGGAAGCCTGGGTTTCTGACCAGGCTCGGCTACTTTCTGATCCTGTGAGCCTGGGCAAGGGACAGAGCTTCTCAGACCTCAGTTTCCTCATCCCACCTGGATGGTAATAAGTGCTGCCTGGCAATGTGGGTGTGCAAGTTAATGAGGTGCAGCATGCGTGATCAGGAATACAGTTCTGCTCCCTCCTCTGGGCTCCTATGTGACCTGGGATTCCGCATGTCCCTGTGGTGTTAGAAGCACACACCAAGACAGGATTAAACTTGAGGATTTTACTTGGGGAAGCACATGAGAAGGGAGCTGGGAGAGGCCATCGGGGAGAACCGTCACACCAGATTGCAAGTCTGACCTCAGTGGAGGAGGGTGGGAAGGAATGTTGGCTGGAAGCGTCCTAGACCCACTGTGTGTTCTAGGAAGGCTGAGCAAGGCCATGAGGGGCAAACCACAGCCAACTATCAGAGAAGCCCCTGTTCTCTGGGAGACTAGGAGTGTTAGCACCTCTGACTCACTCCAGGCTGATAGGCTGGGAGCAGTCCATAGGAAATATGTCCTCAATACAAATACGAGCACACAGCAGCTGGGGCCCTTTGTCAATTTGGCTTCCTGTCTGCAGGGCATGTCTCACGGCCACCACACCTACCCCATCCTGACATCTTTCACTTGGGCACAACAGGTGCTTGGTCTCAGCCCCCCACCCACAGTCTCCGCATGCAGAGCATTATAGGAACTCAGGCTCAAAGATATTTCTGGACGCCAACTCTGTGAGAAACGGTATTCTCCATTAGGTTACACAGCAAAATTGCACATGCCTGTGTGTCTATACTCAAATGCACACATGTGTAGGTGCACATGCTTATTTGTCAACATGCACTTACGTGAATGAGTGGAAGAAGCACAAGCTGGAATCAAGACTGCCGGAAGAAATATCGATAACCTCAGATATGCAGATGACACCACCCTTATGGCAGAAAGTGAAGAGGAACTAAAGAGCCTCTTGATGAAAGTGAAAGAAGAGAGTGAAAAAGCTGGCCTAAAGCTCAACATTCAGAAAACGAAGATCATGGCATCCGGTCCCATCACTTCATGGGAAATAGATGGGGAAACTGTGGAAACAGATGGTGACTGCAGCCATGAAATTAAAAGACACTTACTCCTTGGAAGAAAAGTTATGACCAACCTAGATAGCATATTCAAAAGCAGAGACATTACTTTGCCGACTAAGGTCCCTCTAGTCAAGGCTATGGTTTTTCCTGTGGTCACGTATGGATGTGAGAGTTGGACTGTGAAGAAGGCTGAGCGTCGAAGAATTGATGCTTTTGAACTGTGGTGTTGGAGAACACTCTTGAGAGTCCCTTGGACTGCAAAGAGATCCAACCAGTCCATTCTGAAGGAGATCAGCCCTGGGATTTCTTTGGAAGGAGTGACGCTAAAGCTGAAACTCCAGTACTTTGGCCACCTCATGTGAAGAGTTGACTCATTGGAAAAGACTCTGATACTGGGAGGGATTGGGGGCAGGAGGAGAAGGGGATGACAGAGGGTGAGATGGCTGGATGGCATCACGGACTCGATGGACGTGAATCTGAGTGAACTCTAGGAGTTGGTGATGGACAGGGAGGCCTGGTGTGCTGTGATTCATGGGGTCGCAAAGAGTCGGACACGACTGAGTGACTGAACTGAACTGAACTGAACTGAATACGTAACTGAGAGGATGAGTATTTACATTTATGTATATATGTGTAGGAATTTATGGCTGTTGTTCAGTCGTTCAGTCACGTGCAACTCTTTGCAACCCCGTAGACTGTAGCCCACCAGACTCCTCTGTCCATGGGATTTCTCAGGCAAGAATACTGGAGTGGGTTGCCATTTCCTTCTCCAGGGGATCTTCCTGACCCAAGGATCAAACCCGTGTCTCCTACTTGCAGGTGGGTTCTTTACCACTGAGCTACGAGGGAAGCCCGTGTGAATTTATACAGTGATACTGGTAGAACTATGCTAAGCATTTTTACCACAGTATCCCTCATTTTTACAACTATCTTTGAGGTAGGTATGGTAGATAATGTTATACGTTCTCCCCAGCATGCCATTCAGACAATACAAGGTGGAGCCAAGGATTGAATCAGGAATGTTTTCCTTCAGGGTCTGAGCTCCTGGCCTCTCCACCACACCCCTAACCCCACCTACTCATATGACCATTTGTTACATGAAACTACAGATGTGTGCATATATAAGAAAAGTTAAGACAGAGGAAGGATAGATTGATTATAGATCAGTGGCTGATGAAGAGACACACTTCCAGAAGCACCCCCCACACACATAATTCTATTAGTGTATGCCATCTGGAAACATATATTGCATCCTAGTTGTTAGAATTTCTATATAACAAGCTGCAGCACAAATTTTAGAGATTCTAAGCAATTTGAGGCTCTGATTCTTCTAGTATAATCCTACGGAAGTCTCTTTTCCTGTCCTTCCCCCAAATCCTTGCTTCCATGGCAAGTTTTTCAGACTGCTTTGTGGAAACTGTTTTGTCTTGATTGAGAGGTATTTTTTTTAATATAAAAACACAGTCAACTCCAATACTTTAGTTTTCTGAATCATTTGTCTTTGCTTGTTTCTTGGCAGTATGAAATACTAGTCTAGAGAAGTTGATTTAGAATCAGTTACAATTACCATTTATTGAGCACAGGTATTGTACTTGAGATTTCCAGACACAATCACAGTTGAATTTGTTTCTTATCAAAATGCTCCTCATTTTGCAGATGAGGAACTGAGGCTGTAAGAGTTTAAGAGTCTAGTTATACTCTGTTCATAAGGGGGCAGAAAAGAGACTCAAGCTGGGCTTTGCTGGATCTACAGTCCGGCTTTTTCCACTGTTCTAACACTCTGAGTAAAAGGTATAATCTGCCCAGTGCTTGCTATTCCACACTATTCATTACTTCTGCTATACCCTGGCAGCCTCAAGGACCAGCCAACCCCAGGAGGGCCCCCTGGGGCCAGGGCAGGTAGACTTACCTGGAAGAGCACCAGCCTGGCTATCAGCATATCCACTTTCTTCCCATTTCCTTTTGTAGCCTCCTTCCTCAGTTCACAATGACAGTCCAGCTTCTGCCAGTCCTGATTGCCATTCAAGCCTTTTTCTTTTTAAGGATTTTGAGGAAGAAAATAATTGTGTGCTCAAAAGGGTCCTGGCAATCAGAAGTGTCTGGAGATTTTGAGCTGTTAACACAGAGAGGTGGCAAAAGTGCTTTCTAGGACATCCTTATGAGCCCAAAGAGCAGCTTGAGTCAACACGACTACATCTGAGCAGGCCTCCAAAGCACGGCCGTCAGGGGTGAGGGCTGTGACAAAGGCCCCAGTGTCTGAAGGGTGCTACACAGGTGCTTATGGCCCCACACTCTCCGCCTCTCAGTCCTCACAGCCACCCCATGCAGTGAGTGGTGTTACCCCTTTTCACAGTTGAGAAAACTGGCTAGAAAGGTACAGCAGCTTGCCCGATGGCAGACAGCTAAGATGTGGAGGTGAGACTCCAACCCAGTTCTTCTGACTCCAGGCTCACCATCTCAGGGTTGTATCTGGGTGGTTCTCACATCAGTACAAAGGGCTGGTAGCGGGGGCTGTGGAAAGTAGCAGAGGAGCCTGGAAACAGCTGGTGGCCTCTGTAGAAGGTAAAGTTGTCTTTGTCACCTTGGGTTGCCATAACCAGTACCATAGACTGAGTAGCTTAAACAACAGATGGTTACTTCTTACAGAACTGGAGGCTGGTAGTCCCGTATCCGGGTACCAGCATGGTTGGGGGACTGCCCTCTTCCTGGTCTACTATCTTCTTGCTGGGTCCTCATGTGGCAGGGGGTGAAATCTCTCCTGTCTTTCCTGATAAAGGCACTAAGCCCATCAGGTGGGCTTTTTTATTGCAGGTTCTTTAAAAGATTTCTATTTTATACTGGACTACATCAGGCGTACAGCAAAGTGAATCAGTTATAATACAGATACATCTATTCTTTTTCAAATTCGTTTCCCACTTAGGTTATTACAGAATATTGATCAGAGTTACCCTGTGCTATACAGTAGGTACTTGTTAGTTATCTATTTAATTTTTAATTTTATTATTTATTTTTAATTGGAGGATTCTCATGATGTAAGTACCTCTCCAAAGCCCTGTGTCTAAACACCATCACATTGGGGATTAGGTTTTCAACATATGAATTTCAGGGACACAAATATTCAGGCCACAGCAGAAAGAGAGCCCTGGAAGCCCATTTCAGTCAGTGCAATGAATCAAACACCATGCTAGGCACTGGGGATATGGCATGACCAAGTCCTCCCAGACCTTGCCTTTATAGAGTCATAATCCACTGGGTGAAACCAACAGTTAAAAAGACAACTCTGACACAGAGTGATAAGTGTGGTAGAAAAGGAACATATAGGCTCTGTTGGAGCACATGAGAGGGCCCCTCACCGAGATATGGGATAAGGCCTCGTGATTCATTTTCAAGTATATAAGAACAACTTCAGATTTGGGTTAGAAGAAGAGATCCAGGAAGGCTTCTCAGAAGAGGTGGGAGGACAAGTAAGGGCCTCCCAAGAGGTGGACTTTGTCCAACAGGCCATGGGGAGTCACTGCCAGTATTTTGAGTGGAGTAGTGACAGTGTTGAGCCTGCATCTTAGAAAGGTGGTTTTCAGGGCAGTTTGGATGGTACTGGGGAGACCAGTACCAGTACCAGTGTGTAGATGAGAGATGATAAGGGCATCAGTCCTGGGGCAAGAGCTAAATCAGTAGGGTAGTCTCTGGGGATGGCAGAACCAGAGCGGGCAGAGCCACAGAGCAAGCCTCAGTGGTGCCTGAGAAGAAAGAAGTTGAAGATCCACCTGAAGGGCCCAGGTGTGTCTTCTCTCCAAGGGGCAAGCTCTCAAAGTTAAGGATGAAAAGTAGCAGCCAGAGGGCTAGAGCGAGGCAAACAGAGGGACACAGTGGGAGTAAGAGGCCAGAGTGGGGAGGAAGCAAGGGCTCTTGATGGAAATGGGCCTCAGACCGGTAACTTCATGTGTGTGTGTGTGTGTGTGTGTGTGTGTGTGTGTGTGTGTGTTGGGATGTGTGCATGTATGACGTATATACAAACATGTGCTGAGCAGAGAGGAGTGATGACCTGGGTTAAAGAGTGACAGATCAGGGGTCATGAGGGTCCCCTGAGAGCTTAGATGAGACATGCAGCCGGGAGCAGGTCTTAGCACCCACATGGGCAATCACTCCACGGGCACCTGATCAAGAGAATGAACAGCGCTGAGCTTCCCACAGAACAGCCCTCTCTCTCGGTCCTGCCCCGGGAAAGCAGCACCCTCAGCCAGTCAGCCGTACAGTCAGCCGACGTGCTCTGCACACCTACTAAGTAATGCCCAGGACATGGAGATTAAAACCCAAAGTCTTTTTTTTTTTAATCAAACTTATTTGATTTGAATCAGATTCTTTTCTGGCACTTAGGGGTTTTGTCCCCTGCACTCAGGGCTGAGGAAACTGCTTTGTCCACAGCCCAGTCATCCCAAGGGTTTCCCTTGAAAGCTCCCTGCCGTGTCCAGGAGCAAGCAGAGCCCTGGAGAGTGAGCACACCGCCTGGTGAAGCTCCAGAGGAGAGTGAGTAGCATTTTCCAGACGATCTCCCCAGATCCCATTCAGCACCGTGACTCCTTCCTTCCTTCCTTCCCACCCCGCAGCTTGGCTGGAGTTTTCTGCCCATCAGAGTTCTGTGAGAGCATTTTAGGGCAACCCAGCCATCCCACTCCACAAGAGGCCGGCTGACCCTGGCCGGCTGGAGGGTACTGTACCCACAGCCCAGGGCCTGCCCGTCTGCCCTCCCTCCTCTCCTGCTGCTGACGCACACATCCTATAATAAGCCTCTGTTACTTGGAGCTGGGGCGGCTCGGCTAGTAGTAAGCCGAAACCGCTACTATATTTACACTCTTTCCACATTTAGACCAAGGCTATTTTTAACAGAAGGTCTATTTGTGGGGGTTGCCCACGTCACTCTGTTCACACGTATCTCACTAGCCTGAGGCTATTATTTTGATTTCACACTTGTACCAGGTCTCTTACCTTTCCTCCTTCCTTCCATCCTTTTGCTTTCATTTCGTCTTTCTATCTCCAGTTTCCTTCCTTTCTTTTCCCGAGAGGAAATCGGAATGGGGATACCGGGCTCCATTCTCACGGGGCAGAGTGGGCAGTAGACGCTAGGCCTGTGGTTGGTTCTCAGAGCCTGCTGGCAGGGGCCAAGCACAGACCCCATTGCCCCAGGGGATCCAGAATGGCCTGTTCTGCCTCCACATTTAGCCTGGGCAGGATGCTGGCCATCCTTCTCCATGGCGTGCCAGTTCTGTGTGTGCATGTATGTCTGTGCGTGCATGTATGTGCATGTGTGTGTGCATGTTTGGGGAGCATGGCTAGCAAGGCCAGAAGAAAATAAGTCGATGGGTTCATTATTCATGCAGAGCCTGTTCTTCATCTTAAAAGTTAGTTTTGTCAGATTTCTCTGAAATCTGAAGACAGAGTTTTTGTGTATTTTGATGAAAGAAAGTTCCATACTTTCTAGGTGAGTGATTCACTCAAGGGAAGAGGTGGGAAAACCAGTGGAATTAACACATAATGAGTCCCCGCTGTGGTCAAGCACTCTGCCAGCCCTTTGGAAACCTGGACCTTGACAGTGGTGCTAGGGTGTGGTCCTGCTGCACCCAGATCACAGGTGAGATATAGAGAGATGAGTGACTGGCCTGGATTCGCTTAGCTCATACGTGGCTATGCTGAAATCTGTGTCTGGATGCAAACTCCTTGCTTACCCCAAGCCTCACATCTTCCCAACTGCTTCCTTCTTACCTCTCCAAAAAAACTAAACAGTCTTCATTAACACTGTTTTTATTATTTTCTTTCCCTGACTCTGCTCCTCTCCTCAGCCCCTCATCCCAACTGGAAGAGACCTTTCCCACCTCGGAACCCTCAGCACTAGCTTGGTCTGCTTCTTTAGATTCTAAGCAGTGACTGATCTGAGATACAGCCCTCAGGCTCTGGGGCTCCTGGGACCTCCCTAATGGATCCCAAGAGAAACACCACGTTGTCAAATCTTATTTTATCTCTACCAATAATTGGAGTCATGGCTTCAGAATGAAATATTTTTATTGTATTTCTAAGAGGGCACTGAGATTTGAATTCACATCAGACTGCAGCAGAAACAGAATACAGGGCCAGTTGTAGGATACCTTGCCCTCCCGAGTCCAGCTTCTGTAGGGGTCAGAAAACTCATGGAAACCAAATGCTCCCTGGGTCCCATCATCAAGACTTTTAAAGTGCTGACTTGTCTCAGACATTTCCTGAGACCCTGATAAGAGATCATTGTCTATTTGGTGTTTTAGAGTCAGGAGCCCTAATCCCGGGGGCCTTGTGGCTATAACAGTAGAACAAGTTACGCTGTTTATATTTAATTTCTTCTTCCTTAAATTGAAGATACTAATGCTACTTTGTCCACTCACTCACTTCACAATTTGCTAAGAAATCTAAATCAGAAAATTTATGTGACTGTGCTATTGTGAAAGTGAAGTCCGCTCAGTCGTGTCCGACTCTTTGTGACCCCATGGATGGTAGCCTACCAGGCTCTGCCGTCCATGGGATTTTCCCGGCAAGAGTACTGGAGTGTGCTATTGTGAAAGCTGGCAAATGCTACAAGGATGTTAGTTGCTAGTGCTGATGTTTTTGTCATTAGTAAAGATGTGAAGGTGGGCTCAGCAAGGCCAAGTAACATGTTTAAGGTCACACAGCAAGTAAGTTGTTGGAATAAGGGCCTAATAGCCCTCCTTCCCTCTGCAAAGGGCTGAAAAGAAATCACAAGGCCATTGGAAGAATCAGATGCTGAGCTCTACAATGCTTTCCGAGTTCAGCCCAGAAATGGGGACACTGATCTGGGCTGGGTCCCATCGCTCTCCCCAGCTGACCCTCCCTGCACCTTTGTCCCAGAAGCTTCTCAGGCTTCTCAGCAGTGTGGGTATCCTGCCTCAGCCAGACCTGAAATCCCAGAGCAGGGACAGAGAAGCCAGTGTCATGGGGCTTCTGGTTTCAGGATATACTGGAAAGGTGAGAAGGAAGCTTGTCTTCCCATGGATCTGGGCCAGGGCCGGGTGGCGGGGCCTCCCCTGCCAGGAGCTGGGACGTTCCCCAGGTGTCCGGGCATCCCCAAGTCAGCAGGGCCGCCAGCACTTTCCAAAGCATTAGCCTAGGTCAGAAAATAAGTCCTTCAGCCCTTTGCCTGAACCAGATACTTTGTCATTCGGACAAAACCTGCCCCAGTAGAATCTACTACCTTGGCAAGGCATTGTGCTCTCCTGGCTTAGGGATCAGTCTGCAGAAAAGAAACTCAAGCCCCATGTAACTGCTTCCTGGGGGACTTGATGAGAAGACCTCTTTATATCTTGTACCTCTACACCTCAGCCTCTAGGACTTTGACCTTTATGCCTCAGCTGCACCTTCCCCTCCCATCCTCAACCACCCCTTCGCCTCTCCACCCCCAACCCTACAAACTCCCACTCATTTTCAAGGCCTGGTGCAGATATTGCTCTGTCTGTAAAATCTGTTCTGGTCCTTCTCCCAGTTAGGGAAATAATGAAAGCCCCTCCTCTGGGCTGTCACAGAACTTTGTGAATATGGCGGCACATCCCAACTAGTCTGTGCTGGAGTCTCCCATACGTCCAGCCTAGGACAGAGGAGCTACCCCACTGAGCAGTGGGGCCGGAGTCAGGCTTAGTGTTCATCCCTTGTCCTGAAGGGTGGAGTAGAGCCTCTGGGCTGGAGGCCTGTAGATGGTGGAGCAGATGGTATGGGACACTCTGGGCCCCTTTGCACCCTGCCCCCAGATGCTATGAGTGACCTGCTTGCCTGGTATTGACTCACAGCTGCCCCCTTTCTTGGAAGAACTGCCCTCGGGAAACTGGAGCTGCCTGTCCGGGAGGTCAGCCTGCCCAGCTCCACTCCCTCCTCCCCCAACCCCTGCCACTCCGCAACTACAGCCAGCACAGGGATGACTCAGTGAAACAGGGATCTGAAACGGCAGTGCCTTCCTCTCAAGGGGACATTTTGGTCGTGCGCTTTAGGTTCCAGAGTGTCAGTCCACTTCCACCCCCTCCCCAAAGATTAGGCCAAGGCTAAGCTTTGCCTGAGACCACAGTTTAGGGCACTGAAACTCTCACAACCCAGGTAATCTGGCAGTTTGGGGCACACAAAGCTGATTGGTCGGCCTAGACTGGGTTGCCAGATTTAGGAAATAAAAATACAGGATATCCAGTTAAATTCGCATTTCAGATCGACAAAGCACACATTTTTAGTATAAGCACGTCCAATGCAATATTTAGAAATCCTTGTAGTAAAAATTGCTCACTGTTTCTCTAAAATTCAAATGTAACTGGACGCTCTGTATTTCATCTGGTGGTCCTATGCGCAAACGCACTGTCGTTTGCTCCTTTCCACTCCCTATCCTGCTTCTCTATCTCCCTCCCTTGCAGGGTTTTCCCTCTATAAACTGTGAGACCTAATACCCTTTCTCAGCCTCTGCTTCTAAGGACCCTGACCTGAGGCTGTCATTGCCTCTCTGCCATCCACAGTGGCCAGAGAATGCCCTCCATTTCATCTGGACTTTGCAGAACATGTCTCTCTAGCCCAGCCTCCTGACACAGGTGGGTAGGGCAGTTCTGATGAAGGTCTCTGTGTGACCCGCAGGGAAACAACTGCTTCCAACTACATTCCTGCAGGACTGGCTTCCTTAGGAAGACAAGTTGTCCAGAAATCCTGGTGACCACACCTCCTTTAGGGAGATGACTTTGATCCATCCATGACAGACTAGGGTCAGTGGCTGGATCTGAGTCTGGATCTTATACTCTGGAACATGAAGACTGAATGAAATGACATCTGGGGACCATTCCAGCTATGACCCAGTAAGCACTGGAGTTTTCCTAAGCCTGACTTTGTGTTTGGTTTGTAAAGTACTCAACCTAGTGCCTGGCACAAGTTTGCTGTTAGTAGTTGTGTTGATTATAAGCAACTGTAATAAGTAACACCTGATTCCTCAGATAACTGAAATTCCTCAGGTTATTCCTCAGATAATTGAAATCAATAAAAAAAAAAATGTCCTACGAGGGCATCAGCACCTAGCTAAGCAGATTTCAGGGCAAAATCACCCCAAGGTGGAGTGAGTTGTCTCAGAAGGCAGGGAGCTTCTTATCATGCCAAGGGAGGAGTGGAAGAGAGTAGAGATAATTATTTACCTGCCAATGGTAGATCATTCCATCTATCGTTTCCTTTAATCAAACATGGAGGTGTTTGGCAGGGGTTGGATGAGGCCTCCAGAGTGGGTGCCAGCTCTGAGGGGTTGGACTGGACTGATGCCAAGGTCTCACCCAGACCTGAGATTCCAACATTCTGTGAAAACACTGACGTCCCAACATTTACAGTAAGCCCCAAATTCTGGTGTCCAGGAATTTGGCAAACGGTTCCAGGGCAATGTCCCAGACTCTACCCCTATACTTTTCAGAACTGCAAACACTCCCAGACCAACTGGAAGTCTCAAAGCTCGTGTCCTTCAAGTCCTCTAAACACAGGAGGCAGAGTCACCCCCTTGTTCCTCTTGCCCATCACCACACTCTTCGTGCTGTGCCCTCTTCTCGAGGGGCTCAACTCAGCCACCAGCCACACCTCTGTCTGGCTGAAGGCACTGGCAATTCCATTCCCTCTCTCACACTGTCAAAGGACACCCAGGAGCCCTCATTTCACATAAAACCCCATTGTGGAATCTTTGTCCACAACCATAAAATCCAGAGCTGGAGGAGACTATGGAGCACCTAGTCCAGTCCTTAGCAGATGTACCTGTGGAGCCACCCCAGGACAACCCTGAGAAGTTTCTCTGCTTGCCACCTTTTAAAAAAAATTATTATTTATTTATTTTCTGTCTGGTGGCTCAGAGGTTAAAGCGTCTGCCTCTGATGCTGGAGACCCTGGTTCGATCCCTGGGTCGGGAAGATCCCCTGGAGAAGGAAATGGTAACCCACTCCAGTATTCTGGCCTAGAGAATCCCATGGACAGAGAAGCCTGGTAGTCTACAGTCCACGGGGTCGCAAGAGTCGGACACGACTGAGCGACTTCACTTTCACTTTATTTTCTGTCTGTGCTGGGTCTTTGTTGCTTTGTGCAGGCTTTCTCTAGTTGTAACGTGTGGGGTTTCTTCACGGCAGTGCAAGGGCTTCTTCTCATGGAGACTCCTCTTGTTGCAGAGCACAGGCTCCAGGTGCTCAGGCTTCAGTACTTGCAGTGCTTGGGCTCAGTAGCTGTGTCCCATGGGCTTAGTTGCTCCATAGCATCTGGGATCTTCCCAGTCCAGGGATTGAACCTGTGTCCACTGCATTGTCAAGTGGACTCCTAACCACTGGACCACCAGGGAAGCCCCTGCTTGACACCTCTGAAGCCAAGATCCTGCTCCCAGCCAGTGGCACCCCTTTTCTTCATTGAACCACTCAGCCAGTAGAAGGTATTTCTCATATCCACACGTAATCTGACGTTTTGTGGCTTCCTCTCATTGGTCCTTGTTCTTTCTCTGATGGCACAGAAAGTCCAGTCTTGTCAGGAGATGGTGAGCAAAGAGACTTGAAGAGGTGTGTGGGAAGAAGTATCAGGAGATGATGTCAGAGGTGATGAGAAACATCAGAAAGAAAAATGATAGAGATCTATGCTTGCTACATGGGGCCCGCATCCTGCATGCTTTCTGTCATGCTTTTTAAAAGTGTGGTGCTAAAGAGGTAGCCCCTCAACCCTCTGGAAAACTTGTCCATCCCAAATAACTTACTGTGTGAGAACTACAGACAACCAGAGTATTGTGTCACTTATGTGGTGACAAGAAAGAGGTGATCAGGAAGCAGGGAGACTCAAAACTGTCACGGGAAAGACATTTGAAAGAACTTGGTCTGTTTAGCCTGAAGAATAGATTTGGGTGGTATTGTTACCAATACCACCATGGTTGCCTCTACAAATCTTTCCTGGGGAAGAAGGATTGGACCAGTTCCAAATGGAGGAAAGAATTGGGCTTAAGACAAAAGGATAAACCATCAAAGTGACCGAAAGCTTTCTATTAGAGCTATCTAACAGTGAGAGGGTTTGGTCCCTGAAGGTGTCCAAGGGAAGTGTGGAAGAGGGGCCATCAATGCAATTCAAGCTCTGGGGGGAGGTGGGACCTGACAGCTTTTGCATCACCACAACCACCCTAAAACACACACACACACACACACACACACACACACACACACACACACAATATGAAACCACAGTATTTAAAGCTAGAAGCCCTTTATTTCTCAAAGTGCATCAGCATAGGGTGTACGTCTCTTGCTTTGTTTACCCCTGGTCACCCAGAGATGTTCCCATCGCTGGCTTGGTTGTCAGCAAGTACTGAAAGCCTTTCCTCTCTCCTTGGAAGGAGTGGAGCAGATTGTCTGGATCCGTGCATAGTGCCCTGGCTCCGGTCTCAGCACCAAACACGTTCCTTCTGCGCAGTCTGTTCCGTTTTGACAATGCAAAGAGGAGAGCCTGAGAAAGTCCCGGAGCCAAGGGTTCTGGAAGCTGCAGGGTGGGGCTGTGCTCTGGGACAGGAGGGAGCATATTTTTAAGAAAGTTGTGGTCAGAGCCCCTTGCTCAGGAGGGTGCAAGCAGAAAGTTTGGCTGAGGTTAGCGTCCGACCTCACTCTGCGTCTTTCAGAGAGGAAGGGCTACCTACTGTAGCCACACCAATGTTTTCTCAAGGGCAGAGTCAGACAGAGATTTTTCACAGGAGGAAACTCCCCTGCACCTCTCTGGCATCCTGGAGATTAAAATAATAATAAATTGATTTTTGTCTGCACATGAGATGAGATTTGCTGTGCTGAGGATGGAGTATTAGACTTCCTGCTTTAATGAGATCTAAAAAGTGACCTCATTTGGACTACAGCATTTTATATCCTGTGACCAGCCAGTAGTAACTCATTAAATGATATTACTCAACTAGGATTTACTGAGCCCACCTCTATGCTAGGCTGTGTACCAGGCACTGGGGAGCATAGGTAAAGGAGATCCAGGATTTGCCCTCAAGAGGCTTATATTCTAGTGAGATAGAATCACAAGCAAAAAATTGAAATCCATGCAGCCAGGGCTCCGGAAGATGTATATTGTGAATACACTCACTGGCCACGAACTTCAGGGACAGTGTCCTGGAGGAAGGGATGCTTGAGATGAGTTTTCGAAGGTGAGCAAGATTTTACGAAGCTTCAAAGGCAGGAGTGGGGAAAGATGATAGAGGGAGGAATCTGTGTATACAAAGGTATAGAAAAGGTGTGAAAAACCTTTGTTTAGTTAAAGCAGCCACATGTACTTTGATGTGACCAAAGCCACATATGATGCTGGCAGAAATGTTCAAAGGATGAAGCTAGAAAGATGGTTTCAAACTAGGGGGAATTTTGCCTCCCAGGGACGTCTGGTTGTCCCAAGGAGAGGAGGGATAGCACTCCTGACCTCTGCTGCAGCTGCTGCTGCTAAGTTGCTTCAGTCGTGTCTGACTCTGTGCGACCCCCTAGATGGTAGCCCATCAGGCTCCTCTGTCCCTAGGATTCTCCAGGCAAGTGGGTTGCCATTTCCTTCTCCAATGCATGCATGCATGCTAAGTCACTTCAGTCGTATCTGACTCTATGCGTCCCTGTGGACAGCAGCCCACCAGGCTCCTCTGTCCACAGGATTCCCTAGGCAAGAATACTGGAGTGGGTTGCCATTTCCTTCTTCACTCCTGGCCTCTGGTGGGTAGAGAACCATCCTTCAAGGCTCTGGACAGCCCCCACAACCAAACCACAGTGCCAGCAACACTGAGGTATAGAAACCCTAAATTAGAGAGAGGCAGGAGCCACATCATAAGCATGGAGCTCCTTTAGGGGCACTGCATTTTCCAAGGGTCGTGCAGAGAGGGCACGCAGGGGAGAGAAACCAGGGTAATATAGAGTTTCCAGATCCTGCAACCCTTACCTGTGTCTCAACCACGCTTCCTAGCTGAATTTTTCTGTACACATGTGATGAGCCTGCATACACTAGCTTCCTCCAACTTGCTGATAAAAATACTAAACATGAAAATTCCTGGAGAAAATAGTGTTAGATGCACATAACATCATTCAATTTATGGGGCAATTTTCATCCTTCATCTCATTTTACTCGTTCTACAAAAGAGGAAAATAAAGCTCAGAGATGCTCTGCAATCTAGGAATTATTTAACTGCAGCAAGCTCCACTCCTATCTCTTCTCCCAGTCAATCTCTGAGTGTACCATGGACTCATCCCTCTGGCAGCAGGGGATGCTGGGAGTATCCTCCATCCTGACCTTAATGGCCTCCTTTCCAGCTTCCTGGATTTGTATCTGTGTGAGGGGCCAAGAGCAGGCTTCCTGCCTCCCTCTGACCATAGCCGTGACACTCACATACCCTTCTGACCATAGGAGACCTCGCACTCCCTGTGGTGACCTGGCTGCCTTGGTAAGAGGACCTCTCCTGGCCAGCATGTCAGGGACAGCTGCTCGGCTCATGTACTCTGGCCAGGAGGCATTACTGACCCTGTGATCTGGCTGTTCATCCAAACTGGCAGATGGGCACAGGTGCCTTGTCGTGATGCTGCTCCCTCTTGACTGAGCAAGTCTGACCACTAAATCATCCAGCAGAGAAGAGCACCAGTCAGCTGAGGGGTGGGCTCTTTCCAAGTGGAACCCCAAAATACTGCTGATCTGAAATTTCGCTGTCTCCAGGACAGCCTTAACAGCCCACGCCAGGTCACATGCTGCATAAACACTCTGAATAATCAGCACTCATTCTAACAGTTTGTCAGAGGCCTGTTCATCTGATTTAGAAGTTTATAGCATGACTGTCTTCTACCCCAATAGCTCATGAACTCATGGAGAACTGATTCCCTACATTCCCAAAGGCAATTTTCCCGTCATACAGAAAAAAAACAAAACCAAAACCAGCACATCCCTTGCCTCTTAATCTCCCACAACCCATTCATTTCCAAGCCCAAGGAATCCTTTCCCCTAAAGGGAAATGAATCTTCAGGAGATAATAAAACCTTGCCTGGTCTCAGGCCCACCTGTGTCATCCCAGTGCTGCCTATCCTGTCCCTCCCACGTCAGACCTCTTAGCCTCAGCGGCATCTCAGAGTGGCTCCCCACTCTTCTGTGCGTGGCTCCTCCTCCCACCTGCGTGGCCCAGCAGCTCTCTCCTGCTGACCAAGGCGCCATCCCTCTCCAGTAATATTGCTCCTTCTCCAACTATATCCAGACACTTTGTCAAGCTACAACAGTAGAGAGCACCTGACCCCTGGCTGTAGAGTAGAATGGATAACAAGAAACAAGAGCAGATGGAGAAAGGAGGTGGCTGGAGTAGGGCAGGTGACAGATGATGGTGGCTAGGCTAGGAGGTTGATTGTAGAAAAAGCAAAAAGGTGGGTGTAAAAGCTGAGCCTGTGTTGGAAAGAAAGTTAAAGGGGCTCAAGCCCCAGGTGGGGTGAGGGGCAGAAAAGGGGTCCTTTTCAACCTTGAGAATTTTGAATAATAAAGGGGGGTACATTGTCTGGGAGCTATGCTGTGACTCTGATCCTGAAGAGGATGCATCTCATTCTTGGGGTACAGGATTCTTGGGGCACCATTTCTCCAAGCATTTCTGTGTTCCAGTGATGTGCTTTCCAGAAATGCTCCAGACCCCTCATTCTGTGCTTGTTCATCACCCCAAGCCACTGCTGAGCATGATTCCCACATGCTTAGAGGGGGACAGTGGGCTCATAGCCCACAGGGGCAGACCCGAAAGGGGGCTCCACATAAAGCCATGGGACACTGACAGTTAGCCTGTCACCTCACTGTCAAGTGGCAGCCCTGATGGGTTTTCTAAAAATACCCTTGGTCCTGTCCTCACGGGCACCAAACCAACACTTGTGAGTGCCAGGCAGACAGGCATCCTCACTCTCCCCAGGGCCTCCTTTTAGCTCAGGTTCATCTGCTCTCACCCGGATCATGACATGAGCCACCCTACTGCTCTCCCTTCTCCACGGGGACCACCAGATAGTGAGCAAAAGCACAGAAGACCATCCCACCACCAAAGCCTGTCCATTCACTCACTCACTCACTCACTCAACATGCATCCAACAGAGTTTTCACGTGCCAACGCAAAGTACCTTTTCTAGGCTAGGCCTTGTAGTAGGTGCCACAGACTGGGTGAGCAAAGCCAAACACAGAAGAATAAATACTGTGTACACGTGTTCCCCATCCTGACCCCCCCTCCCACCTCCCTCCCCATCCCATCCCTCAGGGTCATCCCAGTGCACCAGCCCTGAGCACCATGTCACATGCATCGAATCTGGACTGGCGATCTGTTTCACATATTGATAATATACGTGTTTCAATGCTATTCTCTCAAATCATCCCACCCTCGCCTTCTCCACATGTACACCCATGGCTGATTCATGTGAATGTATGGCTTTTTTATTTAGATTTTAAAAAAAAGAATAAATACTGTGGCAATCTAGTTATACTCAAGAATAGGCAAATCTAATCCAAAACTATGAAAGTCAGAATACCAGCTACATCTTGAAAATGGATGTAGTTATTGACTGAGGAAAAGGAGGAGGGAATTTTCTGGATTCTGAGATGTTGTATATCTTGATCAGAGTGATAGTCTCATGGGTGCAATAATATGTAAAAATGTACTGAGCTGTAAACTTAAAATGCATGTCTTTTACTAAATGTTTTGCCTCAATCATTTATAAATATTATGTTATGTTATGTTCTATTATATTATATATGGACTTCCCTGAGTCAGGAAGATCCCCTGGAGAAGGGCATGGCAACCCACTCCAGTATTCTTGCCTGGAGAATTCCATGGACAGAGGAGCCTGGTGGGCTACGGTTTTACTATATGTTATGTCTCAGTCATTTATATGTATACATATAAACATTATATTTTATATATAAGCTGTATATTTATATGTATATATATATATAATTACTCTGGTTTTGTTTTTTATAGTTTATAGATGAGAAAACTACATACCAAAATTTGAGCAGTGGTTGTTTCTTATTGGTGAGATGATGGTGAATTTTTAATCTCCTTCTTTATATTTTATTGGCTTTCCCAATTCTGCACTGAACATATCTTGCTTATGTAATGAGATTAAATATATTAAATGTTGTTTTGAAAGCAATAACCCTAGAGGTGAAACATTCGGCAAGCATGTGGTAGGTGGCTCTCTTCCCAGAGGGGACAGAGCCTGCTCACAAGCTTTTGTCCTCTTGGACACTGAGGACATAGGTTTAGGAGTCCTGATCTAGGTCTTTAGGATTTTAGCACAACTAAATACAGTCTCTGGCCCACTGGAGGCTGTGAAGTTGTGTTGCCAGAGGAACCTTAGGACTTTCCTCTCAGTCCTGAGGGAAGGAGCCTCCGGGGCTCTGAGAGCTCACTGTGCTGATTCTCACCCTGGCTGCATGAGAACTTGCCTGGCTCTGGTCTCCTGCATTTCTGACCCCTTCCACTGGGGATTCTGTGCCCACCCCCACCCCCCGCCTCCAGACTCAGGGTGATTTCATGACCCCTCACCTCCTCCCGTCAGCAAGAAGGACCTGCCAGGTTATGCTGTTTGGGGCCATGGTGAGGTAGAGGGAGCTGATAGGGGGAGTATTAAAGCAAAAGCAAAGCCAGGTTAAACCTTGAAAATCTAAGGAAGGAAGAAAAGGGAAAGTGGAGGAACCTCTTCCGGCCTTCGTGTTCTCACTGGGAAGTGGGCTGTTGTGAGGTTCACATACAAATGAGCATATGGAAAGCACTGGAATTGAGGGTCGGTTTATGTTCTGGTTTTGCTGACAGGTTGGGAGATGCAGGCGGGTGGCATGGCTGACTCCCCCTCCCTCTCCTACATTCCTAATGTCCTTCTCAGCCATCACAGCCTGCACACAGCAGGGGGTGAGATACATTTTGTGTGTGTGTGTGTGTGTGTGAGCCCAAAGCCTAATTTCTGCATTAGCAAAATTGGGGAGGTCATGTGATGAATATCTGCCTGTGATGCATAAATGTATTTTGAATTTCCAGCCTGGATCCTCAAGTCACTTCCCCCTCCCTCCAGTCTCCTCTCCCACCCCCGACACACAGACTCCCACAGCGAAGTCATGTGAGGCCTTCTCAGATTGAGCCCAGGAATGAGCCGGCAGCCCCGCTCTGCCCTGTGACACACACAACCTCCAGCAGTCACATGGCCTCCAGCTGCCACCACCTGCCCTCTGTCCCCAGCCCGGTGCCCTCTCCCTGGCAGGCTTCCCAAGCTGACTCGTCCCTCCAGGCTCTGAGCTTGGCAGGCAGCAGGGCAGAGGGACAGAAGGTACACGGCCAACGGGCTTGGACAGCTCTGGTCTCAGCCGACCTCGGTGGCACCCTGTCCAGGAGTCTCCTCAGTACCACGTGGTGTGCCCACAGTGGATTAGGTGCCCTCCTGGCCTGGTACAGAGGTAGGCAGAGCTGTTGGCTGCTGGCTCCGGGAAGCCAGCCCCAGCCAGAGCCCCCGTGAGCAGGGAACTGGAGCCACAGGTGCTGAGATGAGGCTGTATGGGAAGCCAAGGACACCATCCAGCCATGTGCCTCGTGGAAAGGCTAGAAGCCAGGCATTGCCCAGCCTTAGAAGGAGAGAGGAGAGCAAATACAGGAGGGGCCATTGGTATACATATTATACTCAAAAAAAAAAGAAAAGGAAAAGAAAAAAAAGCTCTAGAGGAGTGGTATTCAACGGAGAGCAGTTTCACCACCCAAGAGACATCTGGAAACATTTTTGATTGTCACAGTTGGGAGACTGCTACAAGTATCCAGTGGGCAGAAGCCAACATGTTGTTGCTCAGTCCCCTGCAAGGCACAGGACAGTTGCCCCTAACAAAGGCTTATCCATCCCCAGGGTCAGCAGTGCCACAGTTAAGAAACCCAGCTCTAGAGAGAAAGCAACCCTCCTGGGGGAGGTGTGAGCAGGACCCCACACATGATCCCTTCTGCCCACCCTGCCCCCCTGAGTGAACTGGGACTGTCACACCCAGGCTTGGAAATATTCAGTACCTACCCAGTGCCTTCAGATTTGAACTGAAACCCCTCGGCACATGGCACACTAAACCTTGCTTCTATGGTATGGCTTACCCTTCAGCCTCACCTCCTGTGGCGCTGGGATCACATTAAGTCATTCACAGTGTCCCAATACCCTAGACCTTTGCCCTTGAAGGAGGAGATTCAATGTCTTCTCTCTAGAATGCTGTCCTACTTCTATCAAACCAAGGCTCACGCACTCTTCTGGATTCAGTTATACCATTTCCTCATTGGAGAAGCCCTGAGAAGTGTGTCTGTCTCTCCCACCAAACTGTGGTCTCCAGTGCCTGGGGTGACCTTGAACAAGGGGACCCAATCTCTCCTTGATCTTGCAGTGGGTGGGCAGGTCTAGGTTATTGTCCCTCAATAGCAGAAGATCTGTGGGGAGCTAGAGAAAATGCAGAGAGTGATGTGAGGCCAAGCAAAGCAGGTGAGAAGCAGAGACAGGAAAGAGCCTGAGGGACCAGACAAAGAGTGTCTGTTAACAAAACCACAGAGGAGCAGAGAACAGAAGAAAGAGGGTCTGTGCCAGTTCCAGAGGCGGAGTCTGTAAGAGCTCCCAGCTCTACCCCCTCCCCCCAGCCATGGTGGGCATACAGCATCCAGGCCTGGGTCTGCCACCAGTTGCTTGTCATATACACGGTATATCAACTGGGAGATTTGGTCATTCACACTTGAGAGCAAGGTCACTTACTTTTCCTTAAATCAACTTTGTGGGGAAGGCAGGGCACAAGAGACATTCCCATTTTACAGCCAAGGAAGCTGAGGCTCAAGAAGGTAAAGAGACCATCTCCAAATTGTCAGTACTGCATCCCTACCTGCTTCCCACTTTGGCTACACCATTCTGAATCAGCCGAGAAAAGATCAGCCAGCTAATTCCTTCACCATCGGTTTAATTTCCATGGGCAATCCCAAAAGACAATGAAAAAGAACAATTCTTCAGTGTCATCTCTGGTGGTACTCGGTTACACACAGAATTTATTTTTGTATTTTACAGCTATATTGAGATACAACTGTCCTACAATAAACTGCATATATTTAAAGTGTACGACTGGACGAGAGCTGACATGTGTATACTCCCACAGTGGAGACAATGAACGTATATCCACCACCCCTCAAAGTTTCCTAGGGCTCTTTATTATCTTCCTCATCCCTCTTCACACACCCATCCTACACACACACAGGCAACCACTGCCTTCTGTTGCTCTTATGGCACCTTCCATCACTTATATAAATAGGATCATAAAGTATGTACCCATTTTTATACGGCTTCTTTCAGTCAGCATAGTTATTTTGAGAGTCACGCATGTTGTTGCATGTATCAAAAATTTATTCTTTTTTTACTATTGAATGGTATCCCACTATATGAGTATACACAGTTTGTCCATCCACCGGCTGCTGTTTTCATTTGGCGGCTGTTAGAAATAGAATTGCCATGAACAGTTATGTCCAAGTCTCTGAGTGGATGTATGTTTTCATTTTTCTTAGGTTAAAATCTAAGAGTAGATTGACTGGGTCACATGTTCAATTGATGTTTAACTTTCTATGAAATTGCAAACTGTTTTCCATCAGCAATGTGTTAAGAGTCCAATTCCTCCACATGCTCACTAACATAAGGTTTGGTCAGTCTTTTTAATTCTAATCATTCTACTAGGTATGGTGGTATCTTACTATGGTGCCTTTGTTTTGGTTTGTTTAATGTATTAATTTACTTGGTCTGTGCCCAGTCATATTTGCGGGAACTTCAGTCTTGGGTACAGCATGCAAACTCTTGGCTGTGGGATATGGAATCTAGTTCCCTGACCAGGGGTCGAACCCAGACCCCTGCATTGTAAGCTCAGAGTCTTAGACACTGGACCACCAAGAAAGTCCCTCTTCAGTTCAGTTCAGTTCAGTTGCTCAGTCATGTCCGACTCTTTGTGACCCCATGAATCGCAGCACACCAGGCCTCCCTGTCCATCACCAACTCCCGGAGTTCACTCAAATTCATGTCCATCGAGTCGGTGATGCCATCCAGCCATCTCATCCTCGGTCATCCCCTTCTCCTCCTGCCCTCAATCCCTCCTAGAATCAGGATCTTTTCCAATGAGTCAGCCCTTCACGTGAGGTGGCCGAAGTATTGGAGTTTCAGCTTTAACATCAGTCCTTCCAATGAGCACCCAGGACTGATCTTTAGAATGGACTGGTTGGATCTCCTTGCAGTCCAAGGGACTGTCAAGAGTGTTCTCCCACACCACAGTTCAAAAGCATCAATTCTTCGGCACTCAGCTTTCTTCACAGTCCAACTCTCACATCCATACATGACCACTGGAAAAACCATAGTCTTGACTAGAGAGACCTTAGTCGGCAAAGTAATGTCTCTGCTTTTGAATATGCTATCTAGGTTGGTCATAACTTTCCTTCCTAGGAGAAGCATCTTTTAATTTCATGGCTGCAGTCACCATCTGCAGTGGTTTTGAAGCCCAAAAAATAAAGTCTGACACTATTTCCACTGTTTCCCCATCTATTTCCCATGAAGTGATGGGACCAGATGCCATGATCTTTGTTTTCTGAACGTTGAGCTTTAAGCCAGCTTTTCCACTCTCCTCTTTCACTTTCATCAAGAGGCTTTTTAGTTCCTCTTCACTTTCTGCCATAAGGGTGGTGTCATCTGCATATCTGAGGTTATTGATATTTCTCCCGGCAATCTTGATTCCAGCTTGTGCTTCTTCCAGCCCAGCGTTTCTCATGATGAACTCTGCATATAAGTTAAATATGCAGAGTAACAATATACAGCCTTGACGTACTCCTTTTTCTATTTGGAAGCAGTCTGTTGTTCCATGTCCAGTTCTAACTGTTGCTAAAGTCCCTCTTACTATGGTTTTAATTTGCATTTTCCTAATAACTAATGACGTTGAGCATCTTTTTCATGTGTTTATTTGCCATCCGTCTGTCTTCAATTAGTGAAGTGTTTATTCAAAGAAAAAGTTTTGAAAGAGTATTATGTTTGTTTATATCAAATGTAATAAAGTACATAATTTTGAACATGGCCTTTAGAAACTGTCAGATCTGGTTTCACATTCTGGCTTGGCCACTTACTATGCAACTTAGGATGAATGGCTTACCTTCTCTGAACTTCATTTTCCTCTTGTGAAGGTAATAATAGAACCTGATAAGGTTTAAACGAGAATCAACTAATGCCTTTAAAGTATAACTCAAGGTCTAGCATATAGAACTTAATAAATAATAATTCTAACATTCAAATCAGTCTGATTTGAATTATGACGGACAAGACCCTGACATACCTCAAAAACTAATCTCTGTGAGAATTAAATAATGTCTCATGTCCAACACAGTAGATATACAATATCTTTTTTATCACTAGGTGAAAAATAGAATTTAGTAGAGGTCTAGTGTGTCAGCGCTGAAAGAGTCCTTAAGAGATATTTAAGCTAACTCTATGCCTTAGCTCACATCCTCTGGAAAGCAGAGCCTGAGGCAAGGATATAGGACTGGAACCTTACTTGGGCGGTACAAACTTAGGGTGGTTAGGGTGAGGAAAAGATTCAGAAACAAGACAAAGGAAGATGCAGGAGCTATCACATAGATAACCCCTACCCAGTGGCTACTCAATGAGGCTCCAAAGAAACATGGAAGGTCTCTCAGCAGACATCATCTCTCAGCACATGGAAATCCCCTGAAAGGTTTCCAAAGAGAAACCACACTTCACCGAAGTCCAAAGAAGGGAAGAGTAGGGTGCATGTATCTGTCAGTTCCCCTCTCATGGTCAAGGCTAACCCCGCAGTGCACAAACTCCCCTGCACTTCCAGACTGTGTCACCCAGCACCGTGACAGTTGTTCAGGAAAACATCCCACATCCTGCCCTGTGGCCTTTCACCCAAGTCCAGAACTGAATGGGCAGCTTAGTTAGATCAGAGGCCAGGGAAGAGAAAGAAGAAGGTGTGTAAGACTCATGTCCTGCTTAGGCTGGGCACCTGCAGAAGCAAGCCCTGAGACTAAGATCTGAGCCCAAGAGGTTTTGATAGGGAATGGAATCCAGGAAGCAGCGCTGGAAGAGTAGAGAGGGGAGACAGAGGAGGAAGCCAACACATGGTATGGTGATAAGGAGGCTACTGTTGTGGGCATCTGGGGCTCAGTCCTACTGGCAACATCCAGGAGATAATAGGAAACTCATTTCAGGTTTGTCCCACCTGCAAGCTGAGGGAGCTGGGATAGCCATCTCCAACCATTTGTCATTGGCTGAGGGCTGCTCCCGGGCACATCAATTTCCATAACCCCTCCCCCCAAGGGAAGGAGGAGAGCCCCAGTTGCTGGCAGTAGGATGCCTTTGGCATGTCCTGGAATGGTGAGGGCAGCATCTGCTCCATCATGCGTGCGTGATTAGTTGCTCAGTTGGGCCCAACTCTTTGGGACCCTGCCAGGCTGCTCTGTTCATGGGATTCTCCAGGCAAAAATAGTGGAATGTGTTGCCATTTCCTCCTCTAGGGCATCTTCTCCACCCAGGGACCAAACCTGAGTCTGCTGCACTGCAGGCAGACTCTTTACCACTGAGCCACTGGGGAAGCCGCTCTGCTACATGAGGGGTCAGCAAACTGTTTCTTAAAGGGCCAGAGAGTAAATATTTGAGATTTCCAGGCAATGTTGTTTTATCATAACTAGTCTACTCTGGTGTTGTAGCTCAACCACAGATACTATGTAAGCAAATGGGATTGGGCTTTGTCCCAATACAACGTTATTTAGTAAAACAGGCTGCCAACCTGCAGGCCATAGTTTGCAGACCCTGCTCTACATGTATGAAGTATCCCATTTTGCAGACAGAGAAGCTAAGGCCCGGTAGAGGAAAAGTAACTGGTTATAAAGGAGCCAGAGTCACATCTCTGACCTTCTGCCCGATATTTTCTCCACTGTATCTTGTTAACCGCTGTAGTGGGGCCTTGGTATGATTTTTAGGAGACTTTCAGCCAGAACTCTTCCAGGGAGAGTCTATGTAACCCATAAGTCTTACCTGGCAGCGGTTTGTGTTCTCTTAGTGGCCAGAGAGGCCTCAGGGACTGAAGCCATGCAGCATCCAGGATCGCTCAGAGCAACTTCCGGGAGCCTTCCCGGGCCAGGCCCCCTTCCACCAGACCCTGCCTTGGCAGCTTCGGCAGGAACATCTCCCGGCAGTGCCCACAATGCGCGGAGTGAAAAAGCAGTTAGAACTTTGGAGCTTATAAAAAAACCTAAAAATATCCAGGAATGTGTGCACATATGTGGCCCTTCTGTGATCAAAACATCTGGGGAGAAGATCAAATGCTCCTGCGTTAATTTGCCTAAAATTCTGTGGGGACTTGGGAAAGGAAGTTGCAAGTCATTGACTTCACTGGAGGGAAGGACGTCAAGAGTTTTGTTTTTTTTTTTTAAGACAGAGTACGTTATGCGCATGCAGAAACCTCCCCTGGGAGAAGTCCTGGACCTGGTTTCCTTGGGATTCTGAGGATTGTTTCTCATAACGGGGGAGGAAAGTTCATTGGCTACAGGCTCAAATTCCTGATTTTTTTAAAAAAAGAAGATAAAAATACTAAATCCCTCAAACAGAACATTAGGAGTGGGTGATGATATAGTGAATCACTAAGTGCTGGATTTGTGGAAGGCCTAGTGTGAGCCATGCGTTTGTCAGATGAGGAAACTGGTACTAAAGAGAGCTTTCCTGATATCCCAAGGAAGGTGGCAGAGACAGAGCTGACACGCATTCGTCCTGACTCCCGGACCAGTGGTGCACTGGGAGAAGAGTTGGAGGAAAGGGTCAATCCTGGTTCCTCAAATTCTGAGTGCTGCAACAAGCCTAGGCAGCATATTAAAGCAGAGACATCACTTTACCAACAAAGGTCTGTCTAGTTAAAGCTATGGTTTTTCCAGTAATCATGTATGGATGTGAGAGTTGGACTATAAAGAAAGCTGAGGGCCAAAGAATTGATGCTTTTGAACTGTGGTGTTGGAGAAGACTCTTGAGAGTCCCGTGGACAGCAAGGAGGTCTAACCAGTCCATCCTAAAGGAAATCAGTCCTGAATATTCATTTGAAGGACTGATGTTGAAACTGAAACTCCAATACTTTGGCCACCTGATGCAAAGAGCTGATTCATTGGAAAAGACCCTGATGCTGGGAAAGATTGAAGGTAGGAGGAGAAGGGGACGACAGAGGATGAGATGATTGGATGGCATCACCGACGCAACAGACATGAATTTGAGTAGGCTCCGGGAGTTGGTGATGGATAGGGAAGCCTGGCGTGCTGCAGTCCATGGAGTCACAAAGAGTCAGACACGACTGAGCAACTGAACTGAACTGAACTGAATGACCTTATCTATACACTGAAGATGGTATTGGTTGGTTTTGTCTATAAGGAGCCAAAACCGGAACCTCTGGATCTTGTGCTGTGGACCTCTGGGGTCCTTGAAGCGTTAGCCAAGGCAGGCAGATATCCACTCCCTTCATTAGTAATCATGCTCTCAAGCCCTAATAGAACATCCTGGCAATTTGGGCTGGCTGATGTGTGAGCCTAGAATTCCATTTGGCCCCTGGCTTGAATCCTTGGCCAGAAACAGACTAACAATTAGCTTGTTTAGCCTTATAAGGTGCCCTTTCCTCAGGCATGCCCTAACTCTGGAGCAGGGAAAGCTAGCCACCCACTAAAGCTTAAGGCAGCCTGACTAAGCCACCCAACACACTCTCTCCAACTGCTTGCCACACTGTGGTTTGCACTGGTCTGCGGAGGACACACAGTGGCTTCTTAGATACTCCTCACTTAAAAGAGAGGAAGGCTCGAAGTAGGACCCTTAAAAAAAAGGTGCAAAGAGAGGAGGGTCTAAGCAGAGTCTGCTACTCAGACATCAGAATTTTTCAATTTGCCCATTTTCATGTAAAACTATAATCCAACCATGTCCTTAACTGGATCTCCACCAGACTCGAGACCTAGTACACCCTCTAGAGGCCAACCTTTTTGTTTAACTCCAGTAAGTCCAATGGACTCAAGACCAGACCTGTTAGACCCATAGATGTCCCCTGCTAGAGAGATAAACATGAATTACCACAACAGTCCTAGCAGTCTTGGCAATGGTAGTTTGTCTAATCCTTTTCACTGCTCTTACGTGCCACTTGTTCCTACGTAGGGCCATTGAGATGAGAGGTTCGTATTCCCAAGATCTTTACAAAAGGCTCTCTCATCCTGCCCCACACTCTCCACATTAAGCTGAAAAGTCCTATTCTTTCACATGAACCACCTGGTTAACAAGCTGAAGACTGCACTTGGGCATCCAAAAGCAACAAACCATGATCACAACAGACAAGCCCACATTTACCACCATACTACAGGTTTTCATTGCATCCCCTCCTATTTTAATCAGTGCCCGTTTGCCGTAGAGAGAAACTCTCTCCAATTACATCAAAAGCTTCCTATTTTATGTTGATTCTAGCTGTGGGAGCCTTGGGAGGAGGCTAGCTGCAGGAGCTGGGATGGAAACCAGGTTTCTTCTTCAGTAGCTGCAGGCAGGCATCTTCTGCTGCAGTAAACTTTCATACAACCTTAGTTGGGTCCATCCACAACTAGCTCTCTTATGTGTCCCACTTCTCCAAAGTTCCAAAAGATTAACAAGACAAACTGCTGTGCCTGGATTCACTTGCATTATCTGCAAAACACAGACTTATCTGAAAGCCAAATGCCAATGACATATGCTAGCTTTCAGGAGGTAAAGACCTGGGATTAAATAAGATTAAATAGCCCCTCCTTAGAGTCCACCTCTGGGGATTGAGGAGCATCCTCAATCAGATATCGGCTTCATCTTCCCTCTGTTTCTGGGGCTACACCATTTTACATGTTGGGAAGTCACATGCTCATATTAAAAAAAAAAAAAAGAATCCCAGGGTATTCTTCATTTGGGAAGTAGGGAAATGGGACAAGAGCTACTTGGTTAGCTTCTAGTCTAGATATTAGACTGAAGGGTAACTGTGAAGTCACATTGATGCTGAGATATGCTTATGATTTCTGCATTCTGTGGGTATGGGACTAATATTGCATTCTTCTTAAAGCTTCTTTTGAATAAGGTGACCTGACATCCAGGTTGGCTCAGGAAAATCCGAGTTTATGCCTATTGTCCTGACTTCCTGTCTGGTTTGGCATTTTTTCAGGATGTTATTAATATTTGCAGAGCAGGAGAAGGTATTACTTCATTTCTCCATATATACTGTATACATCTGTCTGGGGAACTTGATTGTACAAAGTGAATTTCTGTGTGGAAATTGAGATTATGTTGCCTAATTTAGCAGATAACCATGGGGAAAATAGGCTGAGTTGCCCATTCATTGCTTCCAGGTCCAAGTGAAAGAGAAGAGGCAAGGATTGGAGAAGAAGCCTCATGAAAAGTCAGGCAGGACTTTTCTGATACTCTTGACTTTTCTGCCCTAAGGCCATATCCTTAAGTTAAAGAGGAACCCAAAATATGGGGGTATGTTGGCTGAAGGCCCCAACTTCTGGGGAGGAAAGAAAGCGCCATCTACACTACCCACAGCAGGAGTTTTCTGACATAGGGAACAGGCAATGTTCTACTGGGGTGCTGAGGTAATGATGGTGAAAGAATAGCCGATTCTAGTCATCTAATATAACTGCTTAAGGCATCATGTTGAAAAAGGCTCTAGATTTGGCAAGAATGAGAGCCGTCATTGATTTGGGATGTTGGCCATGATTCAGGATCAGAGAGCGTCTGCACACATCTCAGTAATTTCCCATTTCTGTACTAACAAGAAAAGCTTTCAAAAGGAGGAACAAAGAACTTAAAACGTTTTTCCTTCCACATGGCATGCCCTATTGTATACTTTTCCTTTTTGGATTGATTATGACTATAGCTTTAGTTGGCTAAGAAGGTCCAGGGGCCATCCTAGCTTATGAGACAGCTCTCTCCTACCATTAAGTTTTTAAGGGTGGGTAGGGTGGGAGGTTTAAGCCTATTGAATCAGATCTTGGGAAAACAATCTTCCCATTTGTTCTCTTTCCCTTGGGTGTGTTCATCCTTCTTTCTGCTTGTAAGAATGATAGCTCTTAGAATGAGCTAGGATGGTCTTTCATGTAGGACTTAGTCCATCCAGGAACACAAATTTGGTCCTTATAATTTAGACATACCTCATCAGGCAGTAAGAGTTGGTACCAAAGCTCCCTCTGTACTTGTAAACCTATTTCCTCTGACTAGCTATGTCCATTTGTACCTTGCTCATAGACCTAGCAGGACTGGTATTAGACTGAGGTGGGCAGCAGATCAAGGACTCACAGATTTGAGATCTCAGCAAAATACCTTGCCAACTTATGACTATCACCAGTAATGCACATTTTCCTAGAGACGTAGGGATAAAGACAGTGCATATAAAGTGCCTGGGACTCAAGTAACTGCCATGTAGTTAACTATTACTATTATCATTATAATAATGACAGATGTCACTTGGAAGACCAAATCTTTCCTTACCTGATTTGATTTTGGGTCAGAGTGATAAGTCTTGGTATGTACCAGACAGTAGGGTAACTTTCTTGAGAAAATATCTGGACAACAGCAAGCAGTGCATATGTCCTTTAAAGATCCATTAGTGAGAAATTCAGTACAAAGCCCATTCTAAACCTCATTGTTCAACTGAGTGCTTTGAAACATAAATGGAAAGTTTGACATTAGCCACTCTGCTTCCTCTACTCTATGTGTGTGTGAAAGTCATTCAGTCATATTCAACTACTTGTGACCCCATGGACTTTACAGTCCATGGAATTCTCCAGGCCAGAATACTGGCGTGGGTAGCCTTTCCCTTCTCCAAGGGATCTTCCCAACCCAGAGATCAAACCCAGGTCTCCTGCGTTGCAGGCAGATTCTTTACCAACTGAGCCACAAGGGAAGCCCACAGTGAAAGTCACTCAGTTGTGTCCAACTCTTTGTGACTCCATAGTCTATGCAGTCCATGGAATTCTCCAGGCCAGAATGCTGGAGTGGGTAGCCTTTCCCTTCTCCAGGGCATCTTCCCAACCCAGGGATGGAACCCAGATCTCCTGCATTGTGGGTGGATTCTTTACCAGCTGAGCCACCAGGGAAGCCCAAGAATACTGGAGTGGGTCGTCTATCCTTTCCCCAGGGGATCTTCCCAACCCAGGGATCGAACCAGGTCTCCTGCATTGCAGGCAGAATCTTTACCAGCTGAGCCATCAGGGAAGCCCATGTACTTGATGAGGTTTTATTATTACTTTTTTTTTTTTACAAATATTCAGGAATATCTCCAGATAATGCTTGCTTATCAGTTGGCTGGGTTTTAGACATACACAGACTCCAGATGTGATGTATCCAATCATTAGGAAATTTTGAGGCTTTTTGGTAGCTATTTTCAGGATGGTTAGAAATTATGCAATAAGTATGCTTCCCAGATCCTTCCATGAAAATAGTCACCTTACCGGTATGGTGAGATGGTGTGGATGAAGTAGCTCTCAGGAATTAATTGGTTCACATCATTAAAAACAACTAAAAATATAGGATTTGCAGATTTGGGGTAAGTTACGTTTATAGGCTGGCTATTGATAGGAAAGGAAAAAAAGCTCTGTATTGTGAGTATGTATATTTTCAAGATATGCTAACAAAAATGCTGAAGACCTTGTTCTCCAAGGGAAACTTCAGTAGATAAGAAAGCTAGGGGTGCTGGCCAGCCCTGAGCTGTGTAAATAAATTCTGGGCCAAAGATGTTAGAGGGTTACTGCTTTTACAAGGAGGGGAGGAACTCAGAAATGGAGGACTCAAAAACATGGGTGATGCCATGACCTGGTAGCTAGGAGAGAAGACTGAGAAGGTGCAGTGTAAGCCCAAGGAGGCACAGTATAGTTTTAAGGTTAATTGATGTGAGCTAAAGGGTGTACAGTGTCAATGTCTGCTGTATCAGAAGTTATAAGTTTGGAAGGTGATATGGAAAATGGGATTTGGCCAGGGGAACCATATATATCCGAAATTTTGCCTTCCCCAATTATCAATAGTTTGTTCCTTAAGAGGAGTTCAAGGAAGACAGATATGGTCAAGAGTACCAAAATATGACATTGACCAAGACTTCAGTACTAAAATCTGTTGTAGAATTCCAGTAAGCTAGGCTAGACCATGTGAGGGAATCCCTGTTTCTAATCAGAACAAGCCATATGATTAGTTAATATTTCATTGTTCTTAGGAAACTATCCCATCTAAAGTAGATATACCTGGGATTATTGGTATTTGTGTCAAACTTGGCTGTCCCTCTCTTTGGAGTCTTCCTGCTCTGGGTCCATCCAGCATCTGGCTCTGCTATTTCTCACCAAGGAGAAAACTGAAAAACAGAGAGAGGAAGCTAAAGGGAGAAATATTTTAGCTGATTGAGGAATAACTTTCTAATGGTCCAGCTCTCCATGATGTAAAGATTGCCTCTGAAGAGTGTAAGCTCTCTGTCTCTGGAGGGGAACTCATCAAGACTGGTCAACTTTTATTGAAAATGCTGTAGAAAAGTTGAGAAAGAGGATAGACCCTTTCCATTCTTAGCATTATGATTCTGAATCACTTTACTCCAGGCCTCATCTTTAAAATAATTCTTGAGGTCCGCTGCTGCTCTGTAATAATGATGGATCCTTAAAAATGTTGCCACATATTTTGGTGCTTTGTAGGTGAAGAGAACAGAATGAATAAGGGCTTGATAAACAAAAACTTAGGGAATTCATTACCACTAGACCTGTCTTACAAGAAACATTAAAGGGAACTCTTCAACCTGAAATGAAAGGACAGTAATTAACAGTGTAAATCATATGAACATATAAAAATCACTGATAAAGATAAATACTTAAACAAAGGCAGAATTGTCTAATATTATAATGATGATACATAAATCACTTTCAACTGGTATAAAAGTTTAAAAAGCATTAAAATAACTATAACTATAATAATTTGTTTTTCATACACAATATAAAAAGATGTAAACTGTAACATCAATAACCTAAAATTTGAAGGGACAGAGAAATAAAAGTATAGAGTTTTTGTATGCAAATTTAAGTTGTTCTCCACTTAAAACAGGATAACTATTGGATATTTTATGTAATTCTCATGGTAACCAGAAAGGAAAAAACTGTAATAAATACATAAAAGATTAAGAGTGAAGAATCAAAGCATACCACTACAAAAAGTCATCAAATCACAAAGGAAAACATCAAGAGACATGGAAAGAAACTACAAGACGGTCAGGAAACAATGAACAAAAAGGCAATCACAGGTCCTACCTGTCAGTAATAATTTTAAACATAAGTGGTCTAAAGTCTTCAATTAAAAGACACAGGATAACCAAATGGGTTAAAAAAAATGTTATCTATAATAAAAACTCACTGTAACTTTAAGGACACATACAGGCTGAAAGTGAAGGGATAGAAAAGATACTCCAAGCAAGTGTCTAGTCCGATATAGAACAGTCAAAATAGTTAAAAATGGTCATGAGGGGGCTTCCCTGGTGGCCCAGTGGTAAAGAAACCACCAGCCAGTGTAGGAGACAGTTTAATCCCTGACCTGGGACGATCCCACACACTGCGAGGCAACTAAGCCCGTCCACCACAACTACCGAGCCTGCGCTCTAGAGCCTGGGAACTGTAACTCCTGAGCCCATGTGTCAAGACTGCTGAAGCCCACTTGCCCTAGATCCTGTGCTCCACAGCAAGAGAAGCCGCTGCGATGAGAGGCCTGAGCACTGCAACTACAGAGCAGCCCTGGCTTCCCTGCAATCAAAATAAAGCCCACACAGCAACAAAGACCCAGCACAGCCCAAAGTAAAGACATAAATAAAAACTATTTTTTAAAATGGTTATGAGATTTTTTAAAAAGTCATTATACAGTTGACCTTTGAACAATGTGGATTTGGATTGAATGGGTTCACTAATATGTGAATTTCTTTCACCAAATGCACTACAGTACTACACGATCCACAGTTGGTTGAATCCAGTGGATCCAGAACTGCAAATATGGAGGACTGCCTATAAAGTTATATGCAGACTTTCAACGCTACAAAAGGTTAGTGCCCCTAACACTTGCATATTTTAAGGATCAATTATACAATAAAAAAGGGCCAATTCATGGAGAGGACATAACAATTTAAAATATTTGTCACCCAACATTCAGAGCACCTAAATGTAGGAAGCAATATTAAAAGAACTGAAAGGAGAAATAAACAATACAGTGATAGTAGGGGACTTTATTATCCCACTAACAACAAGGGGTAAATAATCCAGATAGAAAACTAATAAGAACGCAGCAGATTTATACAACACTATAGACCAATCCTAAAGGAAATCAATCCTGAATATTCATCGGAGGGACTGATGCTGAGGCAGAAGCTCCAATACTTTGGCAACCTGATGCAAACAGCCAACTCATTGGAACAGACCTGATGCTGGGAAGGACTGAAGGCAGGAGGAGAAAGGGATGACAGAGAACAAGACGGTTGGATGGGATCACTGACTCAATCGATATGAGTTTGATCAAGCTCCAGGAGACAGTGAAGGACAGGGAAGCCTGGCATGGTGCAGCCCAGGGGGTCGCAAAGAGCTGGACATGACTGGGCGACTGAACAACAACATAGACTAGTCATAGGGCACACTCAACATTCTCCAGCAAAGATTACATATTAGGCTACAGAATAAGTCGTTACAATTTCAAGAAGGCTGGTTTCACATCATATATCTTTTCCAGTCACAACGGTATGAATCAAAAACAGGTGGAAACTTGGAAACTTTGCAATACATGGAAATTAAACACATACCACTAAACAACCAATGGGTTAAAGAAGAAATCAAACAGAAATCAAAAATATCTTGAGACAAACAATGGAAATACAGCATACCAATATTTCTGGGATGCAGCAAACACACTTCTAAAAGGAAAATTCATAGCTCTAAACACCTATGTTAGGAAAAAAGAATGATCTCAAATAAATAACATAACTTTACATTTCAAGAAAGTAGAAAAAGAAGACCAAATTAAGCCCAAAGTTAATGGAAGGAAATAATAAGAGACTTGAGCAGAAATAAGTGAAATGGGCAATAGAAAATCAGTAGAAAAGATCCATGAAATTAAGAGTTTGTTTTTGAAAGACAACCAAAATTACCAAACCTTTTCCTAAACTAAGATAAATAGGGGTCATCCAAATAAATAAAATGATAAAAAGAAGACATTACAACTGACACCACAGGTGTCAGAAGGATTGTAAGAGATTGCTATAAGCAATTATACAGCAACAAATCAGATAAGCTAGAAGAAATGTTTAAATTCCTAGAAATATGCAACCTACAAAGATTGAATTATGAAGAAATGGAAAATCTGGCCAATAGCAAGTAAAGGAATTGAATTAGTAATCAGAAACCTCTCTACCTCACGGTAGAAACCAGACAGGCTCACTGGTGAATTATATCAAACATTTAAAGAAGAATTAATGCCAATCTTCCTCAAACTCTTCCAAAATTGAAGAGGAGGGTACACTTCCAAGCTCATTTTATGAGACTAGTATCATTGTGATACCAAAGCCAGATAATGGCTCTAAAAGAAAAGAAAATTACAAACTAGTAAACTTGATGAACATGATATAAAAATTCTCAACCAAACTCTAGCAAAACTGAATTCAACAACACATTAAAAGAATCATGATCAAATGAAATTTATCCCTAGGATATAAAAACAGTTCAACATACACAAAGACATATGTATGACACATCACATTAACAAAAATGAATGGTAAAATCATATGATCATCTCGAAAGATGCAGAAAAAGCATTTGACAGAATTCAACGTTCTTTCATGATAAAAACTTTCAACAAATTAGGTATAGAAGTAACATATTCAACATGATAAAGGCTATATATGACAAGCCACTGGTTAACATCATATTCAGCAGTGAAAAGCTGAAAGTGTTTTCTCTAAAATCAGGAACTAAACAAGTGTTTTATCCAAGATCTCACCACTTCTATTCAACCTGCTACTGAAAGCCCTAGCCAGAGCAGTTAGGCAAGAAAAAGAAGTAAAAACATCCAAGTTGAACAGGAAGAAGTAAAATTGTCTGTATGCATATACAGTGGAATATAATCCAGGCTTTTTTTAAAAAAGGAAGGAAATCCCATTTGCAACAACATAGATGAACCTCGAGGGTATTATGCTAAGTGAAATAAGTCAGACAAAGAACAACGAATGCTATCCGATCTCACTTATATGTGGAATCTTAAAAAGTTGAACTCCTAGAATCAGAGTAGAATGGGTGTTGCCAGGGCTGGGAGGATGGAAAAAAATGGAGAGATCCTTGTCACAGGGAACAAACTTTCAATTATACATAAGTTCTGAGGATCTAATGTACAGTATGGTGACTGTAAGTAACAATACCATATTTTGCATACTTGAAATTTTCTGAGTCTTAAATCTTCTCACCACAAAAAAGAAAAAAAGGAAACTATCTGAGGTGATGGATGTGTTAACTTCCGTGGTAATCATCACACTATATATAATATATTAATATATTATTTTTATTGTTGATATTCCACTTTAAGGAAAACCATTGGATTTCCATTAAGGGAAAGGGAAGCGAGGCCAGTAGGGAAAATCATAGGAAAAAGTAAAATAGCAGACTGCATTGTCATTATTAGAGATAAATATGAGGTCATTATTATTATTATAAAGAATAATGTATCTGCATGTATCACTCATTTTGCCTAATGTTTTATCTATTCATGCTTCTCCCTCCAGAAATAAGGGAGAATTATATACCATTGCCTTCACATGGTATATAATCCAGTTTCCCAAGCCGCTTTAGGAGATGCCAAATATTTAATGACACCCCACCTAGAAACAATAAATACATTTGAGTCAGTCAGACTCCTGGGGAAAGGGATACTGAAAATTTGATGAAAGGGATTAATAAATTATAACCAGGCTATTACGATGCGAATCACTAAAGACTCCTGACACTCTTCTCCTTTTTCTAATTAGAATTAAGAAACAAATAAATAGACTCACTTCCCTGTGCTTAGATTTCCTCCCCTTCCTTTCCGAGGCCAGTTGGTTGGTCCAGTTCATGAACTTTCATTTAGACGTTAGGATGGCTTTAATCAGTCTGCAGTAAGGGTCTGGACTGCTCAGAGGCAGTACATGGGTGCTTTAAATCAGACGCTGTGACCATATTGGTGAGATGCCAGTCACACAGCTGGGAACAGGGAAGAGCCAATTTGTAGGCCATGGGGTTTCTTCCCCATCAAAGTACTCCTACCAATGGATCTCAGGGCCTGCTTCAAGCTGTCATAGACCCAGGCTTCCTAGAAGGAGCCTTAAGATTGTCTCATCCCACCTCTTTTTTGTATAAGCAGAAATTTACAAAAGTTTGAAACTTCTCTCAAAGGAGAGGGAGCAGGTTGTCCAAAGTTACACAACTTTTGATAGCAAGGCTCACTAAAGAACCTGGGTCTCCTGACCCCTGGACTGCTGCTGCTCCCTCTCCACCTATTTCTATACCTATTGCAGGGGCCCAAATCCAACAGCTCTGAACTCCCCCATCCAGTCCCTGGACCACCTATAGGACACAGCATCAAAGGACAGCTGTAGGATCTCACTTATATGCGCCATCTTAAAAGGCTGAACTCATAGAATCAGAAGACAGCTAAAGCCTCAGGTAATGGAAGACCATCCTTGCGCCCCACTGTGGGTGAAAGACCCATGGCTCCTCCCTCTGAATACCTCTCGTGGAGCCCTGATGTCACACTCATTTGGTACGGGTGCCCACACTCTGTCACTCACCTTTGCATCCTAGAGCCGGACCAGTGCCCAGGAAAGGAGTCCACGGGGTAAAAATCATTTAAATGAAAGAATCCTGAGAGTTTATCTAATTTCAGAACAATTTCTTTCTTTTTTTTTTAGTGCACAGTGATGCAATGTCAAGATTGGTTAAAAATGTGTTTCCCTTCAATATTTCATGGATTCTCCTTCAAGACAAGTTTTCAATAAACTTTTGCTCAGGTTTACTATATTCTGGGTGCTAGGTAAAAAGCAAAGTAAACACAGGAGCCACCATCCTCAGGGGCTCACAGTCTAGTGAAGGAAACCCATGTCCAGACGGTTGTGATCTGGGGTGAAGGTATACCATGAGAGGGTGAATTATTGAGGGATGTGCAGATCAGAGGCATGGCAGAAGTGACACTGAGCTGAGGGTTGAAGGATAAGTCAGTAATGACAAGGTGATGACAAAGAAGGGTGTTTCAGACAGAAGGAACATGTACAAAACCATGGAATGAGATGGCCTGAGAAAGCATGCCCAAAGATGTAGGGAAGAAGGAAATTGGCAACTCTTATACAAAAGAAATCCCATTTGTTTGTTTCTCTGCTTGTTTGCTTTCCCAGAAGAGGTCATTGTTGAATAGAGGAAGAAGGATTGGATTTGGAAATTGAATAGCTCAAAACAATAATGAGTCTGTTTATAGTAGCTGAGTTTGTATTGTACATGCCAGGCTTGGTTACACAGCTACCACATGCTGGGGAATATATATTACCCTTCACCATTTAGAGCTGAGGAAACTGATGCACAGTGAGTACTAGCAGGACTGTTTTGCTTCTTGCTCCTGTTTGTTGAGACCCTGGGATGTAGCATAATCCACCACTTAAGATATAGTACAAGGCTATATGATCACGATCCTGGTAGAAGTTTCCTTCTGTCATAAAAAGCTGCAGTCCCTACTTCTTCCCTGAACGTCCACGATGACTCCTGCCAGAGGATACAGGAATATCGCAGAGCCTTCCAAAGCATGGGAGAACACTGCTCCACCCACCCTCCTGCTCACGTGCCTCTCACCAAACTTTCCTCATAGGCCTGGAAGTGTGCCCCTTGGGGTGTGGGGGAGCTGGGATTGCCCTGCCTCTCCCATTTTCCCAAGTACTTGCTCCCTCTGTCCCATCCACTGTGTCCTCTTCAGATACTCCCATTCACTCAGCACTTCTAGCTCCTCAGATTCAGTTATTGCATCAAACTTAGAGCCTCTCACCTTTTCCAAGGAGGCCCCATCCCCTTGCACACTTCCTCTGGGCAGTTGCTGCCCTTGGGGGCTTCCCTGCCATTTGTCAGAGCTCAGTTTATTCTGCACCCACAGAAGACTGAGACTCATAGAAGGCAAGTCTTTTGGACTCTTTTGTACCAGTTGAGTAAACAGTTAGCTTCTGGGCCATCAATGGACTGAATCCAGAGGAGATTCAAGCCCTGACTCTGTCCCTTCTTGGTGCCAGGAACAGGCTGCATTAGAAGCTAGTGAAACAGCATCCTTGCCAGTCACCATGCAGGTGGAATGAGGCAGGCAGGTGCACCTGGGTAGACTTCTTGCTCTGATATACTTCTAGAATTTCCATGGCCCATCCTCACCACCAACCCAGCATGGAGCCAGGAGACGATAATGGAATGTGACCAGTGTTCTTGAGCAGCCCCACTGGCCTGCTCGGTCCAATGCATGTATGTCCCCAGTGCATCCTGCCTAAAGCATTTGTCATGTCTAGAAAGTGGAAAGAACTGCTCCCTGTTCCCTGTGTATGTATTTTCTCCCTCCTAATTGTATTCCTCCGGTCCTTTTAATGATATTTTGCACAAGAGTGGTATAAAATCTGTATTCATATGTCCTTGCATCCTACTGCAGCTTTTAAATAGGTAGATTTCTTCTAAGAAATATTTTTCTTTTCTTAATTTTTCTACTTCTTTATTTTTGGAGGTTGTGGCGGGGGGAGGCACGCCATGCAGCATGTGGGATCTTCCTCTCCCAACCAGGGATGAATTCCATGCCCCCTACAGCAGAAACTTAGAGTCTTAACCACTGGACTGCCAGGTAAGTCCCTCAGGAAACATTTCTAATAGAGGAATGCTCAGGACTATGACCCTTTCAGTGCTAATTGGCTCATTCTGTCATCACTGAATTTGAAAGTCAGCTCCTCCAGGTAGTATCTGATTTTGAACCAATGACAACCTGAGTCAGTTTTCTTATCTGTAAAATGGGAGTAATGACACCTTTTCCATGTTGTGTTCAGTCGCTCAGTTGTGTTCGACTCTGGGACCCCATGGACTGTAGCACACCAGGCTTCCCTGTCCTTCACCATCTCCTGGAGCTTGCTCAAACTCATGTCCGTTGAGTTGGTGATCCCATCCAACCATCTCATCCTCTGTCGTCCCCTTCTCCTCCTGCCTTCAATCTCTCCCAGCATCAGGGTCTTTTCCAATGAGTTGGCTCTTCCCATCAGGTGGCCAAATTATTGGAGCTTCAGCTTCAGCATCAGTCCTTCCAGTAAATATTCAGGATTGATTTCCCTTAGGTTTGATTGGTTTGATCTTGCTGTCTCAAGAGTCTTCTCCACACCACAGTTCGAAGGCACCAATTCTTTGGCATTCAACCTTTTTTATTGTCCAACTTTCACATCCATTCATGACTACTGGAAAAACCATAGCTTTGACTATACAGACCTTTGTAGGCAAAGTAATGTCTCTGCTTTTTAACATGCTGTCTAGATTTGTCAATTATTTTCTTCCAAGGAGCAAGTGTTCCATAGTGTGGTTGTAAACTTGAGAAATAATTACAAATTGCACTTAATAAATCACTGTCCTACTGTGTTTAGGAAAGTTTTAAAGTGTAATCTACATAGACACTTCCTTCTGCACTAGCTTTCTAATCCTCTGGAGAAAAATGGTTCAAACCCCACGTGTTCCAGAAATAAGTCAAGTAAACTAATATGAACCAGAGAGATGGTATGGGGAGGGAGGTGGGAGGAGGGTTCAGGATTGGGAACACGTGTACACCCGTGATGGATTCATGGTGATGTATGGCAAAACCAATACAGTATTGTAAAGTAAAATAAAAAAAGAAAAGTGCCTATTATATCAGAAACTGGACTTCTCTATTTATAAATATTTGTTGACATGTTCTATATGACAAACACATAGAAAAACACCAGTTTGCAACCCTGTGGACCTAAGCAACATGTTTGTCAGTGAGTGTCAATGCTATAAAGTGAAAATTTATTTTTAAAAAATATTTACCTATTTGGCTGCTCCAAGTCTTAGCTGCAGCAAGGGAGACATTTGATCTTCATTGTGGCATGTGGGATCTTTGCTGTGGCATGCAAACTCTTAGTTGCAGCATGCAGGATCTAGTTCCCTGACCAAGAATGGAACCTGGACCCCCTGCATTGGGAGTGCAGAGTCCCAGCCACTGGACCACCTACGACTTGTGGTCCCTGGAGACCCCTGGGCTTTTCTTTTTAACCTTAGTAAATTAGTTTCACTGAAAAGATTGGACAGCAAGCCACAGTGAGTTGTGATGTAAACTTGCCATGACTTACACATCCCCTCTATCCTCTTCACTAGTGTGTCCACATCAAATCTCCAAACACAAATATCAGATAGTGGTTTCCAGGAAAAGACATCAGGCAGAGCTCACATCTCCCAAGTCTCAACCACCACTAGGCCAGAAATGATAATCATTTAAGAATGTTAATTGAATGCTATAATTACAGTCAGTGCATAATAGGCATTTTGCACTGATGTTGTGCACTGCCAAGAAAATATTTACTTGGCTAACTCAAGTCCATGACCAAGTCTATTTTTTTTTTCACAACAGAAATAATGCTTTAATTTGTCATCACCAGACACACCAGAGTAAAGTCTCTTTGATATTTCAAGCATAATCAAGGTGTCTCTTAGGCTTTTGCCTCTTTTATAAGTCAATGCTTCCTTTCTTTGTAGGTTCTATACCTAAGTCTTATGTGGATTCTTTTCTATTCCTTACTGGCTTTTAATGAGATTAGCTCTTAACTGAAGTTTTGTTTGGGGGCAAGGCAGGAGAGGTTAGCTGTGGAGGAGATGGGGGGCATGAAACTTTGGTTCAGCTTTCTTGTTTCAATGTCCCTTTCATCAAATTCACTATTTCCCTTGCATGCAGATGCTTATTTTCCTTCATATTTTTAGCCAACACTGTTCATAGCAAAGCCTTTTAAATCACAGGCTCTCCGGCAAATAGCAAAGGCTGCCTCCTCAGCCTCCTTCCACCCATCCCACCTGGTGCTTGACCAGCAGCTGGCCTCAGGTTGTAGAAATGGTAGACCCATATGATTTGCCTTCAGCACCAACTTCCCAATTGTCTCCAGGGATGCACTGTTCCTCTCCAGGGTCACTCCTATTCATCTGTGACCCATGCAGCCCTGGACCAGGTCATTCTCACCAAAGGCTCCTTTTGGGGCAGGAATTCTCATATTTAGGAAATTTCTCTCTCGCTCAAGCCCTGAGGCAGTCTCTGTGCCTCTCTTACTTTCCTCCAGATTTCACAGTATTTGGTAGGTATGTGTCATAGTTTGGGGCCTTTTCCTCTTTCATTGAAGATGAAGGGCTTTCCCCCCCCTCTTTTTAAAAAAATCTGTTGTTTTTGGTGGGCTTGTAAGGAGAGCAAGAACTAAAAATGCCCTTGTGCTATAGTCTTTACTCAGAGTCCTAATTGCCTTTTAAAACCCAGGCCCTTCACTTATTTTTTATCCTTTTGTATTGTGTGTACTTCTGCAAATTGTTTCAAGCACGCTGTAGAATAAGGCGGCGGTGTGTGTACATACATTTTTGACATGCCACATTCATCCATTTGCCTCTCCCTAAACTACGATTTCTGTTTTTATTGTTTTTTTCTTGTGGAAGCCTTTTCATTCTTTATTTCCTTTTCTGTCATTTTTCTCATCTGATCTGGAAACTCTCCTATTCTCTAAAAAAGCTCAAAGAGATATTCTTTAGGGCCTCGCTTCTCCTCTAGCCAGAAGAGCAAACTGCACTTGTCAGAGCCACAATTAGTTCTCTCCCTTCACGGCCAAACCGTGTGCCCTAAATCTCTAAAGACTGGTTCCCTCATTGTCCGTGCATCCTGACTCTCCACACAAACAACCAGTGACGTGGCTCCACTCACAACTCTCAACCACTGCCATGGAAACTGCCTCTTTCTGGTCTTGATTGAAAGGGCTTCTGGGAGAACTGCTTGTAGGCACTCCACACCACCTCCCCTTCTCTGCAGACCTGCTGCATATTAGAGATGAGCCCCTCGTTACCTGAAGGGCCCCCCATTTCTTCCACCCACATCCCTGTGGGGCTGTTGAGCAATATAAGCATGGCATAGCAGCATCCTGCTCACCAGAGTTCCCACCTGCTTCCTGCACCTGTTTTCTTAGGTTCCTGATCCAAGGAGAAAGAAAAGATGAGTCAACCTTGCATGTATGTTTATCCTGCTGGTGGGATGTCATTAAATATGGAAAATCATGCAAATAGAGTTCCAAAAAAATGGATCTCTGGATAGTAAATTTCCCCTGGATTTACTCTGTTCACAGCTGGGAAACCTGGCTCCTCAAAAAAGACACTTTCAAGATCCAGAGTAAAGGAGGGAGGATAAATCCATGGCCTCTCAGTGGTGTGAACAGAGCTGCAGATGTGGGAGCCTGGGTACAGTGGCAATAACTTCTGGTAAGGCTGCCATTTACCAAGACCTCCTATTCACAGCAATTGCAAGAGGAGCCATCCAGTCCTCCCAATAATCCTGCCAACAGATACCTCCATCTTATACATACACATATTGAGGATTCTGGTAAAGAATGGAAGGAGCCATATTTTTTTTTAAAGGGTGATTACACCATTAATGATTATTCATTAAATCAAAAATGTTTTCACATGTGCCTTTGAATAAGTCTTACAGGAAGCTACCCTGAGTCTGAACCTTTAAGCAATTTGAGGTTAGAGATCAATCTCTCCTGAAGCCCTTTTGAGTAAGAGAATAAAGCCTGTGTCTCTCCCAGGCCAAAACACCTTCTTCCCAATGTCAATCATTGATACAAAAGGTCCCCCACACAAGTCGCAATATCCAAACATATCATGGCAGCTCCATTTTTACCACTGCAACTATAAACATGATTAAATAGTACTTTCCAACTATATGAAAGATCTTCAGGTTTTTGAACCAGCAAGAATCTCAGGGGCTGTGATCCCTGCATTTCAAAGAGATGACAACTGAAGCCTAAGCAGGCAATGTGCTCAACTCAGTTTCTTTTTCTGAAATATGTAAAGACAAAAAGTTAGTATTATAAGAAAAAAAATATTTTCCTCCTGATGTTTTCATAACTCCCTCTAGCATTGAAAAAAGTGAAAATCGTACATGGATGCAGCCCCAGTACAGACCCCCCCAGTCTGAAGGGAGTAAGGAGAAAAGGGAGCGCTCTGAGAGAGCTGAGGCTCTGAAAGTGCAGAAGGCTCTGAGCGCTGATGCCAGAAAGTGTCAGCGAAAAGCAGAGACGCTGCACACTCGAGGGATGCAGGGAAGGCACACTTATTTACTCTGCAGATAAGGTAAAACTGTTGCACGGTCCCATCCACAGAAAGCAAGCGATCCAGTATCTTATCCTAATAGCTCCCTCCCCTTCCCTAAGCTGTATGAAAACTCCAGGAGATTACACATTTTGAAACTCTTGTTGGGTAGGGAAGACCTCCTATGGCTCTCTTGCTTGGACCCTGGAACTAGCCATCCATTCAGAGCCCCCATCATCTATCCAGTGTCCTCCCATCTATCCAGTGTCCCCCCATCTATCCAGTGTCCCCCACCATCTACCCAATGTCCCCCACCATCTATCCAGTGTCCTCCCATCTATCCAGTGTCCCCCACCATCTATCCAGTGTCCCCCACCATCTATCCAGTGTCCTCCACCATCTATCCAGTGTCCTCCACCATCTATCCAGTGTCCTCCCATCTATCCAGTGTCCCCCACCATCTATCCAGTGTCCCCCACCATCTATCCAGTGTCCTCCACCATCTATCCAGTGTCCTCCCATCTATCCAGTGTCCCCCACCATCTATCCAGTGTCCCCCACCATCTATCCAGTGTCCTCCCATCTATCCAGTGTCCCCACCATCTATCCAGTGTCCCCCACCATCTATCCAGTGTCCCCCACCATCTATCCAGTGTCCCCCACCATCCATGCATCCTGGTCTCGTGCTGCTACACCATCCAGACCATGTATCTCCGTCTAGTGCTGCTACTCTTTCATGCAGAAAAGTCTCGCAGGCCAAAACAGACCTTGAAAACGAGGTCATGACTTTCGGTACCCAGTTCTCTTTCACGTACCTTCCAATGCCCCATACCCCTAGAGGAGCAATGCCAGAGCTGGTCCCAGCATCTCCCCACCGTGAAATCTGCAGCCATCTTCCCAGGAACTCACCAGGGTTCAGGCTGCTTACCTCTTCAACCTCACTAAACTATGTGAACATTCCACTGTTTTCTTCCACAGATGTATTTATGAGTTCATCAGAGAAGGCCCAGAGCTTCAAACCAAAAACAAAGCCCAAACCAACCCAAGTGAAATAGTTTTATTTAGTAGGTTCAGGGGATTTTAAGTAGGTACTTACAGAGTGCCTGGTAGATGCCAGGTATCAGTCATAAGTTCTTCAATCCACACTACAATGCTTTGCCATAGATAGAGAAGCTTCAGCAACTTAGCCAGGGTCACTCAGCAAGCGCTGAGACTCACATTCAAATAGGAATCCTCAATGTCTGGGGTCTGAAACAATGCATTCTGGCTTAACTGTTGTGAATTTCTGTGAATCACAGAATCACAGAGTTGAAAAGGCAGGCTTCAGGTAGACCACTTCCCCTGCTGGTATCTCAGTCCGCTCTGTGTGTTCCTCAGAGGAGCGGGCGCGCTCATCCTCGGACGGGCCTCTGGCACGGACTATAGCCTACCTTCCTTCGGTTCCTCCTGGACATGCTGGCTCTGGCCTTCTTCCTCTTGACAGCATTTCAAGAGTTCAGATGAAAGCTCCCCTGTCATCTTTCCATTACTCTTTTTCAACCTAGTCATCCCCAATTTCTTCTACTTTTTCATCTATGGCTGATTTCAACCATCTGCCTTTTATTTCTGGGGTGAAGCTGGATCCTCAGGGAGTTTGAAAGAAGTATCAACGATTGTCAGTAACATTACTGGGCATTTGTGTTGAGCGAATCCTCACCCCGTTCTTTGGGAGACTCTACCAGGTGCTAGAAACTTTCAAACACAACTCATAGATGACTTAGGAACATCCTTGAAAACCTCACATGGTGGGTAACAAGATGTTTACCTGTAATTAACTCAGAGCAAAGGTTAAGCACTTTGGAATATTGAAGACATTTTCAAAGATTATTTGCAAAATTTGCAAGAGGGTAAAATATGAGAACATCTGTTCTTTAAAATCACTGTAAAATATTCATGTACAAGTAACTTAAAAATACTGAGCAGTAAATCTCTTTGGAGTTAATTGGGTATGTGAGTTCAGAAAGTCTCTGCTGGGAAGAGAATTTTCCCTCAGAGTCCCTTCCTAACTCTTTTTATCTTACAATTTTCTTTATAATACTACACCTTTCCTGGGGGATCATTGCCATGATATTTAAATAGGAGGTTTTTTTTTTTTTTAATAAGGAATTTTAAAATAGATCTTTCTTGGCAAATCAGAGAAGCTCTTTTGGAACTGTTCTAGTCTTTGGGATAAACAGCATGTAAAGGAGTGTTTGTGCCGTGAACCCAGAGATTCACCTGAAGCTCCATTGTGCCCTCTACAGAGCAGTTGTATGTTTATGAATTTCATTCTAGCCTCAAATATAGAAAGGCCCCTGGAAGGCCCCTGGTACTTGAACATTTTGCATCCTTTCTAATGTCTATGTGACTCTCCATTTGAGGACTCTTGTAGGAGTCAGGCAATCTTGACATAATCTTGGTGACTTTAGGGTAAGGTCAAGATAGAATTCTCTTAGATCATAAAAGATCTCCAAGCCTCTTTTATATGCAGTTTTTGTTGGCAGAATTTGGATTGGATTCTACTGAAAGAAAAAAACTACAGACCTGACCCACTTTATAAAATTTTTGATGCCTAAATAAGATTGCCAAATTTAGAAAATAAATAAATAAATAATGGCCAGTTAAATTTCATATAAACAACAATTTTTAGTATGTCCTGAAGACTTATTTCATATGGCAACACCATACCCAAATTCAGTGTCAACTGCCCTATGGTAATTTTCCTTAATGAACTTTAGTGATATCTCTATTATGGAACAGAATAAAAATTGCATCTATTTTTTAAAAAATCTCTATGAAAGACGTAACAAATCCTTTCTTGACAAAAGAAATATGTGCCAATTGAGGCATATGGCTAGTCTCACCCAATGTATGTGCCTTGTACAGAATTGGAATCTGGGCCTCCACTCACTTCTTACGAGCTGATAATTAGGAGAAACTACAAATGAGCTCAAAACCAAAAAAAAAAAAAAAAAAGATAAAGGGGGAAGGAAATGATCGGCACCTGAGGAATTGTGGCGAGGCAAAGGATCTCCATACTGTTGTTTTCTCCTGCATCTAGCAATGTTCCAAACACAAAAAGCACTGTAAAATCATGTATGGATGAATAAATCAATGAATAAAAATCATTCTAAAGCCTCTTTCCCAAGCCTCTGCTATAAGGCATCTAGGGGCCTTTCAGATCTCAGTGTTGTGTTAAGCTCTAAAAAGATGAGACTAATTAGACTTTAAAACATGTGGCTGTGTGAGTGAATGAGTTTTGACAAGAAAAAAAATTTCTCTTCTTTAAATAGGACTCTGCTTCTTACCTGAGATGAAATAGATAAAACAGGCTGAATTTTGAGAAGCCATGTAACAGCTTCCCAGTAGAGACATTCATGATGAAACAGTCTCAAAAACTATGGACACGACCAATACCCCAACCTTGCCCCATAATTTTTTTAATTAAAGGGGCCACCCAATGTTGAAGTGTTAATGTACACAATAGAAAGCCCGGAATCAGAGAACCTCAATGGAAGGAATGTAACAGAGTGGAGGGAAGTGGGATGGGATGGGATAGGACAGAAGGCATGGAAGGGGAACACCTGAACTGATGACCCCACAAAGGCACTGTGTCTCTTATGTCTCTCTAGCATGAGAATTTTGCAATAAGAATGTTACAAGTATTTTTGAGACACCTGTTAATGTACTGACCAGAAAGTTTGCTGTAAGTAATCAGGCATTAGGATAGATGTTATTTAACTGCTGTTAAGTGAAGAGTTACTTAATGTTCTTGTCCAAAGCCTGGGAAACCAAAGATGATTTAAGTTTTAATCACCTCAGCTGAGTGTGCACGGAACTTGTTCCCTCTCCTACCATTCTTTGATCCTTGAATTTTATTTGTATCTGATCAATTTCTTGCAACGTAGCATATGTAAAAGTGTTAATGGAAACTCTTTGAGACCCCATGAATGTATAGCCAGCCAGGTACCTCTGTCCATGGAACTCTCCAGGCAAGAATAGTGGAGTGGGTAGCCATTCCTTTCTCCAGGGGATCTTCCCAACCCAAGGATTGAACATGGGTCTCCCACTTTGCAGATATATTCTTTACCATCTGAACCACCAGGGAAGCCCACAAGAAAAAATAACTGGAATGGATAGCCATTCCCTTCTCCAGGGGATCTTCCCGACCCAGGAATCAAGCCAGGGTCTCCTGCACTGCAGGTGGATACTTTACCAGCTAAGCTTCCAAGGAAGCCCTCAAGAACTGCAATGCAGGAGATCCCAGTTCGATTCCTGGTCAGGAAGATTCCCCTGGAGAAGGGATAGGCTACCCACTCCAGTATCCTTGAGCTTCCCTGGTGGCTCAGACAGTAAAGAATCTGCCTGCAATGCAGGAAAACTGGGTTTGATCCCTGGGTTGGAAAGATCCCCTGGAGAAGGGAACGGCTACGCACTCCAATATACTGGCCTGGAGAATTCCATGGACAGAAGAGCCTGGCAGGCTATAGTCCATGGGGTCGCAAAGAGTTGGACAAGACTGGGCGACTTTCACTTCATTTCAATTTCATGAGATGACACTAGCTAGAAAAATACAAGTAACTAGTCCATATTTTTTCTATAAAATAATTCTTTCCATATAAAAGAACCACAATCCCTATTTTCCAAGATTCAGATAGAAAAATGTTTATCTTTTATCACATAAATGCATATTTTAATAGATTTTTACTGTTATTTTGCTTACCCTAATTTACTTTGAAGTGTCTTCAAAAAACTCAATGTGGATATTTTATTTTCTAGAATTTATTGAAGCAAATAGGGACAATGAATAGTCTCCAGTACTATATATTAAATTTTAAGAAGATATTTTCTGTGCTATACTAGGCAGAAGACAGCTATTATACAAAGTTATTTAAAGAAGCAAACAAGCTTTTGTAATCTCTTTTGCAGCAATAAGTTCTTCAGCACTACACATATAGTTGCCTTAATAAAATGTTTTTATTTGACCTGAAATTTTATTTGAAACTGAAAAACAAATTTTTAACTTAAGTATGTTAAATAGGTCAATCTGATCAATGTAAAGAACTGAATTGTGTTGTCTTTGGAAATATCTTACCAATCCATCCTTATCCAAAAATGTATGTAAGGTAATATAACCCAAAACACATGTATAAGAATAATTCAAAGTATTAAAAAGGGACAAACCTTTTATATATTTGAAGTCAATAGACATGTTCTCTTTAGGATTTTTGGGCCGGGGGCAAAACATACAGTCTCTTCAACCATTTCCCATATGTTGTGGTATCAGCACCTGTTAGGGACCAAGTGTGTCCCCCGAAATTCACATCTTGAAATCCTAACCTCCAATGTGATAGTATGTGGAGATGGGGCCTTAGAGTAGTGATCAAGTCATGAGAATGATCTCATGATGGGATTAGTGCCTTTATTAAAAGACCCCAGAGAGCTGCCTTGTCTCTTCCACCATGTGAGGACACAATGAGAAGACTGTGGTCTATGAAGTAGGAGGCCAGTCCTTAGCAGACACCAGATCTGTCAGCAGCTTGATCCTGGACTTCCCAGCCTCCAGAACTGTGAGAAATAAGTATCTGTTGTTTAAACCACCTAGTCTACAGCATTTCGTTGTAGCAACACAGAAGGGTTAATATAGTACCCCTCAACTCTGTGCCCATACCTAAACATGCTCAGGTTTATAAATGACCCACTTACAGTGTGTGAAACCAAAACCTGGCCACAGAGCAATGGAAAACTGGCAGGCCACCCTCCTTGTTCTGGGCACCGTATTACTGGCATACAATGCCATCTATTTTTGTTACCTTTTTGTCATTCCAAAACAGCTGTACAGAAGATTTATCTTTTACTTTATTGTTGCTTATTATTAAATGAATATGAAAGTTAATATAAATATAAAGTATGATGTTAAAGTATTTTAATATGCTTTTGTTTTTCCCACACCTTGTACATTACATTTGTTATTTTCAGCCAGAGGGTCATTGCCTTGAAGATAGTAAGGATTGTTAAAGCTGGATTGCCAAGAGAAAGAAGTCAGTTCAAACTTAAATTTCCAAACGATGATCTGAAAGTTATAAGAATCAAGAATTTCGTTTTCAAAAACGATGTTTTGGGGGAGATGAAAAGATATATAGGCTCCAAAGAGCCAAATTTAGAAGGTTTAGTTTTTAGTGTTTAATATAAACCAATAAGCAGGTAAGAATGCAGGATGTGAATGAGAGTAGGAAATAGCATGGCCTTTTCGGCAGCTCTGAGTCCTCCACTGGATCTCAGGAAACATCTCAGTTTCTTCCAGAGCATGTGCAGTCAGGGACAGCTTGGAGGGGTGGTGCAGCGCTGTCCTCAAGTCCTCTCTGCCTTCACACATCATGCCTTCACACCTACAAACACATCTCAAAAGACCTACTAGGTCACTTCTCCCAGTGTACCTGATGGTAACTGGGCACCTCTCCCACCCACCCCAACATCCTGGAGTTACAAACCTCTCTGGGATTCTCCATCATCCATGATTTTTAACAAAATCATGTTAATTATCTAATTTAAGTATGTATACATTTTAAAAGTGCACAGAGCATACATGTACAGCTGGATGGATTTTCACATGCAGACAGATCAGGAAACAGATGATTCACACCCCAGAACCCCCAACATGTGCCCCTCCCAGTCATTAATACCCCCTTCTCAAAGGTAAGCATCATTCTTCTTCTATCACCATGTTTTCTTACTGCATTCTTTTGTATCCACCCTCTTCCACTCAATATTATGTGTGTGTTTTTCATCTATACTGTCACCTATTGTCTTTTCATTTTCATTGTTGAGGAGTATTCTACTGGATAGTATGTCACAATTTCTTTACTTTTCCATTCAGCTGGATATTTGAGCAGTTTACAGTTTTTTAAGCTATTAGAAATAATGCTATGAATATTCCTAATCATGTTATATGGTGCCAACATGTCCTCATTTCTGTTGGATTTATACCTAAGAGTGAAACTGGTACTGGATTGTAAGATATTTATATATTCAGTTCTAATAACTGCTGACAAAGTTTTCCAAAATAGTTATATTCACTTGAACCTTAGGAAGCTACAATTTTTGCAGGTCCAAGTAGTTGAATATGAGTAATATCAATGGCTTAACCTCCAATTTACACTTCTACCAGAGATCCAGTTACTGCACATCCTTGTCAACATGTGATATTGTTAGTGTTTTAGATTTAGCCATTCTAGTGAGTGGGTAGTGTTACTGCTTTCTAATTTTAATTTTCATCTTCATAATGGCTAATGATCCTAAACCCTTTTTCATGTCCTTATTGGCCATTTGGATATCTTCTTTGAAATTCTGTTCAAGATTTTTTGCATTTTTAAACATTGGGTTGTTTCTGTTTTTCTTATTGATTGTACACGTTCCTTTTACATTCTGAACACAACTTCATTGTCAAATACATTTATTGCAAATATCTTCTCTGGCTTAGTACTTTGCTTTTCACTCTTTGAATAGTACATTTGATGAACAAAAGTTTTTAGTTTTAACATCATCCAATTTCTAATATTTTCTTTTTTGTTGAGTGCTGCTTCCACCCTAATGTTAAGAGCTCTTTGTCTATTCCAAAGTCATTAATGTGTTCTCCTATGTTATCCTCTAGAAGGTTTCTAATTTTAACTGTCTTATTTTTAAGTATAATCCACTTGGAATTAATTTTTGTATAAGATGTGAAGTAGATGACACAGTTCGTGATTTTTCCATATGAATATTCTGTTGACCCAGAACAATTTATTAAAGAGAAAAAAAAATTTTTTTTTTTTTTTACTACACTTCAATGTCCCCTTTGTCATAAATCAAGTAACTAGACAAGTGTTAGTCTGTGTCTGGACTTTCTATTCTATACTGGGTTTGTTTATCTCTCTCTCACGAATACACACTCTTGTAGTTACTATAGCTTTGTTTGGTAGTGTAGCCTTCCAGTTTTATAATTCAAGATCACTTCAGGTATTCTTGGCCCTCTGTGTCTCCCTAGAAATTTTGGAAGTACCCTGTTATTTACCCACACACACATCTGCTGACATTTTGATTAGGCTTATAATAATTTATAAACAAACTTGGGGAGGAGAGATAATATTGAGTCAGCTAATCCATGAAGTGGAATAGACTTCTATTTGCTTAGTTACTCTTGAAAGTGAAAGTGAAAGTGAAGTCGCTCAGTCATGTCCGACTCTTTGCAGCCCCATAGACTGTAGCCTACCAGGCTCCTCTGTCCATGGTATTTTCCAGGCAATAGTACTGGAGTGGATTGCCATTTGAGAGGAGAACTAAGGTGGAATGGTTGGCTCAGTTCAATGAGTTCTCTTCTCTCAAGGGTCTTGAACCTTCAAGTCCTGGTTACTTGGCAGTTCGTCAACACCTTCAAATACAATAAAAGTCACTAGCATAGACATCTAGATATAAAAACCATGTTGACAGATTTGTTTATTCTTCAAGCATGACCACAGTCATCTTCCTAAATCATATATACCATTTCAGCCTTAAAGACCCCTGAAAGTAAAAGATGTACATTTCATACTCCAGTGCTGAATTCTCCAGTTAGGAGCAGATGCTCTGAATCAGGCTGCATGGATTGAAATCCAGGTTCCATCACTGACTGATGCTAACTAGGAGCCTGGGACAAGTTACTGTTTAATCCTTAGCTTATTATTCTGGGACATGAGGATAACTGTCTGATAGCACATTCCTGGTGCATGGTGAACACACAGAGTGACTGTGTGGGGACCTCTCCCGGCATTGTTAGTCTTCCAGAAGAAGAGCTCTTCAATAGTCTTCCAGAAAAGCTGTTCCCTGAATACATTTCATAATCTCCCACCTTTATGTCTATAATCTGATGTTTTTAAAGGAAATTGAGGCTTGCTAAAATCACAAAGTAGCAAAACTGTATTGTTTAAATTAAATAAAACAAAAAATAAAAATCCTGCAATTTATTGCCATGTATCTAAAAAGACCACTACCCAACTTGTTGTAAATGTTATCCATTTTCTCGGTTTTATATTTCTGTCTGGAATTGCTAGATTCCTAATTACCACCAAACAAAACTACTTCTTCAGAGATGGATACATATGATATATCATGTCTTCTGTATATATTTGGGTTCTTTTCTGACCTATTTTCCCATGTTTGAGATTGCTACTCTTGCTAGATATATTTTTTCATGTTTATTATTATTACCTTTTAATTGCTAAAAATAATCTCTCAATGTCATAATCTTATCAATACTTCTGTGCACGTCCTCTGCTGGCATGGGGGATTTAGATGCTATAGATATTTTTAATAAATTATTTTAATTTCTCTGGTTGTAAAAATAGGGTGCATTTTTAAGCTTATTTTCATGTTAACATCATCTCTGTGTGATTAATTCTTAATCTATTATTAGCTTTTTCTCCTTCCTTATTGTCTTCTTATCCCATTTGTTCTTTTCATTAAAACCTCATCGTTGTCTCCCTTTTGGCAGAGACATTTTAGCTTTGCATATTCTAAGTAGGTGATATTATCTAGCATTATTTCTTACATACTGAATACTTCATTAGTTTATCACCTCGAAGCAACTGGGCCGATACTGTTGTCTTATTTTTTTTGACTCCTATTGTCTTAGTGTCTTAGTTCAAGCTGTTAAAACAAACTGCCAGAGACTGGGTGGCTTAAACAACAAACACTTATTTCTCACAGTGCTGGGGGCTGGGAAGTCCACAATCAAGGTGCCAGCAGATCTGGCATGTGGTGAGAGCCAGCTTCCTGGTTTGCAGATGGCTGAACTCTTGTTGTCTTCTCCCTTGGTGGAGAGCAGAGAGACAGGAAGCAAGCTCTGCCCCATCTCTTTGTCTAAGAACACTAAGTCCATTCATGACAGCAGAACCTCTCCAGCTACCATCACGTTGGGGTTAAGATTTCAACTGAAATGCGAAGTGTAAAAGGGACACAAGCATTCAGTCTGTAACACTGAAGGTTTGATGTTAAAAATCCCTTCTTGACTTACAATGATGGTTTCACTATCTGCTACTTAATTGTTGGCTTTTGGGGATATTTACCAGACCTGCTAATTTAATGGATTAGTTGTCTCATAAGTCTATTATTAAATTGATTTTTAAAAATCAGTTAATAGTAAGGATTCACAACATGATTTCATGCATCTTACAATAATAATGGCATCACTGACTTGAAGGACATGAGTTTGAGTAAGCTCCGGGAATTGGTGATGGACAGGGAAGGCTGGCGTGCTGCAGCCCATGAGGTTGCAAAGAGTCGGACACGACTGAGCAACTGAACTGAACTGACAATAATAATAATAACCACAATAGCAATAATAATAAATTTGAATGTTTATTACATGCCCAGCCCTGTGCTAAATGCGCTGTGTATAACATCCCATTTAATCCTCCTGAGGTCAGTATCACTAACACATTCTTCATATGACAGCACCAACGCAGACACTAAGTGGCAGAGTGTGATTCAAACCCAAGTCCTTCTGACCCCAGAGTCTGCGCTCTGCTCTGTTTAATACTAGCTCCACATGACCCAGCTGCCTTTCATTAACGCTGTCAATTGGCTAAGCTCATCAGCTCTGGCCTTGACTTCATGCATGCTACTGCTGCTAAGTCATTTCAGTCGTGTCCGACTGTGCGACCCCATAGATGGCAGCCCACCAGGCTCCCCCGTCCATGGGATTCTCCAGGCAAGAACACAGGAGTGGGTTGCCATTGCCTTCTCCGACTTCATGCATGACTCTTCTGTTTATTCTGTTTTACCATATAAAACCTTCCAGCATTTCTTTCAAGCATATAAAATAAAAATAAATCTAATGGGAATTTTTATGACAAGAATCAAAATAAAAAATTCAGAGTGTCAGGTCATACCATCATTTGAACTATATTTTAAAATCCACACGATGTGTAGACTTCCTCATGTTTAAAATCATTTCATGAACGTACTTGACTTTCCTCTAAATGTTCCCCTGTGCTGTTTGACATGTAGGTGCCCGGAGGTTTAGTTAACCAGAGAGAGAGAGAGTTACATGTCACTGTTTTAGAACTTGTGTTCCACCTTCTGGAAGCAAAGGAAGAGATGACAAGAACCCTGAGTAGCACATGTTTCCCAGTCCCCAGACTGGTGCCACCAGGTAGATCCCCAGATGAAAGAGCAGTTGTTGGAGGACTGTGTGGAAATGGCCACCTCATCCACCTGGGCCTCAGTCTCCCAGGCAGAGGCCACACGTGTCCAGGTGCATATTGTGGCTGCCCCCTTGGTCCCATGTGGCCTGTGACTAGCCAGAGCCTAGGTTCTTGAACAGAAAGTCCTCTTCTAGCCCTTCTCCTTTCTCAGAACTGAGCTCCTCCTGGCTGACCATTAGACTCCTATTGTTGCTAAATTTCATCCTCAGGGTTTCATTCCACCCTGTCCACATGATTATGAGTTTCTATAATCCAATATTCTTGCTTTTTTTTCATCTTCAAATCTGTAAGATGCATTTTCAACATCTTCACATAGATTTTACTTGCAACATTCAATAGGTCCAAAGATGGAGTTTAGAAGCATAGAAAAATCCTCCCTGCAGGTTTAGCTTCAATGCCTGAATAATTAACAGGTCATGGATACACTTGCGCTATTAAAAAAAAAAATTCAGCAAGAATACGAATATGTTGCTTTCCTATGCCACAGTCCCCCCTGGTATAGCTCTCTGGGGACTCTGTTTTTTAAAATTACTTATTTATTTTTATTTGTTAGCTGACTCGGGTCTTAGTTGCGGCACAGGGGATCTTTCACCGTGATGTGCTGGGCTTCTCTCTAATTGTAACACGTGAGCTGTCTAGCACGTGGGCTTAGTTGCTTCACAGCATGTGGGATCTTAATTCCCTGACCAGGGACTGAACCTGTGTCCCCTGCGTTTGAAGGTAGGTTCTTAACCACTGGAGCACCAGAGAAGTCCCAGAACTCTTTTAAGGTGACTGTAAAGCTTCCATGCTGGCTCAGACAGTGAAGAACCTGCCTGCCAAAGCAAGAGACCTGGGTTTGATCCCTGGGTCAGGAAGATCCCCTGGAGAAAGGAATGGCTTACCCATTTCAGTATCCTTGCCTAGAGAATTCCATGGACAGAGGAGCTTGGTGGGCTATAGTCCATAACATCGCAAAGAGTCAGACATGACTGAAAGACTTTCACTTTCACTTTAAGCAATATTTTGGATTCCTTGGTAGCTCAGCTGGTAAAGAATCCACCTGCAATGCAGGAGATCCTGCTGGAGAAGAGATAGGCTACCCACTCTAGTATTCTTGCACTTTCCCAGTGGCTGAGCTGGTAAAGAATCTGCCTGCAATGTGGGAGACCCGAGTTCGATCCCTGGGTTTGATCTCTGGGTTAGGAAGATCCCCTAGAGAAGGGAAAGGCTACCCATTCCAGTATTCTGGCCTGGAGGATTCCATGGACTGTATGTCCATGGAGTTGCATAGAATCAGACACGACTGAGGGACTTTCACTTTCACTTTGAGCAATACTCAGGCACTTCTGGGCCTTCTGGAGATGGGGGAACTTCCCAGGTGGCACTAGTGGTAAAGAGCCCACCTGCCAATGCAGCAGACTCAAGGGACACAGCTTCAATCCCTGGGTCAGGAGATCCCCTAGTGAAGGAAATGGCAACCCGCTCCAGCATTCTCGCCTGGGAAATCCAATGGACAGAGGAGCCTGGCGGGCTACAATCCACAGGGTCACAAAGAGTCAGACACGACCGAGCACAAGACAGAGAGAGATGGAGATGGGACAGCCCAGGAGCACCAAAATTTTGCCCAGATTTTAATACCTCCCTTATTCTTCTGGCACTCAGCAGAGCTAGAAACAGCCTTTGTATTTTTTCCCTTCGTTTTTGCAATTCTCAGATTAAGGAGAGTTTTATCCATAATGACACATTCTTCTAAATCGCTGTCATTCTCTTAATTTCAGCTTTGTTTCAGAGCCTTTTATAATGTGTGTTCATCAGAGAGACCACGGGGTAGCGATACTCATTTGTTTAAATTTCTGTAAGAACGGTGTAGGCGAAAAGGATCACTATTCACCACTGACATTTAGCCTTTGCTTCTTGGGTCCACTTTCTCTCTCTTTTAACTCTGCTTGGACCACTATGCCACAATCACACCTGGTACTTCTGGATCTTCCAGGTGAATTTAAGAGAAATACTAGCCTCCTCTCCACTCCTTTAACTCACCAAGCTACTTCCTGCCTTGGGGCCTTGGCATGTGCTGCCCCTCTGTCTGGAACACTCTCTGTCTTCCGCCTCTACCTGACATACATTTCCCCACTGCAGCTTCATCCTTCATCTGCCTCCTCTCTCCTCTCATCCTTCAGGTCTCTGCTTTCCTGCCCCTTCTTCAGAGGGTCATTCCCAACCAGAATGCCCCTCCTCCAGTCTAAATGACATCTTCTATCAGTCTCAATCATATCATGCTGTCCTTTTCCTTCACACCTTCTGTCACATTTCCAATTATACATACCTTCATGTTTATGTATTTCATACCCAGCTTTCCTGCTTTTCCTCTAAGCCCCATGAGGTCAGGGGTGTGCTTCCATTGGAACTGCACACCCAGCCCAAAGCATTAAAAAGCCCACAATCACTATTTAACTGGATGAATGAATAAACGATCAAATGCTGACTATTCTAGGAACATTTTCCTAGATGACAGAAGAAAACAAGAAACTTGAAAATTCAGTACCTGAAGAGTTTAGAGAATTCTCTGTATTAATTTTTTTTTCCATCTTTTCCTCACTGCTACATTTTATTTATTTATTTTTTAAAACATTTCAACAACTTTATTTACATTTTTTTTTAATTTTAAAATCTTTAATTCTTACATGTTTTACTGTCAAGCCTAATCAGCCTGCCGAGGCTGTCATGTGACGGAAACTAGTGCTAGGGTATTGGACCTTCCCAGTTTGCTCAGGACTGTCTTATCTGTAGCACAGCAAGTGTCTCACACTAGGGGACATTTCAGTCCCAGCATAACCCGGCTGGGTGGTTGCCCAACCTAACACAGTCCCTATCTTAACCCCACCTGAGATAAGAGAATAACAAATTTTTCTGACTTCCAGATGTTTTCTTTCAGCACCAAGAATGATTAATTGTTGTGGCCTTTCTAGGTGGGCAAACATCTTCTCTTCTCCTTAAATGTAAAGATACATGTTGACTGGAAACAAAATCTGGGCCTGGGCTCTTATTTTGGTTGGTGTATTAACCTCAGCGACCATATATTTTGCTTTTGCCTGGAGTGGCTGTTGCTAAATATGGTACTGTTTTTTATGTTGAGCTATACAGGCTAACATTTTTCTTCTTCCATGTATTGTTAAGATCTTTTCTTCCCACATGGACTTCAAGCATTTCTGGCCACTAATTATCTGTGTGTGTGTGTGTGTGTGTGTTGGTTGCTTCAGTCATCTCCAACTCTTTGTGACCCCATGGGCCATATGTAGCCTGCCAGGCTCCTCTGTCCATGGAATTCTCCAGGCAAGAATATTGGAGTGAGTTGCATTGCCCTCCTTCAGGGGATCTTCCCAACCCAGGGATCAAACCCGGGTCTCCTGCTTTGCAGGCAGATTTCTTACCACCTGAGCCACCAGGGTAGCCCTCCAGGCGCCCCCTTATTTGGGTTTGTCTTTGCAGGTGTTGTTGTTTCTATGATACATCTTCAGGAACGGTATTGTTGTGAAAATTTTTCTTCATTTTCTTCTTCTTTTCCTTCTATTTTATTTTTCACTTCCTTCAGATTTACCTGATTGAAGAGCATTCCTGCTCTGCCAATCTTCGGGGCCCTCTCTTGTTTTAAAGCACAATTCATGGAATTTCTTGGGTTTCCCTGGCTTCACCCTCATCCGCAAACCTGTTTTTATGTTTCTTCCTGGTGCCTGGAAATGATTTCCAGTTTGCTGATTATTGTTTCTAATGTCCTTTTTGTAATTCTTTGAAGACTGTGATAATACAGAGGGGTTGATTCAAAATCTTCCTGTTTCTATATTTCTGAGAAATATTTTGTAAACCATTTCTTTTCTCTGACCTTCCTGTCTGCTTCCATTTTATTCCATCTTATAATAGTAATGACTAATAATACCACTCGATGGTGTCTTCTTTCATTTAGTTGCCTTTTTTTCTTTCCTGGATTAATCTATTAACTAGTAAACTATTTTATCTTTATGGATTTACCTGCCTTGTAACTCAGCAGCCTTCATGAGTCCTCCTCTGCTTTGAGTTTTAATCGAGTTCTATTTTTATAGGGGGAACCCCACAAATCTGGTTGCAAGGGCTTGTAGTTCCCTCTCACCTTCTCTTTCCATTTGTGCCACTTCGAGTTGGTTATTAAGACAGAGTCCATGGCAACACTGTCCACCAGGTGCTGTCTCCTCTGGACTTTAGACATGGAGGTTCAGGGCAGCCTCACCTTTGTGAATCCAGACTCATAGAGTGATGTGATGTGATATGATGAAGAGTCTATCCAGGACTTGGGGGAAAAAAGTTCTATAAGTAGTTATCTGAAAATCAGTAAATAGGAGCTCTGTGTGATAAGGTGCAGAAGAGAAGCATTTGGCTACCAGAAGGAGTGTTTCTAGCTCATGAATAATCAAATCAATAGGAAAATATTAATAACCAAAATATCCTACAAACACAACAGACTCAAGTTTGATGGAGCCTCCTTAAAACATGCCAAACACCATTTTCACTGACTTCAAGAAACAGATACACACTCAGGAAACCTTCAGTAATGAAGAGCTTATTGGGTGGATGTAGTAGCTACTCTGAGCCACTGCTCACCTTGTCTGTCTGTCTGTCTCTCTCTTTCTCTCTCTCCTGGGGTTCTGCCTTCTCTTGGCCTCTCCTGCTCAGCTGTACCAGGCAGAGACAATCTGATAGGACCAGACGATTGGCATTCAGTAGGAGTTTCTCTGTAGGCAGCCTTTAGCTCCAGCTGGTCCAATCCAAACAGCAGAACTTGTTCTGCTCAAAGCATGAAGCTTTTATAAACCATGAAAAAAAAGTTGCTAAGAGGCTACTTTACTTGGAAGGGAACTGCATAACTGGCACCTTAGAGGCTGTGTAAGGAAAAAAGTAAGAGTATGAACAGCTGATAAACAAACAAACAAACTAGAAGTTCTGGCTAAGTTAGAAAGGAAGTAGAAGAGACTTCTGGGTTTTTCCCGTGACACTTACTGCTGTCTTTCATCTCCATGCCTTTTGCTTTGACGCGTGAGGTTGAATTAAAAAGTCAATGTTTGTATATCTTTCCCATACAAAAATGGATATTTCACTAACTTTCATTTAATATCTACTACTTGAAATGCCATAGGCTTCTTCTGCCAATTTCTGTATCCAAATTCCACCTATCCTTCAAGGCCCAATTCAAATGCCAATTCACCATGAACCCCCTCACCCCGGCTTGAGTCTTCCAGCTAAAAGGAACCATGCTGCCCTCCCAAGTCTCTGAATATTAATTTACCAGGACCCTAATCACCATCCACATCATATCCTAGGTGTTCTTCTACATGACTGACTTCACCTGCTAACCGTGAGCATCGTCTTTAAGCCTAGCTCCCCTCTTCCCCAGCACCCACTGGCACCACATCTAGCACAGACTCGGCGCTTATGGCAGGCAGAGTAGTGATGCACAGGGCACCGTACTCGGTAAAAGGGAATCAAGGCTTCACATGCAATTGCAGTTGCTAGTCACCTGACCCTGAGAGAGAAGATCATCGAGATGGGCCCAGCTTAATCACAGACATCCTTGAAACCAGAGTGATACAATGTGAGAAGAACTCAACCTTCCATGGCTGGCTTTGAAAATGGAGGAAGGGGCTATGAGGCAAGAAATGCAGGCAGCCTGTAGAAACTGAAGTCAAGGAAACAGATTCTTCTTCCCTAGTGAAAGTCACTCAGTCATGTCCAACTCTTTGTGACCCCATGGACTATACAGTCCATGGAATTCTCCAGGCCAGAATACTGGAGTGGGTAGCCTTTCCCTTCTCCAGGGCATCTTCCCAACCCAGGGATGGAACCCAGGTCTCCCACATTGCAGGTGGATTCTTTACCAGCTGAGCCACAGGGGAAGCCTTAGAGAGGCCAGAAAGAACACAGCCCTGCCAACACCTTGACCTCACCCACTGAGACCCATGTCTAACTTCTGACCTGTAAAACCATAAGATAATAACTTTATGTGGTTTGTGGTAATTTGGCATTACTAGCATAGAAAACAAATATGAAGTTTTTATTTCTAAATAAGAAATAAATCAACTCAAATTTCACAGAACCTTAAATTTAGAAGATTTTTCTTTATTTATGGAGATAAGTAGGAATGGAAATCTTTCTTTTCATTAAAACACACATTCAAAATTATATTTTTTTAAATATTTGAGAAAGAAGAAAGATCATTCATAACCTCACCAAGGTGTAACTGCTTTCACTTCTTTCTTCTTTTCCATCGCTGATCATGGCACATACAATTTTACACTGAAATAACAGCATTTATAGCAGAAATATAATTGTATATTCCTTTACATTTGACACTGTTTCATAAATGTTTTCATAGCTCTGTGTGGTCCTCACAATTGTCATTATAACCACTGCCTTGTATTTTAGTAAACTGGGATACTGGAAGTTACTTTCATTCCTATTTGGTGGGTTCATTGGGTTCTTTCAAGTATATTTCCTTACACTTAGATAAAATACTAGAATTAATATTTGTCTTCATTTAGGCTTTTGTTTCCGTTGAGTTATTTGTGGGGCAAATTTCCATAATGGAGATAACTGAGAGAAGAGTCAGAGTGGTGGTTATGGCTCTTGACAGCATCACTGGGGTGATTCGAAGAGGCTGCAGGAAGCTCACCAGCTCCACAGCTGTCTTGGTCAGCTTTGGGGGCTTATCATACTTGTTTACATTGCACTGCTTTTGATTCCTAGTCAGAATTAACATGTATCCATTTGTTATATTTCATTAGCTATATTATTATTAAGCAAAATATGGTTACAGCTTTGGTTCATTTACCTACCAGAGACTTGATTGTTTTTACTATAAATAACACTTTAAAAACATTCTTAATGCAATTCTGAACTTTCTGTCAAATTTATATATATATATCAGTTCAGTTCAGTTCAGTCGCTCAGTCGTGTCCGACTCTTTGCGACCCCATGAATCGCAGCACGCCAGGCCTCCCTGTCCATCACCAACTCCCGGAGTTCAATCAGACTCACATCCATCGAGTCCGTGATGCCATCCAGCCATCTCATCCTCTGTCGTCCCCTTCTTCTCCTGCCCCCAATCCCTCCCAGCATCAGAGTCTTTTCCAATGAGTCAACTCTTCACATGAGGTGGCCAAAGTACTGGAGTTTCAGCGTTAGCATCATTCCTTCCAAAGAAATCCCAGGGCTGATCTCCTTCAGAATGGACTGGTTGGATCTCCTTGCAGTCCAAGGGACTCTCAAGAGTCTTCTCCAACACCACAGTTCAAAAGCATCAATTCTTCGGCGCTCAGCCTTCTTCACAGTCCAACTCTCACATCCATACATGACCACAGGAAAAACCATAGCCTTGACTAGACAGACCTTAGTTGGCAAAGTAATGTCTCTGCCTTTGAATATGCTATCTAGGTTGGTCATAACTTTTCTTCCAAGAAGTAAGCGTCTTTTAATTTCATGGCTGCAGTCACCATCTGCAGTGATTTTGGAGCCCCAAAAAATAAAGTCTGACACTGTTTCCACTGTTTCCCCATCTATTTCCCATGAAGTGATGGGACCAGATGCCATGATCTTTGTTTTCTGAATGTTGAGCTTTAAGCCAACTTTTTCACTCTCCTCTTTCACTTTCATCTGTTTGCCATTTAGTCTGCTTTTTTAAGTTTGTGGTGGTTGTTGTTTTGTGGCTCAGTTGTGTCTGACTCTCTGTGACCCCATGACTGTTGACCACCAGGCCCCTCTGTCCATGGGATTTCCCGGGCAAGAATATTGAAGTGTATTGCCATTTTCCTTCTTCTTCAGGGGATCTTCCCAACCCAGGAATGGAACACAGGTCTCCTGCATTGCAGATAGATTCTTTACCAACTGAGCCACCAGCGAAGTCCTTTTAAGTTTAGTTATTCAACCAAACCAACACATCAACAACAAAATGAAACAACTTATATGCTATCTAAATTCTATGTAGTAGACAAGGCAATCAGAATAAATTTTAAAATTTGAGTATTGTATGAATAACCTGTTATGGTGGTGGCTTTTTAATTTTAATCTGATAACTGACTACATAACTTATTAATAGCAATTTATTATTTCTGGCAAATTTTTGGTAGCTCATTTAATTTTCCTTTATCTCCCAACAAAGCTATAATTTGAAAATGAGCAAAAACCTTAAAATCAGATCAAGGAAAAAACAAACTCTATTTTGTAACATTTTTTTCTGTTTACAAAAATAGCCTGTTTATTTTATGAAATTTAAATAATAGAAAAGAAACTTGAATGAATTTCAGCTTTGATCTCATCACCCAGAAATAACTCCTAGCTATGGAGTTGATATATTGTAATAGTTGTTGTTTAGTCACTAAGTCATAGCCGACTCTTTGTGACACCATGGACTATATCCCACAAGGCTTCTCTGTCCATGGGATTTTCCAGGCAAGAATACTGAAGCGGGTTGCCGTTTCCTTCTTTAGGAGATCTTCCCAACCCAGGTATCAAACCCATGTCTCTTTATGTTTCCTGCATTGGCAGGCAGGTTCTTTACCGCTAGCACCACCTGGGAAGCCCCTCTGAAAATTTTAAATGACAGAAAAGAATTTTTAAAAAAATGAATTTCAGCTCTAATCTCATTACCCAGAAATAATTCCTGCTAAGGTGAGGTGTATTCTCTTTCAGTCTTTTTGTCAAGTGTGTGTGTGTAACTACACAAAAATTTCAACAAAAATTTGATTATACTATTTTGCATCATACTGTTTTATCACTTAGTATTTTTGTATGATTATTCTCCTATTTCATTAAATACTTTTGAACCAGCCATATAATTGAATAGCATGGTCTACACGGGCTAATTGGGCTCTACCGTAGCAGTTCAAACTCCTAGGAAGCTCGAAGGGAAGTCTTCTCATTCCTTAGTGGAAGGATGAGTCCAGTTTTTCTGCCCCTAGCTCTGAGATCAAGTTCATGGAGCCTCCCAGGAGCAGCTGACAACAGAAAGATGCCTCTTGTGGAGAACCAAAGCTCTCCCCATGGCTCTACTCTGTCACGCACCCCCGTACACCTCCTACAAGTCCACACACATTGTGTTCCAAGGCATTACTTTTTAGGAGATGTTTTCCTCTTGTTTCTGCAGCTGTTTTTAATCACAAGCTTTGGGTACTACATCCCGAGGAAACCCTGGCAGAGACAAAGGTGTAAATAAAGAAGAGACAAGGCACTTACCAGAACCATCCATGGCAACCCACTCCAGGATTCTTGCCTGGAGAATCCCATGGACGGAGGAGTCTGGTGGGCTACAGTCCATGGGGCTGCAAAGAGTCGGACACAACTGAGCAACTTTTCACTTTCACTTACGGAAAGGGAACTTATCCACTTCACATGTATTACTGGGATGTGACAAAAAAGCAGAGGAGGCAAGGCCAGACCAACTTGGCGTCAGTCCCTACAATGACATTTAATTGCCAGCTGAGTGACCTAAAGAAAATCTGTTAATTGAACTTTAATCTCCTCTGTACGAAAATAAAGACACCAATAAATTATAAGGGTTAAATGTTTATGGAAAACCACTTTGTAAATTATCATGAACAGTCCTGTGCCTTGAGAAGAGAGGAAGAAGGAACTTCTAGGCATTCTTCTTCGCCTCTATTTTTCATTCATTAGTAGTAGTGGTAGTTGCTCAGTTGTGTCCAACTCTGTGTGATACCATGGACTGTAGCTCACCAAGCTCCTCTGTCCGTGGAATTCTCCAGGCAAGGAAGCCCTTTCATTCATTATACTTTCACAAATTATCAGTAACAAAATGAACCGTGTGTGTGTGTGTGTGTGTGTGTGTATCTGAAACTCTACAAAGGAGATTAGATAATTCAGAAGGAATTGAAGTTTTGAGAAAAGTTATGCTAAGAGCTGTAACAAATACTCAAAATACAGTGGACCAAAACAAAAGTTTTACTGCAAATGGGAACATCCAACACAGGGGTTTCTGGTTGGTGGACAGTCTTTCAGGGACCCAGGCTCCTTCCATATTGTGGTTTTGTCCTTATCCCCTGCTTGCAGCCAGCAGGTTAGAAAATAAAAGAAGGTATACATCTACTTCTTAATTGCCACAGTGAGAAAGTGACACCCATCAATTCTACTTACATTCCATTGGCAAGAATCCACTCCATAGCAAAAGAAGCTGAGAAACACAGCCTGAGCTTGGTGGGTAGCTATCCAGTCTGCAATATAGATTAATATAATTAATAGAAGGAAACAAATGCAAGAAAAGATACTGAGATGAAGCACTGCCTATAGTTCTAGACTACAAGTGAATGATATCATTTTCTTTGTGATCTCATAGTCTTATTTACAGCATACTCTTTTATAAGCATATAGTCGTACAGCATATTCTTTTTTATATTGAAGTATAGTTGGTTTGGTCTCCCCAGGTGGCTCAGTGGTAAAGAATCCACCTGCTAAGCAGGTGACACAGGTTCAGTCCCTGGGTCAAGAAGATACCCAGGAGAAGGAAATGGCAACTCACTCCAGCATTCTGGCCTGGGAAATCCCATGGACAGAGGAATCTGGTGGGCGACAGGTCATGGGGTCGCGAAAGAGTCAGACACAACCTAACAACTAACCATGACAACAGAGTTCGTTTACAATATTATGTTGGTTTCATGTGTACAGCTTAGTGATTCCGTTATTTTTTCTGATTATATTACATTATAGGTTATTACAAGATATTGAATATAAGTCCCTGGGCTATACAGTAAACCCCTGTTGCTTACCTGTTTTATGTATAGTTGTTTGTTAATCCCATACTCCTAATTTGCCCCTTCTCTTTGGCAACCATAAGTTTGTTATAAAACTCTATGTGTGTGAGTCTGTTTCTGATTTGTGTATAGATCCATTTGCATTATTTTTTAGATTCCACATGCATTTTGTGGAATATTTGTCTTCCTCTGGGTGACCTACTTCACTAAGTACAATAATCTCTAGATCCATTCATGTTGCTGCAAATCGCAATATTTCATTCTTTTTATGGCTCAGTAATATTCCATGGTATATTTATCATATCTTCCTAAGCCACTCATCTGTCAATGGGCAGGTGGGGTGTTTCCATTTCTTGGCTACTGTAAACAGTGCTGCTATGAACACTGGAGTACATGTACCACTTCAAATTTCATTTTTTTTCCGGATATATACCCAGGAGTGGGATTGCTAGATCACATGGTCACTCTGTTTTTAGTTTTCCAAGGAGCCTCCATACTGTTTTCCATAGTGGCTGCACCAATTTATATTCCCACCAACAGTGTAGGAGGGTTCTCTTTTCTCCACATCCTCTCCAGCATTTACTTTTATTTGTAGACTTTACAGGATACTGTTATGGTCTTGTTTATGAGGGTCATCAGAGGAAGACTACCTTGGCTGATGTATTTATCTGTTGATTTTTCATTCATTCAAAAAATATTAGTCAAGTACCTCTTTGAGCAAGTAACCTATACCCATGAAAAGCGGCACAATGGAGGCCTGTGCTCTTCCTTTGTTCTGAAAACTTCAAGAGAAGAGCTGCTGTGCCCAAACGCCTCGGTCCCATTCTAATACTGAAAAAGATTTCCAGGTCCGCCGGCTGATTCAGATATGGCCTCTGCCTCTTATAGTTATGCGTCCCTGGGCATGCTGTCTAGCTCCTCTGGGCTCCTGCTTTCTCATTTGTGAGAAGAGGATGCATGAAGGAGCACCCGTAATACTCTTAGCGCAGTGCCTAGAACACAGTGAGGGCGCCACACGTATTGTCTCTGTGACCGTCATCACCACACCTTCCTCAACACACCCCACACTGTCGACTGTAACAACCTCTGCTTGAATGTGCAGTTTGGGGAACTGGGCGAAGAATTTGTTATTCAGATAAATAACTCTTCCTGAATGCACTAGCTGTGAAATCTGCCAGTGAGGATGTGCGAAGTGTGATTATTTCGATGATGGGAAATTGGAAAGAGAATGTTCTAAATTGTGGCTTGCCAATCCTTTTCATAGACAAATATAATATTAATAGATATCATTTATTAAATACCCACTTCTGTGAAAAATGCTAAACTGGGTTCTTTATAAATTCACTTTAATTCCCACTGTAACCCTGTGAAGTAGGTGTTTTTGTCACCTGTTTTACAGAATGAACAGCAATAACAGTGAAGGTGAATATCAGAGGGGCTTGTAGTATGCCCAAAGTCACACAGTTGGTAAACAGAAGAGTCGGGATTTGAGCCCAGGTGTGTCCAGCTCCAGGTCTATTCTCTGCCCAAGGGGAACCCTACTTCTCTGGTTCCTTTAATAGGGCTCTTTCTTGAACATGTGAGGAGAGTCACATTATTCACATGACACTTCATGGTTTTCAAACTCCACGCTCTCTCATAAGCCTCACACCACCCTGTGAAATAAACAGGGCGAGGATTACTGTCCACCCTGGACAGTCAAGAGAAACTGAGACTCAAGGAGGCCTTTCTGTGTTGTGTGAGAGAGTGGGTAACAATAATAGCAAACATTTCCTGAGCACTAGCTACCTACATGCCTGGCATGGTGGGAAGTGCTTTGTATACATTTCTCACTGAGTGCCTTTAAAACTCCAAGAGATGAGTGCCTTTATTATCTCTACTTTGCACAAGCAGGAACTGACACTTAACTATTAGAACCCTGAGCCAACCAACTAGAATGCAATGGAAAAGACAAAACTGAAACATGTTTTAAACCTAAAGAGACTGAGAAATTCTGTTTCCCATGCCCTCTGTCTGGGAAAAAAAAAAACAAACAAAAAACAAGTCATCCATCCATCCAGTATTTCCTGAGCATTTACTCTGTGATATGCAGCAGTACCCAGGCAGACAATGGCCCTGCTCTAGTGGGGTGCAGCTTAGTAGGAAAAGATAGATAATAAACAAGGAAACAAATTGGTAAATAATATACCTTCGGATAAATATACTGTTATGGAGGACATAGAACAGGTTAAAGGGGTAGAAGATGACGGGGAGCAACAAGGTTAGATAAGGTGGTGATATATAGCCAAATGTCTCCCACATTTTGGGCTCCAAAATCACTGCATACGGTGACTGCACCCATGAAATGAAAAGACACTGGCTCCTTGGAAGGAAAGCTGTGACAGACCTAGACAGCGTATTAAAAAGCAGAGATACCACTTTGCTGACAAAGGTCCATATAGTCAAAGCTATAGCTTTTCCACTAGTCATGTACGGATGTGAGAGTTGGTCCATCAAGAAGGCTGAGCACCAAAGAACTGATGCTTTTGAATTGTGCCGGAGAAGACTCTTGAGAGTCACCAGGACTGCAAGATCAAACCAGTCAATCCTAAAGAAAATCAACCCTGAATATTGGAAGGACTGTTGCTGAAGATGAAGCTCCAATACTTTGGCCACCTGATGCAAAGAGCCAACTCATTGGAAAAGACCCTGATGCTGGAAAGACTGAGGGCAAAAGAAAAAGGGGGAAGCAGAAGATGAGATGATTGGATGGTGTCATTGACTCAATGGACTTGAATTTGAGCAAACTCTGGGAGATAGTGGAGGACTAGAGGAGCCTGGTGGACTACAGTCTATGGGGTTGCAAAGAGTCAGACACGACTTAGTGACTGAACAACAACAAATCCCAGACCCAGCCATGCAGACCTCTTGGGGGAAGGTTCCCAGCTCAAGAAAGCATGAATATGTTGTCTTTGATGTGTTTGGAGGAGAGTAAGGAAGCTGGAGTGGTGATAGCTATAGTTAGAAATAGAGAAACAATAAAGACAGGAACACAGAGTAAGAATCATAGGAAAGGGCAGCCAGTTGTCACTCAGGAAAGGAGATGAAAACATACTAAATTACAAATACTAACAAATCAAATCCAAGAGTATATTTTAAAAATACAGTGTATCCAAAGTGAGCTTATCCAAGGGGCAAAGGGCAGTTCAATATTAGAGAAACGAATCCTGTAATTTATCACAGAGATGAAGTAACATTATCTCAATAAATACAAAAAGGATTCAATAAAATTCAACATTCAGAATTAATTTTTTTAAATCTCAGTAAGTCAGAAATGGAATGTTAAGTTCTCAACATAAAAAAAGGATACCTATTAGAAATCATCAATAATGAAATACTTAGTGGCGAAATCTCAGAAGCATTCCCATTAAAGATAATGGCAAGACAAAAGTGGTTGCAAACACTGATACTAGATATTATTGTCCCAAACGTCAAAAGACAAGGAAAAGAGGGGCATAAAGCTTGAAAAGGAAAAAGAAAAATTCACTCTTTAAGATAATATGACTGCCTACCTAAAAAATTCAAGGGATTCAATTGAAAACCATTAATATTAGCACTAGTAAGAAAGTTCAAAACTATGGGTATATGCTGCTGCTGCTGCCAAGTCGCTTCAGTCATGTCCGACTCTGAGCAACCCCATAGACTGCAGCCCACCAGGTTCCCCCGTCCCTGGGATTCTCCAGGCAAGAACACTGGAGTGGGTTGCCATTTCCTTCCCCAATGCATGAAAGTGAAAAGTGAAAGTGAAGCCGTTCAGTCGTGTCCGACTCTGAGCGACCCCATGGACTGCAGCCCACCAGGCTCTTCCATCCATAGGATTTTCCGGCAAGAGTCCTGGAGTGGGGTGCCATCGCCTTCTCCATGGGTATATACATCATGTACCTAATCCAGTAACTTGCCCATATACTCAGTTCAGTTCAGTTCAGTTCAGTCACTCAGTCGTGTCCCACTCTTTGCGACCCCATGAATCGCAGCACACCAGGCCTCCCTGTCCATCACCAACTCCCGGAGTTCACTCAGACTCACATCCATCGAGTCAGTGATGCCATCCAGCCATCTCATCTTCTGTCGTCCCCTTCTCCTCCTGCTCCCAGTCCCTGCCAGCATCAAAGTCTTTTCCAATGAGTCAACTCTTCACATGAGGTGGCCAAAGTACTGGAGTTTCAGCTCCAGCGTCATTCCTTCCAAAGAAATCCCAGGGCTGATCTCCTTCAGAATGGACTGGTTGGATCTCCTTGCAGTCCAAGGGACTCTCAAGAGTCTTCTCCAACACCACAGTTCAAAAGCATCAATTCTTCGGCACTCAGCCTTCTTCACAGTCCAACTCTCTCATCCATACATGACATTACTTTGCTGACTAAGGTCTGTTTAGTCAAGGCCTATATATTAGTATTAAATAATTTTAGAAGGATTCAATTTATAACAAAAAACATAAAATTCATAGAAAACAAATATAAATTTTAAATGTTTAAGATCTATTTGAAGATAACATGAAAACCTTTTAAATATCTGAAGTTTTAAAACTGATTAGGAAAACTTAGTATTGAAAATATACTGATTTACCCATCAGTGCAATTCCAGTCTAAATTAACAGCATTTTTCATTCAGGTCTTATCCTTCCAGATGTCAAAACACACTTAAGCTATAATAATTAAACTAGCCTAATATTGGTGCAGTTATTGATGACTAGATCAATGGAACAGATTAACAAACCAAGAAACAAACCTAATTATATGAAAATGAACTATACAATAAAGGTGGTAGTTCAAATTACTAGAGAAACTATGGACTAATCCACAATTGAGACTGGACCAATTATCTATTCATTTGGGGAAAAAATTAAGTTAGATTCCTAACTCGCACCGCTCATCCACAGAAAATAACCCTCAGTTCAGTTCAGTCGCTCAGTCGTGTCTGACTCTTTGCGACCCCATGAATCACAGCACGCCAGGCCTCCCTGTCCATCACTAACTCCCAGAGTTCACTCAGACTCATGTCTATCGAGTCAGTGATGCCACCCAGCCATCTCATCCTCTGTCATCCCCTTCTCCTCCTGCCCCCAATCCCTCCCAGCATCAGAGTCTTTTCCAATAAGTCAACTCTTCACAAGAGGTGGCCAAAGTAGTGGAGTTTCAGCTTTAGCATCATTCCTTCCAAAGAAATCCCAGGGTCAGATGAGGGTTAAAGAACAAAACCATAAAAATATTAGAGGAAAATATAGGTGAATATTTTTTATGAATTTAGAATGTCAGGGCCTTCCTAAGAAAGAGACAAAAATCTAGAAATTATAAAAATTTCCTAGATTTATGTTCATAAAATATATAACATTCTGTCAGTCAGAATATACCATAAACCAGGTTATAAGATAAGCCAAGTTTAAAAGACTGAGGAAAAATATTTACAACACACTTAACTGGTAAAAGATTAATATCCATAACACACAGAATTCTAATAAAGCAGAAAGAAAAAGACAATTGACAAAGTAAATTGTAAAAGTTGTAAAAGTTTATAAAGGAAATAGACAATTGACAGAAAATTAATAACATACAATAACCATGCAAAGCTGCATTAGTCAGGGAAAAGAATTATCTGACAAAAAGTTAAAAAATATAGATAGATACCAAGTGTTGGCAAAAACATGGAGAAACTTTCTTATGTACACTATATATGAAGGCTGGTGAAGCCAGTTGAGGCATACCATTTGAAAACATCCATTGAATCTTAAATGTACATATCAACAGACCCAGCTATTCCATTCCTAAGACTCTTCCAAAAAAAAATAGCTGTTTGTGTGCCTCACACAACTCATTGTACAAGTTTTTGTACATGGATCCAAGAATGTCCATCACAGTATTGTGTGCAGTAGTGAAAAAATAAAACCCTAACCTACTATTAATAGGGAAGGGAATAGTTAAGTAAATTGTGGCCTACCCATTCCTCAGAAACCAGAGTGCATTAGCGATATGGCAGTAGGAAGAGCTCCACAATAAATTACTTAGTGAAAAAAAGCAGGCACCAAAAATATATGATTAATATGTGAACATGTGTAAATGCTCCTAGAGGGGAGGCAGGTATCCATCACACTTCTTCCAGGGATGGGGAGAGGTGGGGAAAAGTGACCGCACCTCCTTGTCTATATCACATCTGTCTCTTTCAGCTCTTTTACAAAAAGAATTGAATTGTATCATTTGAATAATAAAGAACATCACATATCATCACTCCAACTATGTAACTGAAGGATAGGATAAAAGAGAAAGAGAAAGCAGTGTATTGTAGGTTCACATCTCAGGGCTTCAGGTCCCTGGCCTTGAGATTCAGACCCAGGGATGGCAAGAAAGGGAGGAAGGGGTACAAATTGTCTAGAGAAGGCTCAGATGAAAGGTGGCCCATCTTCCTGGTCACCACATATTCCCCTTGGTCCTGGGTGGATCTGCTTCAGCGTCACTGGTCAGTGAGCCTGCTCCCCATCTGACCTATCGAGGACACCCCCAATTCTTCATTCTCACAAGATTCTTCAAGATGCCTTCCTATCATGTATGACATCGGCTTGCATACTCCTTATTATATGTAACTCTAGGATTTGAACTAAGGTATCTGGTCAGGCTTTATCGGGACAGGTGTCTTCCTCAGGTACTTCAATTTCCTGGTTTACCACCCCCACCTGCACACTACCTTTGCCCCAATCAGCACAGCTGGAAAAAAATTTTAACTTATATTATAACCTCAATACATGGCAGCCAATAAATCATTCCTTAAATAATTACAAGCCTGCAGGAATCAATATTTAGGACGCCAGAATAAAATTCTGAATTGCAAAGTCACTATTACCATTATTAATTATTAAAATAATTAGCGTGCATAATATTTCACATTATCAAGCATTTTCAATTGATTATTCAAGTGACCTTTACAATAACCCTGTGAGCTGTACAAGATAGGAATTATTTTCCCATTCTGTATATAAGTCAGAAAATTGAGGCCCGTAAAGGGAATGTGATTGCCAAGATCCCATCACTAATAAGAGGCAGAGCCAAGACTGAATACAGGCTTCTGGATTCTAAAACATGTGCTCTTTCTACATAAATCCAGCTCATTGCAAAATAATCAGTAATAGCACATTTATGCAAACTTTCACCTGGTAAATTTAATGCTCATGAGCATTGTCCCTAACCCAGAAATGAGGAAACCTAATGCCTGGGCCAGCCCCCAAACCAGTTCCTTAGAGTCTCAGCTCTGGGCCCAGCCTTCATTCTAGAAGCCTTTGCCTCAGTAGATTGTTCCCAGCCCAACTCAGTGCCTTCTCTGCCCCAGCAGACTAGAAATAGAGAACTGAGCGGGTGGTAGTGGGGGTAGGAGGAACCTTTGAGTCGCAAGCTGTGCTGTTCTCTTTGTTTTTACTCAAACATGAATCTTTGTTCTACGATGCAAATTTTGAGAAGTTGATGCCAATCTGCTCTGAACAAAAGAATTTCGGTCTGAAAAAACAAAGCTTGAGATGGGAAGTCTGGCTTTCCTAGTTGCGCTTTTGAGCATCTGCCTCAACCCAACACCCCCCCACATTGGGTCTCTCCCAAAGGTAGGAACGAACTTTGAGGAAAACTTCTTGGGTTGCTTACCAGTTACAGAAGACAGGGAGAGAACAGGGTGCTATATTCAAGGTTACTAAAATAAATATCCTCGCAATGCTTAGGAAGTTGAACCAGCTAACCCCGAGGGCCTTCCCTCGACACCTCAGAGATCTTAGGGTACTTGGTTTCAATGGGGATTTATCAAAGGCTTGACCTTTTACTTCTTCCAAATGGAGTTTCCCATTGGCTTTATAGCCATACTGTTGTATTAATGACATTATTTTAAGTATATATATTTATTAAGCAAATAATTATTCAACCAAAGTGTAATTTTTCCATGTTTTCTTCTAATGCTCAGCCATATACCCGAAAAGGTAGAAATGGACCAAATTTTTATTCTGCTAGCTTACATAAGCATTTGTGCCTATTGGTGTATAGATTTTCTAATCATTTTAATAGCTGTAAAGAAAGCTGAGCACAGAAGAATTGATGCTTTTGAACTGTGGTGTTGGAGAAGACTCTTGAGAGTCCCTTGGACTGCAAGGAGATCCAACCAGTCCATCCTAAAGGAAATCAGTCCTGAATATTCACTGGAAGGACTGATGTTGAAGCTGAAACTCCAATACTTTGGCCACCTGATGCGAAGAGCTGACTCACTGGAAAAGACCCTGATGCTGGGAGGGATTGGGGGCAGGAGGAGAAGGGGATGACAGAGGATGAGATGGTTGGATGGCATCACTGACTCAATGGACATGGGTTTGGGTGGACTCCGGGAGTTGGTGATGGACAGGGAAGCCTGGCGTGCTGTGGTTCATGGGGTCACAAAGAGTCAGACACAACTGAGCAACTGAACTGAACTGAACTGAATATTTAATTCTTGGTTATATCTCAATTTACTTAATATTCTATTGTTGGCCTTGAATCTATTCATAATTTTACTGAAACTACAAATAATGCTTCTTTGATTATCTTTATCTTCTATTCAATGATTTACTTGCTCTAAAATATAGTTCTTCCTAGGTTTTGATAAATGTTAAAAATTAAAATTAATCCACTAACCTCAATATTGGACATTAACTTCAATTTTGCTACTATTAATCACAACTATATTAGTGGGCTATTTTTTGTATTTTAATATCTTCTTTCTCAACATCTTGTTCAGTTTTATCTGTTTTAAAACAGCCTCGCTGATCTTTCTCACAATCACAGGGATGGGGATATTTTAAAACTTTTAGAAGAAATATATAGATACACATCTCATATTTTAAGTTCAGATGAAAAATATATATATTACCTGCCAGCTCATATGATAAATATTAAATAAAGAAGTCAGTCTATATCTGCCACTTTCAGTAGTGAATTTTCCTCTGTATCCAAGAAATTAATCTTTTTTTAAAATTGAAGTATAGTCAATTTACAATGTTGTATTAATTTCTTCTGTACAGCAAAGTGATTCAGAATATATATGTTTATATATTTATTCTTTTTCATATTGTTTTCCATTATGGTTTATCACAGGATATTGAATGTATTTCCCTGTACTATACAGTAGGATCTTGCTGCTTATCGATCCTATATATAATGGTTTGTGTCTGCTAACCCCAGTTCCCAGTCCTTCCCTCCTCCCCTGCCCTTGGCAACCACAAGTCGGTTCTCTGGGTCTGCGAGTCTGTTTCTGTATTGTAGATGTGTTCGTGTTTGTCATATTCTAGATTCCACATATAAGTGATATGATACTGTATTTGTCTCTTTTGACTTACTTGACTTAGTATGATAACTTCTAGGTCCATCCTTGTTGCTGCAAATGGCAATATTTCATTCTTTTTTATGGTTGAGTAATGCTCCATTGTGTGTATATCCTCCATCTTCTTTATCCATTTGTCAATGGACATTTAGGTTGTTTCTATGTCTGGCTTTTGCGAATAGTGTGTTATGAACATTGAAGTACATGAATCTTTTCAAATTATAGTCTTGTCTGGATATATGCCCAGGAGTGGGGTTGCTAGATCATATGAAACCTCTGTGTTTAGTGTTTTGAGGAAGCTCCATACTGTTTTCCATAGTGGCTGTACCAACTTACATTCCTACTAACTGTGTATAAGGATGGTTCCCTTTTCTCCACACCCTTTCCAGAATTTATTATTTGTAGAATTTTTAATAACAGCCACTCTGATCAGTGTGAGATGGTACCTCATTACAGTTTTTATTTGTATTTCTCTAATAATTAGCAATGATGAGCATTCACAAGCTAGGAATATGTTTTATATCGATTAAAGTTGGGATGAATTTTAAATAAGTCTCCCAGGAGATATTTGTCATGAGGAGAGTTTGAAAACACCTACTTCAGAGCTTGGGTCGGGGGTGAAGGCCACAGGGAGTTAGAATTTCCACTCACCTGAGAGAATTCCTAAACAATCAGACCCACCTAGTGGTAAAAAGACTGCCAGGGAGTCACCCCTTGTCATTAGAAGTGTTTCTCTGGAGACCAGATAACCATAGCCATCTCTCTGGGAGACTCCAGGGTGCATCACAAAAGTTCTGGTCCCTTCTGAACTTGGGGGGCTGTCTTCTCACCACATTTCCAAGACTCTCCAGGGCTCTGATATGAGCAGATGGAACCAGAGGGAGGCCTTAAGTTTCCTTTCCACTCTAGCACTGCTTGATTCAGAAATTTCTAATGATAAAACAAATAACTCACTATGTAGTTCAATATCTTCCTATTCATCTTTCCAAGAAGACATTATAAGGACTTTTTGTTTGTAATACAACTGGAAAATGAAAGCTAATTGAGACCTGTAATAATCAGGATACTCTTGGTTTCTTAGCCACCTCCTCTGATGCTCAAATCCCCTCTGGCATGCCCAGGAGGCTGCCCTCCAGCCTCCAGTAAGGACTTGGTACCTGAGTGCTCCCTAACTTCTTTGAGCATCTTTGCACATCTTTATCTTCTATTGAATGATTTACTTGCACTAAAATTCCAGAAGGGAAAGTATTGGATTGAGGGACATGAATACTATTGTAGTACTTCCTAGGATCACAGGATCATGAAAACCATTATCTTTACCAACAACTTATACTAAACTCCATCAATTATGTTTTGGGAAACTGAGTCACTGGCATAGCTGGGGCTGAAGTCATGGCTTCTTGATTCTAAGGCCTTTTCCATGATTTCAACTTATTATATCTGCTTGAGGAGTTCAGTTCAGTTCAGTCGCTCAGTCGTGTCCAACTCTTTGTGATCCCATGAATCGCAGCATGCCAGGTCTCCCTGTCCATCACACTCTTCACATGAGGTGGCCAAAGTACTGGAGTTTCAGCTTTAGCATCATTCCTTCCAAAGAAATCCCAGGGCTGATATCCTTCAGAATGGATTGGTTGGATCTCCTTGCAGTGCAAGGGACTCTCAAGAGTCTTCTCCAACACCACAGTTCAAAAGCATCAATTCTTTGGTGCTCAGCCTTCTTCACAGTCCAACTCTCAAAGGAGGCTCAAATCTGAGAACCTATTCTCTAAAGAATTGACCTCCAAAGTGCTTTGGTTAGCCCAGGTACATATGTAGACTCCAGCCTTCTTGGGAGACTTCATACTTACTCATTGTTACACTAAATATTCAGCAAAATGTGAAGATTTGTGAAACATAGGGGCCTGGGGGGCAGTGAAGAGCAAGGAGACAGGTCACAGCTTACACCTCCTCTCCAGCTACCCTCTGTCACTTCACTCTTCAAAGTGTGGCATGGCCCAGCAGCATCAGCATCACTTAGAAGCAGGTTAGAAATGCAGAATGCCAGGGCAAACCCCAGACCTACTGAATCACAACCTGTGTTTTAACAAGCTCCCTAAGTGACTTGCAGGCATCACACGTTAACATTTGAGAACATTAATCTAGAGCACTCATAGAGAAAAAGAGCATTATTTAATATTTTTCTGATGATAAAAGTAATGAAAACTCATTGTGGAATATGTGGAAAATGTTCCCTCACCCCACTCCAAGGCTCTAAGAAGGAGTGAGGAGGAAGGTGGCTTGAATAGGAACGTAGTCAGGCTCTTGCACATGGTGAAAGCAAAGCCTCTCCCAGATCTTCATGTAATTAAGGCAGCAGCCATCCTAAATCCAGTATGACTGGCCTGGGGTAGAATAGGCGGCCAACTGGTGACAGACAGACCATGGAGAAAGTGGCAAACACAACTCTGAATAATAACATGTAGTACTTACAACTTTGCAGGGAGGAGCAGTTTTTCAAACTATGGGGCAGGTAGGAAAACATTTCTCTTCTTCCCCAAGACTTTCATCTGGACTGTCCGTGGGAACTGGAAAGGAGTGCTGGGTGGGAGTCTCTGGGGAGCTATCCAGACCAGAGAGTTCAGGCCGAGGAGGGCGAGGGACTTTGGAGGGAAGGACAGGACTCTGGGTGGGGTTCCCAAGATGAGGGAGATCTGAAGAGTGTTGAAAGGACTAGGGTGCTTTTAGAAAGGAGAATAAAGAGGAGCAAGGTTAGGAAATGAGATGTGTTTACCTTTCCCTGAAGATGGGAAAAGCAGAGACTGAGCAGCAGAGGGTTCATGCCACCCCCTCCATCCTCCAAGGCCGAGGCGGCAGCCATCATAACCCAGCCTCAGATTCTGCACGCAGGCTCAGGAAGCAATACTCAATTCACATGGTGATACTAAAATTCTCCCACATGGTTAGAAATTCTTTCAAAATATCAGTTTAAAGAGTGTCATTGCCACATTTTACTTAAGTATTTCCCATGTTTAGACAGATTATTTCTATTTTTTACCATTATACATGATAAGCCTGTTTATTTTCACACCTTTATCCATAAGCCAAATTCTTCACTTTTTTATTTAGGTAAACTTTTTTAAGTCACAGTAAATTTAAAAGTACACAATTCAAAAATGTACAGTTTAATGACTTTTTATCAAGTCAGCACTCCATAGAACCACCACCCTAATCAAGAAACAATATTACCAGAACCTCAGTTCCTGTTGTAGCCTCCTGTTATACACCTCCTCCCAGGGTAACATTATCCAAACCTTCAAAACCAATAGGTTGAATTATATATATTCACATATATCTTACCGATATATATATGTAATATTCAAATATAAATATATACTCACATGTATTTATATGTATATATATGTATATTTGAATAATACAAATGACACACACATATATCACACATGCACACATATATTGTGATATATGTGTGTGTGTGCATGTGTGTGATTTGTATTATTCAAATATAAAATTGTATAGATCTTGCATCTGGTTCTTTTAGCCTGACATTTTGTTTGTGAGATTCATCCATGTTTTCGCTTCTTGCAATAGTTGATTCATCTCCATTTCTTTTGTATTATGTTCAGCATCTCTACTTCTTAGCAAGAGAATTAGGCTACTTCAAGCTACTCCATCTTGGCCAGAAAAAGAAGTGTACTTATTTCTTTTGTTAAATTCTAAGTAGAATTTCTGGGCAAAAAGAAACAAGCAATTTCTTAGGACATAGCATGCTACATTCTGCTAATTACTTTCCATAAAGCTGTGACAATTTATACTCAAGAAAAAACGTTCCAATTCTTTTGAGAGATGAGTGTCAGAAGTTGTCCTAATAATAAAAACAATTTTAAAATAGTATGTTTTATAATTATATAATTATATTTTATATAATATATATAATATATATTTTAAAATAGTTATAATATTTTATGGTGTGTTTAAACTAATATATGTTATAAATACTAAAATGCTGATTATTGTTGTTTAGTCGCTCAGTCCTGTCCAAATTTTATGACCCCATGGACTATAACCTGCCAGCCTCCTCTGTTCGTGGAATTTCCCAGGCAAGAATAATGGAGTGGGTTGCCATGCCCTCCTCCAGGGGATCTTCCTGACCTAGGGATCAAACCAGCACCTCCTGACCAAGCTGGGATAAGATAAAACTATTTTTCTTGGGGTCACTGGCAGATGGAACCAATGCTTTACCATTAAGCCACCACAGAAGCCCCTGAAATGCTGATATCACATATTATAAGACCCTATTAGCTAATTTATTATTAAGTCCTTACAGAACTCTGAGAGGTAAATTTTGTTACTGTCCTGTTTTAAAGATGAGGAGACTATGGCTCAGGAAAACTGACGTGACCAGCTAAGTCACATGTGTAAAAAACAGCAGAGCATGGACTTGGGCCCAGGTTCTCTGCCTCCACAGACAGTCCTCCTTGCCCAAACCAGGCTGTCTTGTCTAAGTTACTGAAGAAGTATATCCCAGACACTGCAGGACAGAACTGGACGCCGTGGAGAGGGGCATGTCACCCCTTGGTATGGAAATTAGCATCCATCAAAGCCCAGTTCAAATGTCATCCCCGCTTCCTCATAGGGGCCTCCCCGCATCCACCCAAGGGGAGCCCCAGCCCTGTACCAGGAAGGGGCTCTTGCCAGTGGGATACTGAAATATCTTTGCTGGGACCATTTTGTCCAGAAATTATAAATAGGAGGCATACATTAGTAACACTCTTCCCCATCATTCCAATGCAGACATAACTAATCAATCACCCTGTAGGCACAGTCTACCCCTCTGAGCCCATCTCCACCTCTCCTAATATACTGGCCTCATCTCTGTTCCTTGGACACACTGACTTCCCATCTTACCTTGCAATCTGCACATCTGCCACAACCAGATGGCCTCATGCCTGGACCCATTTGTCACTGAGGTCTCAGCTCAAATACCACCTCCTCACAGAGGTTTTAGTTGACCCGCCCCACCCCCCAAGTCTAAAATAGCATCACTGTCTCTGACTTATCTTTTGTAATATTATCATCTTTTCAATGTGTTGTATTTAGTTGTCTGTTTTTGTTGTTACCGCTGCAATTCCCTGAGAACAGAAGTCTCTTCTGGTGCGTTCAACTATCCCCAGTACCTAGAAGAGTCCCTGGTACTTAGTAGTTGCTCAATTAGTAGCTGCTGACTAAGTTAGTTAGTAAAGATACATTTTTAAATCTTTCCCATCACAGCATTATGGCCATTCTCTGCCACCAATAAGAATTGAGACAAGGGATAAAAAGTTAAGCCTAACTTCTTTGACACCCCCATATTACAGATGGGGAAACCAAGGCCCCAAACAAGAGGCATGTCATTCTTAAAGCCAAAGAATGAGTGAAGGGGAGAGCTGGGACTGGTACCGGCTTCTCCCACCCCTTTATCCTACCACCCCTCCCCACCACATAGTCATGCTGGAAAGAGTTGTCATAACTGTCACCCACAAAGCAGAAGAGTAGGCCCCACGTGCTCTTGGAGCTTGTCTATGGATTATGCACCTAATTACTGGCTGCCTTTTTTTTTTCCCATTCTGTGGTTAAAAGTCTGATCACATATACGATTTTCCCGGTGTTTCTGTGGATACAAAATGATCCTAATTTCAAACTTCCTTGTAAATGACAAATGAGTGAACTTATTTTTAATAAAAACAAGGAGAATCATACATGTGAACTTAATAAAATCTAATTTGGGCAATTTGGAGCTCATAAAACAAAATCTGTATGTTAAAACTAGCAATTAGCTTTGTGAAACAAGCTACAGTGAATCTTTGGCATTGAAGAGGGTTGAGAGCCAGAAGACTCAGCAATAAGGAAATGTGACAATAATGTGGGAAAGTGGAACAGGCTGATAACACAGTTCTCAGTGTTGGATGATTCAAGTTCAAGACCCCAGATTACCACTTTGCTCTATATCCTTGAGCAAGGCACATTCCCTCTTTAGAACCTTGGGTACTCGTTTTCTAAATGGGGTTAATAAAACCTCCTTTGCTTAGTAGGATGGTTGTACAGACAGATAAGAAAATAAAAAGGGACTTCCCTGGTGGTCCAGTGGTTAAGACTCCATGTTTCCAGTGCAGGGGGCACGGATTTGATCCCTGGTCAAGGAAGTAAGACCCCCCACATGCCACATAACAAAAAGAAAGAAAGAAGGTGAATGAGTACGAGCTCTGTAAAAGTGCCCAACAATTTTTATTTTATCATCTCACCCATCTACATTCTTCCCAGCAAGGAGGGGAAAGGAGGATCGTGGACAGTCTAACCCGGGTCAGGGGATACAGAGTGAAGTGGCTGGAGAGCAGGCGTGTAACCCTCCACATTCACCATGCATTAAGGCATCAGGGACCTATGACAGGCTGGGGGTGGGGAGAGGGGTAACTCCCAGGGGTGGTTTACAGGAACCAGAAGCAAATCCGTAAGTCAGACTGAGCCTGGGGACTATCTTGTCTCCTGACAAGTGGTCACCAAGGCCCCACACACCTGTGTCTCTGACAGATCCCTTCACATACAGGTCTTTGCCAGCAGGCTGTATCCTTAACCATTTTGCAGATGAGAGAAATGAACCTCTGGAACTCAGGTCCCACAACTAGGTGGCCCAGTCCAGAGTCAAGTCAGGTTTTCTGATTTCCCTCTCCTGGCTGCTCACCCTCACCTCCCAGGGCTACAAAAGCACCTGACTGTAAGGCCAAGAACCTGGTCTCTTGGGTCCCTTCATCTTCCCCAAGGGCACTCGACACTTCTATCGGAGCTGCTGGAGTCACATTCCCAAAGAGCAAGGTCTTCATCACAGAGGCCCCAGCAAGCAGTAGCTTTTCCCAGCCCCTCTCCTGAGCAACCACCACTCCAGGCAGAAAGTAATTTTTTCCTAGTGCCTTCCCAGAAGCAAAGTGGATAATTAATTGCACTGAATAACACATTAAATATACTAATAATTGGGTAGTCACAGCAAAATGATTACTTTGAAGAAATATTACTGATTCCCTGTTGTACTTAACATTTCTCCTTATTTATCATTACCATTTTAATCAATAATAGTCACAATACTAATAAATCCATCTTAATTTTAATTGTGTTCAATTGGATGTACCAGTACTTGAGTATTCTGAGCATACTTCATTATTTATATTAATTTAAGATCACTTAAAGGCAAATTACAGAGTTTGTACTTTCAAGTGGGTAGGTAATTATGACAAAGTTTCTCCAGATTCAGCATTTTCAAGCCCTGAGGATGGCGAGGTGTCAGACACCTGCCCTTTTCTATTAATGGGAGGGTCAAAGATGGAGATGAAGGAAGACTCTCAAAGTCCCCAGTTGAATTAGCATATCCCGGCCCTTTAAAAAAAAAAAAAAAAAAGCCTGGGGTCTCTGAAAGTATGATTAATGGCTCAGCAGCTTTGCCTTTCTTATGCTGTCTCATGCTTCCCTGGTGGCTCAGTGGTAAACAGTTTACCTGCCAAGGTAGGAGACGTGGGTTCAATCCCTGAGTCAGGAAAACCCCCTGAGGAAGGAAATGGCAACCCACTCTGGTACCCTTGCCTGGGAATGCCCATGAATAGAGGAGCCTGGTGGGCCACAGTCCATGGGGTCGAAAAGAGTCGGATCCAACTTAATGACTAAACAACAACATGCTGTCTCGTCATGAACTCAGCACTCATCTGTTCATCCACCAACATCAGGGCCAGCTCCACTCTAGGCACCAGAAGGCAGGGAGACTGAAAGAGGTTCAGATAAAGGGTGGCAGCGGCCAACAGGCAGATGAGTGGATAACACGCAATGGAAGGGCTCGAGGAGTGCTTCTAGAGCAGAGGCATCTTTCTAGGTCATGGAATAGCCAGGGATGGGGCAGCAGATCCCATTTTTGGTGAAGAGCCAGCTCCAAGGTTTCCAGCAGAATGAGGGTTTCCAGAGGTAACACAGAGATAGCAGTAGAGAAGGACCAGAACAATAGTGGCAAGGCAAAACTGGACCTGGGACATGGCTCTGATTGGACTACTGGGGATTAGTGATGCCAGAATGAAGGAGGAAAGCCAGGAAGAAGAAGCCAGGTGTAGGAGGTAAGATGAGTTGCCCTGCGCTTAAAGGGCCAGGGAGCAGCCAGGTGGAAACAGCTAGCAGACAAAGCAGAGATGCTGACTCAAGCCCAAAGGAGGGGTCAGCACTAGAGAGAGGTCTGGGAAGCCTCAGGAAGAGAGTCCCATGGGAGATAAGGGGACACTGTGGGCCTCACTTCACAGGCATGTAAATGCTAATGTCCACAGCCCCACAGCTGTAGAGCGCCCAGTCTAGGAACGTCCTTCTCTCCTTCTCTGCCCAGGTCCTAGCATACAGGGCATATCTTTTTAGTCAAGTTGTCTTGAATTGAAACTACACAGCAGCTGTGTTGTCACTGGCCACCTTCTGTGAGAACACCTGGTGCCTAAGGGGGTGGGTGCAGGGGCTACATGCCTGGAGCAGTGGTCCTGACAGCCGTGGGTCTGTGTGGGCTGTGTCTCCATGGCCACTCCGCATAGCTGGGGCTCTGGAGTCCTGGCTCTGGCAACAAATTGCTAGGGTGGTTGCAACTGATGCTAACAATTTCTAGAAACCTAGAACTTGAGAATGGAGAGGAATTCAATGGGAAAGAGGCTCCACCTCCTGGTAATAATTCAAAACCAACATTTCTCCAGCGCTTTACAGTTGATAAGCTATGTCTTATCAACTTTTAAAATCTCAGTTAGCTCTAAATCTTGACCTGGGTGGTGGTTACCTGAGTGTACGCATATATGAAAAGAAAAATCATCAAGCTTACAATTAAGTTTCAGGGCACTTTATTCTCTTACTTTTATGGCATTAAAAAACTCTAAACATTTAAGTGGATAATAAATAATATCTCATTTCATCCTCACAATCATCCTATGCAGTCAGCGTCTTTTTATCCTTGAGTGAAAGAACCTGAGGGTGGGTGACTCACTCTAGACTGAGGGCTGGTGCATGGAATGACAGGGAAGCTGGAACTACTGGCACAGATCCCTCTGGTCTGATTTGGATGCTGGGGAAGATACCAACATTTACAAGCCTTGGAAGGGTTGAAGAGGGAGTGATCTTGGCACCAAAAGGCCTAGTAGAAGTCTTTGGGACCGACGTCTACTGTCTTCAGCAAGCCCTTTCTCTCTCTAAGACCCAGGTTTAGCCTGGGGAGATATTTTTTCTGGGTACAGGCTACTTTTTGGATAGAAACATGGGTTGGGCAAAATTCCAGGAGTCTCAGCATCTCACTAGTCCTCCAAGTTGCTCCCCACTAGTCTCTCAAAGCTCCCTTGGGAGTGCGTACAAAATGCATAATACAAAAGAAAATCAACCTGAGGTTGCCAAAAGCTTAGACGTCACAACTTACTGTTCATTCAAAAGGGAGCAGCAACCAAGCATCAGAACCTACCAGGTCCTTGGACCTCTGGAGGGGAATTGAGCTGACTGCTTCCTTCTCTGCCTAGTGTGGGAAACAGACTCTTAAAGCAAAGACTATAGAATATGAGAAGCCAAAGAAGATGCAAAATACTGTGGGAACCTTGAGCAGAAAGTAACCAATTCAGCCAGGGAGCGTGCAAGGGGTGTGACTTGAGCTAGGCTTCTACATATAAATAAAAGCTTAACAGGCAGGAAGCAAGGATGTGCTTAGGCAAATACTCAGAGGTCGAAGACTAGGTGAGGATGAGGAGGGAGGAGCTGGGGGTGAGGAAGGAAAGGAAAGGAAGGGGTCAATCAAGAAGGACCCAGCAGTCTGGTTCCTCCCACTCAGGGTACCCCTGTGCCTCCCAGAGGCTGGAAAGTGGTCCCCTAAAAGTGTCTGCAATCCAGAGGTGGCAGGCTTCTGTTCTCATCTTCATGACAACAGCCCGAAGTGGAACTGTCCAGCAGTGCTGTTCACGCAGCTTATGGCACTGCCTTTGATACTTGGGAACTTTTCTCTCAGGAGTCTGAGAAAATTAGTCCACTTCGCTTCTCTCCAAGTTTCTAGCTTCAAGATGGGATTGAGTCTCTGCTGGCTATCAGCTTTCAACGTGATGAATGGGCTCTTGGTTTCTGTATACATGTCTGGAAGGTCCAGATCCCCAAATGAGGCAACTGATCCACCTGGGGGAAATGGCATTTGACAGACATGAGGGATACAGACTGACCCATGGCTCCCTGGGGATTGGGTTGCAGACAGGCCTCCAACAACAAGAAAAAAATTTTTAACATCTTTTTACTAAAACTAGATGCTCTTGAAACAATATTCTCCAGGCTTGAGAGACCAGGGATTTATTAAGATATCAGCAACTGACTCTGAAATAATTCACACTCATAGATGTATGTTCTTTCTCATTCACTATCCTCCATCCCCCTTCACCCAGCCAACCCCTCTCCCCATTTAAGCTGACACACTCCAGGTAGGGCAGAGAAAGCTCCGGACCTGTGATCTGAAGATCAGAATTCAGATCTCCTCTCTGCCAAGTTTACTATGAGGTCCTAGGCAAGACTCCCTGAGAAGCCTGTCTTTCTACCTGCAAAATGGATGTGAAAGCAGCTCCCCTCGGGGTTGATTGATACATTATTCATCTCATTCACTGTTTACCTCTGTGCCATACCCTGTTCTAGAGCCTGGGAGCTCAGAGGTGACTATAACCTACCCCTACAACTCTAGCGGTCCAACGGAGAAAATAAGTGCCCTATTGCTTTGCAAATTACACCGCCAGTGCATCTTAGTTACCAATGTTACTCTCAAAATGCTTGCAAGAGAGAACCACTATCCTGTTTAGGATTAAAGGCTTGGAGTTAAACCTGAGTCACTATCTGACAAGCGCACTATCCTTAAACTTTCTAGCCTTGATTTTTTCCATCTGTTAAAAAAAAAAAAGGAAATGGGATTAATAACAGTCATTTTGGCTGTTTGAAGGATAAGTCGAAATAATGCACCCAAAGTAGTTTACAGAACTGGCTGGTACATAGTAAGGGCGGAACCAATGTTACTATGACGATGATCACTTTCGGAGCATGTGATCTAGCACGGCTATCCCAAATCAGTTTCCTTACCGTGAAGGGGATGAGAATTCTGCCTTGGGTGCCACGTGGTGCCATGGGTTTCTCTGTTTATCCCTAGAGGCTTCCTTTCAGCGTCTTCTTCCCCAGCAGCTGCTCTGTCAGCAGTCCATATGCCGCCTCAGCTACAGAGCAGCTTTCAGCACAGGGCTGCCAACCCTGTAGAAGAACTTTGACGAGGAGTTCAGGGGCACGCGCGCTGTCATCAATCACTCCGCCCCCTGCTCCGCCAGCCTCCGGAACCCTTCCTGGAAACGGAAGTGGGCAGGCGAGCAGCAAGCAGCTGGGCCGGGTTCCGGGCAGGGTGTGCACGTGGCAAGGAGGCCAGCTGGAAGAAAGGAGGGGACAGATGCCTTGGGGGCCCGGATTTGTTCCTGCAGGAAGAATGCAAGGAGCTAATTGTCTCATTACCCGGGAGTGATCTCTCCATGGCCCTGCCAGGCCGTGTGGAAAGAACTTACCAGTGTGTGCATGTTAAGAGTCGGTGGGCGGCTTTGGGAAGCGAGCAGGAGGCCGCCCTGGGCCTGTGTTTCTCCTAAGCCTGTGCTGCAGAGCACGTTCTAGCTCTGGGCACCCAGACCTTGGAAATACTGCTTCCAGAAATTCAGCCACAATCAACTAAGCTCCACATCCCTTCGGCTTAGTTGATTGCTGGAGAAAACTCCACCTTGTGTCTCCCTCTCCCCTCTCATCCATTTGACATGAACATAGACACACACACACACACAACCTACCTTATACCTTATTTAATACTTATATCTGATCATTTAACCTGAGCAGTGATCTGATTTCCGTTCCATTCCTTAGCATATGAAAGTGCCTGAGTCCTGGCTTGCCTCTTTTCTACACTGGTTCTCAGCCTTCGCTTTCCTGGCCCCCCAGCTCTGTAGCTTCCTGTGTACTCAGCCTCTTATATCTATCCATCATGGTCAGCACCATCCTTCAGGGGCCAGTTCAAAATCCACGGCTTCCTTAGGCTTTCATTACATGTATCTCCTTCCTTGCTACCTCTAATTTCAGACTGCCTGGTATTAAAAGAAAGTTAATTGACCTTCAGTGCAGCTCCTAAGCTTTCACAGATTTCCACCCACATGCCCCCATCTCTAATTCCTCTGTGACAGCCCTGTGAAGCAGGCAGGCAAGTGCAGTTCCCCCTGTCTCACAGTGCGATCAGATGGATGATGCAAAGAATATTTACAGCCCATTCCAACGTGCTGTCTGCTTTGGGGGAGCCCTTGAAACACAGGAGACTAGACCTTACTTATCTGCCACCCCTTGTAGACTTAATTCTGGAGTCCTGGCTGTGGGCCACTGCTAGAATCACCCTTTTATGCTCCTGTCACCTGTTAAGAGAATTCTGGCCTCATAATCTCACGTCCAAAACACAGATGGGTTTATCAGTGTATCTTACATGCAGGGACTGCATGTAAGAAAGACACAGTTATTGTATGTTTAACCAAAGAGAAGGAGCTAATTTTTTTTTTCTCACTTGAATCTGTATGGCCACCTCATAGCTAGCTGTAAGATGGTGCTCACTTCTAGCCTCACATTCACGTTCCAGGAGAAAAGGGAAAAAATAAAAAGAATAAGCAGCAACAAGATAGAAGGGATAGCACCTACATCAGAAAAGCAAAAGTTTCCTGAAATACCCAACACACTTCCACTTACATTTCAGTGAGCAAAACATGTCATGTGACTATCCTCAGCTGCAAGGGAGGCTGGGAAATGCCATTTGGTTAGTTCAGCATATTGCCATCCCAAACTGTTTTAGGGTTCTGTTAATACAGAGAAAAAGGAAATGACACAAATGTGAGATTGTGATTTAAGATGTGTCTTCCTCACTAGGGAATAGGCTCCATGAAGTCAGGAAGCCTGGGTGTTTAGGCCACAGTTGTATTCACAGAATCAAGTGTAGTGGCCGGCACACAGTGGGTACTCCATAAATATGTGCTAATTGGGGAAATGACTGAAAGAAATGACTGCCAGAGTCATCATTTTTAAAGCCTTTTAGGATCTCGATGGGCTTCCCTCATAGCTCAGTTGGTAAAGAATTGGCCTTCTATACAGGAGACCCAGGTTTGATTCCCCAGGTTGGGAAGATCCCCTGGAGAAGGAAATGGGAACCCACTCTAGTCTTCTTGCCTGGAAAATCCCATGGACAGAGGAGCCTGGAGGGCTAGAGTCCATGGGGTCGCAAGAGCTACTTAGCTACTTAGACTAGGCTCTAAATGGGCTCAAATGCCAGGCCCCAGATTGACTCCTGTCAACCCTTCCATACATGTGCCATATTTGCCAGAGTTCAAAGGCCTCTTCCCCTCCAGATTCTGCCAGCATCCCCCTGTGCTCTCTGTTACCTGGATAACCTTTAATGCCCATTCTTAGATCACAATAAATCAAATCTGCAGCAGCTTATTCTGGGTTAACTGGAATATCAGCTCCATATTTTAGTTCATAAATTAATAGCCGATTATGAAGCACAAGATAAAGAGTACCCAACATTGGTACATATCATCTGTAATTACAGAGACAGGATTGGGTGTGTCTGTGCATAACAATTGACTGCAATTCATGTTTTTAATGCAAGTATTTATTGCTAGATACATATCATTTTGAGGAAAGGGTGGTTTTATTCCTTCCTCTTAATAGAAAAGACACCTGCATAGATAAGAAATACCGTCTTCATAAAATGCTGTGAATTTGATAAATGAATAGAAGCATAAAAATTAGCCCGAAGTGCTCTAGGATGAACAGGTTTTAAAAGTTTTAAAAAATTTAATGACAAAAAAGAACAGGTCATCAAATCAGATGTAGAAATCCTCTTTAAGGATTAAGTTTTAGATGAACTGTTTTTAGGGGGGAAAAAACCAACTTCAGTTTAATTAACCACACCCCCCAGGAAATGGTTGTGCGATCTCTGGAATCCCAGGCCAGAGGAGGTCAGGGGTTTGATGGCCTTTTGTTCCACAGTGAACTGCAGTTTCTCCGGGAACAGATTCAGAGCTGGGAATCTTGTGCATTCTTCATAACACCTGGCAATGCTGTTAATTTGACCCATTAACAGCACTTCATTACAGTCTGTTCAGGATTTCATTGATTCCTCAGATTCTTGATCCTTTGAGATAATGGAAGTATAGCCTTATTAGCCTTAATTTCGGAACCTCAGTTTCTTATCTGTACAGTTAGAACAAAAGCAGCCATCCTGTCTGCCTTTTCAGTGTGTAGGATCACATAGAGGAAGGATGTGAAAACATGGTATAGAAGGTAACACACTGTATCTGTGAGAGAGGCATTTTTAGGATCAGTAATGATTTACATGGGGAATATCTTAGTAGGACTGTTTTGTTGGGCAATTACATTCCCAGCACTGAACATGGGGCATCAGGTAGATATCAGTGGCATACAGGTTTACACTCGTTCAGGTTCAGATAAGGGCTTCCCTGGTGGCTCGGATGGTAAAGAATCTGCCTGCGATGCAGAAGACCTGGGTTCAATCCATGGGTCGGGAAGATCCCCTGGAGAAGGAAATGCCAACCCACTCCAGTATTCTTGCCTGGGAAATCCCATGGACAGAGGAGCCTGGCAGGCTATAATCCATGGGGTCACAAAGAGTCATACACGACTGAATGACTAACACTTTCAGGCTCAAATAAGAAAGGACTGTTGTCCACTAACAGAGGCTATGTGATGATGCCCAAGAGACCGGAAAGCTGAGCTTTCATTCTGCATCTGACACTCATGCTCTGTGACTTTGAATCAGTTGTTTCTATCCTGTAAACTTAAATCTGCTTCTCTGAGCAATGGAACTACCTGATCTCTGAGGACTCTCTCCCAGCTCTAACTTTGTCATTCTGATGCTGCAGAATCCGGATTCCCAGCATGGGGTGGGATTAGGAATGGTTCAGATGTACATGCACCCCAAGATCCTCTGAGGCCTTTTTCAACTGCCCCTGCCCTGCCTAGGTCAGTGCTTCTCCAGTGATTTTTCTCTAGCATTTCACCACTACTCCTCTGACCAAGAACCTTCCAGAACTGCTAGGACAGAGCTGAAATGCCACCTCTGCCTCAAGCTGTGTGGGAGGGTTACTGCCCATGTGACGGGCAGAAAACCCAGGTCTTCTGCACCACAGGCAGATTCTTTACCATCTGAGCCACCAGGGCAGCCCTTCTTTGAGCCTGAACGAGTGTAAACCTGTATGCCACTGATATCTACATTCAGGACTTTGTCAGAGCAGTTCCAAGAGTGTGCAAACAGGTGCTGGCTTGTTAGAAATAATTTCCATGTCTCACCACTCAGACCACATTAGTCATTCAAGTGCTGAGCAACAATATAAATTCCTGTCATCCTGGTTTATGTGACCACTAAGATTTATTCCAAGTGACAGGTCATTAAGGTTTCTTCTCTTTATATTTTTTCTCAGATTCACTGAAAACTCATATTTCTGCTCCATGTTATAGACTGCTAACAGCTCTGTTTTTGGTCAGGGAGTCAGCAATAAATCTGACTTTAATAAACTGACAAAAGATAGCTATCCCAGAGACAGTCTGAGCCCCTATTCTTCATCTCCTTTTATAAAGTGCATTTGTACTGAGACCTCTTCCACATAAAAGCCATATTTGCCATCTAAGTATTCACCTCCCCCAATAGATGTTTTGCTGTCCTGAAGCTGACCACATAATCACAGATTGTTAGAGTCGGAGAGGGGGGCTTCCCTGGTGGCTCAGATGGTAAGCAATCCACCTTCAATGCAGGAGACCCAAGTTCTATCTCTGGGTTGAGAAAATCCCCTGGAGAAGGGAATGGCTACCCACTCCAATATTCTTGCCTGGAGAATCCCATGGACAGAGGAGCCTGGTGGGCTGCAGTCCATGGGGTCATAAAGAGCTGGACACGACTGAGCATTGAACACACACACAGAGTCAGAGGCCTAATAACAGTTGATGTGGGTAGGGAAAGATCTGAACCTCTGCTGGGGACATCTTAATGTCTTCACTTTTCGCTAGAAAAATTGAGTTAGCAGCAAACAGATGTCCATCCTCAGGGTCCTGACCTCCCTTTCTGGTGTTCTCTGAGCCACGCCATACTGTGCCCCCCAAATCCTTCCTGCTTGCTCTAGGTGCAGGGTTTAGCGCAAGCATTCTCTGAAGTTCTCTAGGAAGCCTTAACCAGACTGTATGGCCACAGGGAGGTCTAAAAACTTTCTGGCTGGTACTGGAATCCTCACCACTCTGTCTTTGTCCAGCCCCTATCCAGTTGTGAGTGCCTAGAAGGCAGTTCTTCCATAGAGCTGGCATTTAGAATCATTGAGGGGATTTCAGGTTAATCCGTGGGGGCTGATGTTCTGGCCAAACTCTAGAGAGCATCCCTCTGGAGGGGCTGGGAAGGATCTGGCCTCAAATCCTAGCATCCCCTCCAGAAGCAGCTGCCCTGTCCTGGAGATGAAAGTCCAACCCCTCTCTTACTGGAGCTCTCAATATACCCTTAGAACCCGGACAACTCCACTCCTAAAATCGTGGAGCAGAAAAACAACTTTTAGAAGATTAGCATGCAAACAAACGCTCATGTTCTCTATAAACTTCTGTCTTCAAACCCTCTTATAAACTGCTGCCTCTGAGCCCTCTACAAAATCCTGTCTGGATTTGTAAATAACAACCCTGTAAGGATTCTTGAGGAAACTCTGGAGGCAGAAAGAATAGACATTCCCGAGGGACTGTATCTACCTCGTTGAGCAAAGCTTATAAAAGTTACACTCTGCGCTCTGTCACCCTTTTTATTGTTTTGTAACCTCAGCCATAAAACTAGGAGCAATCCTTATTCACCAGCTCTTTCCCTGTACGTTTCTTCAGTCTCCAAACAAAATTTGATGTAAACAGTGGGAAAATTAACTGTATTGAACAAAATTAGAAAATTCTAAAAATAGAGCTGTTTTTAAAAACAGAATGGGCTGCCCTGAGCAACAGTGAGTCTCCCAGGATGGGAGGTATGCAGGCAGAGGCTAAAAGAGTACACACCAAACTATCTGAACAGGAATTCTTGAAATCAGGTTGGGAATTGGGGTAAACAACCTTCCAGTCCCTCCAAATCAGAAACTCTGGACCTCGAAGATGTCCATTCACTCAGCTTTTCTGAAGGCCTGGTTTGTGACAGACTGTGTCCTGGGGAGAGATGAAGGAAACCCAGCCCCTGGAACTCTGAGATCCCTGATTGAGAAGACAATAGACAAACCAGCACCTAACTCAAGTGCAAGGCAAAATGATGCAGGTATTACAGGGAGGTGACCAAAAGCCAGCAGAGGCGGCTGAGATGAAGATTCACCTGGAACTGAAGAAAGTTCCCCCTGCCCTGCATCCTTGGGCTGGAGGACTCTGGCTGTAGGGAAACTGTCCACGTATTTTGTGTATTTTATTAAGCACTTATTCAGTGCTGGGCACTTAGCAAGGTGTCCATTAATCTGTGTAACAGTCCAATGAAGTAGGCACTGTTTTCTCCCATTTTAGGTATGAGTGTATGAAGGGTAGAGGGGTTAAGTGTGGCCCAAGGCCACACACCCTAGGGAGAGGCCAGGCCCCTACATGAAGCCAGGTGTCTGCTTCCACATGTTGCTCTTAATGCTATTCTGTTTCCTGGGCTAGTTCCTGCCACTCTTCAGGCTTCAGGGTCCCTGTAAAAGCAATGAAGGCTTTAGACTAAGCCCTATGTCATGCCCAGCATCCTGGAAACACCGGGAATGACCTGTATTCCCCTTCCGGGATGGGGCTGAGAGGGAAGGAGGCCTTCCTGGGCCAGGTCAGTGCCGCACCCCGTCTCTGAGATAAGGGCTCCTGGGCCTTGAGCTCCACCGTACCTCGGAGAGGCTCCTTACACATGGCTTCAGGTTCCTAGAGCTGCCCATGCGTCCAGAACAGAGAATGAAAGCCTCACACCATGAGACTCAGATACCACCAGCAATTGTCCGTAAATTCCTCTGACTTCCAACTGGAATCCAGTCTGATTTCCCAGAGCCAGGTCACAGCAGCAGAGAGAGCTTCACAAGCCCTGGCTGAGGAGGGCCAAGCTGGGAGTCCCCAGTGCCCGTGGGGAAGAGGCTCCCACTAATATGTGGGCAGGCACAGGGCCAGGGGAGAAACTGCAGGTGAGCTGCAAGGCCACTGGGCAGCGCATGGCCCTGGGTGAGTGCCTGAGCTGCAGCCTCATGATTAGAGGTTTATAATGTCCATTCAACTGAACTGGAACTGTGTTTCCTAGAATTCCCTCCTCTGTAGATCCAGGTTAGCTCTGGTCACAAGAACCTTTTACATGAGATCTGGAAGGTGGAAGGGAAGCAGCAGCCACACTCTTTCTTATGCTCAGAAGGGCAGGCCACAAGCCCTCACCCACCTTGTTGCTTTCCTGCTGGCTCACTGGGGTGGCATGGGACAGCACCCAGACCCTCCACCCCTGTTAGTCCTGCCCGTTTTACTCCCTGATTCCCTGGGCCGGCTGAGGGTTGTGCCCCACAAGGAAAAGCAAAACTTTTCCTGTAAGCCATTCCTGCCTTCAAAATTGGAGTCTCAAAGGAAGTGAGATACCAAGCAGACTCCAGCCCATCGCTCAGATTCTAGCCCATTCCTGCAGGCTCCAATTTATCCTTGATCCCCTACCTCCTTCCCACCATTCCTTCCCAACTGCCTGCTCTGCTGACTTGAGGCTCCAGCCCCAGATGCAGAAGTAACAGCCTCACTTAGGCAGACCAGTTCCCAAGGTTACTTAGGGTCAACTCCCTTGATTAACCCGGTATTGCATACGTTGTGCTAGTGGCTCTGCTTCTCTGACTGAACCCCGAATGATACGCACCGGGACAAGTAAAACAAGGCTCGGCCTTGGGGGGACTGAAGAAGGGATGGACTTGATGCCAGGATCAGAGCAGAAGTCCGGTTCTCAGAAGCAGGACACAATTAAGCCCCTGAACTCCTGAACGTAGGCTCACCTTCTGCCTCGTTGAAATATAGATCTCAAGACCTGAGGAAAACTGAGCCCATCAAGAACAAGTGGCTTCAGTTGTTGGGAGGGCCGGGAAAACTTGGGGTCACAGCAGGTCCTTGTATGGTGTAGATATCACCCTGTAACTGCTATGGATACACATGCACGCATTCATGCATAAATACACAGCATGTGCAGTCTTCCCTGTCCAAGCAGTATTTTCAGAGCTTTATTTTACTCCTCCCTTTTTCCTTTCAGTCAATGCTGGAAACTTTAACGACTTTTTAAAACCCGAAAATACAGTATATACTGAGACTGACCATCTATGGAGGTTAAGAGACTGGAGAAAAGGGTCTGACTCCTTTTCTGGAGAAAAGCAGCAGCAAGGCAGCGAGACAGGAGGAACCTGGAGGGGGGACCTGAGGCCACCACTCACAGGTAGAGGGCAGCTTGTAGCCTGGAGGGCCCCACGTGTGTGGCCCTGAGGGCCAGCCAAGCCTCATGCCTTAGAGGAACTGCAGGGGAGCAGGAGGCAGGGCGATTTTGGTCCCTGAGGCAGAGGGGTGGTCCTAGGTCCTAGGGAGAGGTTTGCTCAGAAGCTCCCTCCCTCTGCTCAGGAGAAGAGCATGACCCTGCTGTTTTGTTCCCTATCACTTAATGAGACAGAACCACCTAGGCCTTGCCAACAGGAGAGAGATTGCAGCCATTTTACCCAATGATTGATCCAACAAAATCCTGAGCAGGCTAAAGAAAAGAATAACTATTTTAACCAGCACTCAATAACCAGAAAAAAGTAGGCAAAGCAGAGGGCAAAGAGCAGGGGCCACAGGACACTAACAGAATCGAGTGTGAAAATTTAAAAACTCGAAGAACCCAGTGAAAAAGTGAAAGTGTTAGTCACTCAGTCGTGTCCAACTCTGCAACCCCATGGATTACAGCTCGCCAGGCTCCTCTGTCCATGGACTTCTCCAGACAAGAATAATGGAGTGGGTAGCCGTTCCCTTTTCCAGGGGATCCTCCCAACCCAGGGATTGAACCTGGATCTCCTGCGTTGCAGGCAGATTCTTCACTGTCTGAATCACCAGGGAAGCCCTGTAAGAACTCTTAAGGAGATTCAATTAGAGAATAAAAAACACTTTCTGGGTCTAAAAATATAGCTTTCTCATCAAAACTTTTCATACATAAATTGAAAGAAAAGATAGTTGGTTCTAAAAACAGATTTAGTATCCTGTACAAGCAATATCTCACAACAGAGCAACAAATTCAGGAAGATGAAAACCATGAAGGAAAAGCATGTGACATGTGGATGACAGATAATTGGCTCGTAATGCGAGTTCTAGAAGGAGAGAAAGGAGTAAATGCAATCGTCATAAAAACTAAATAAAGAACAAAGAGCGTTCTTATCTAAAGAAAGATAAACTTCAGAATTAACAGGAATTTTCAAGTCCTAGACACATTTTTTTCCAGTTTTACCAAAGTATAATTAACAAATAAACATTTTGGGGGAAGGAGGTGGGAGGGGGGTTCAGGATGGGAGACACATGTACACCCATGGCTGATTCATGTCAATGTATGGCAAAAACCACTACGATATTGTAATTAGCCTCTAATTAAAATAATTAATTAAAAAACAAACACTTTATATATATGTGTATATATATATATGGTATACAGTGTGATGTTTTGATTTATGTATACCTTGTGAAATGGTTACCACAATAACCTAATGTATCCATCACCTCACACAGTTACAATTTTTTTGTAGTGAGAATACTTAAGATCTATACTCTTAGCGTATCTCAAGGATCCCATATTATTGTATTACTATCTATAGTTCCCATGCTGTATAGTAGATCTCTAGAATGTATTCACTCTCATAACTGAAACTGTGTACCCTGTGACCAACATCTTCCCATTTCCCCCACCCTCAGCCTCCGGACACAATGGACTAAAGAAAGAAAGAGGCTTTGACATAGCTTAGTTTAAAAAAATCGGAGTTTCAGTTTCTCCACTGTATAATTACCATCTTTCCCCTTGCAACTGACAAAAAGGAGAAATTAGATTAAAAAGGAAGGAGAACTAAACCCAGACTAGAATCAGACTTTTCAATCACAAATAACTAGTTAGAAGAATAACACCTACATGGTAATTAAAGGTGTTTACAGCTATGCAAGCATTCTCAGGGTGTTGCCTATTTGAGGAACATATTTAAGAAACTGCTAACCAAATAGCAGCTTCAGCAGAAAGATAACAAACAGTGGGAAAAGGGTGGTGAGCCACACGGGTAACCTTGCTTCATGGCTTGTGTCCATTTTGCTAGATTGTTAAATATTTTTAATACAACCTGTATATATGTATGAATGTATGTATATCTGTTCTTCCCATATAAATATATATGATGGCACTAGTGGTAAAGAACCCACCTGCCAATGCAGGAGACTTAAGAGAGACGCAGGTTCGATCCCTGGGTCAGGAAGATCCCCTGGAGGAGGGCATGGCAACCCACTCCAGTACCCTTGCCTGGAGAATCCCCATGGACAGAGGAACCTGGAGGGCTACAGTCCATAGGGTCACAAAGAGTCGGACATGACTGAAGTGACTTAGCATACATACATGCATGCATGCATATATAAATAGCATGAGTGGAGGCTTTTATCAAAAGTTTTAAGTGAAGAATTTTAGAACAGGTAAAGCTAAACCTAATAATATCCCTTACTAAATGTTTAAAATTACTTGAGCAAAACCTAGAAGTGAAAAATAAAGAGAAAATTGAGAGTAAAGAAACAAAACCTTTCTAAACATTTCCTTTCATCTTGCTATTAGGAGAGAGGCTTAAGTAAATAAAGCAATTTGATGGAAGCAACAAAAAAGACCTAGCAAATATGACTACAACCTACAACATACCTCAGCAATTAAAATTAAGCCATAGGTAGAAAACTCATACTTCCACAAATAGAAACAAGACACTATTTTCTCGAACATCTAAGTATTTCTAGAAATCAGTCATGTAGTTGACCAAGAAGAAAATCTTAATAAAATTCTAAAAGGAGAAATTTTCTAAGCCATACTCTCTGACTACACATTAATACAAAGACAAAGATACTATCTTAACTACTTGGACATTATAAAATGCCCTTCTAAATAATGACTGCATCAAAGAAAGTAAAAATTATCTAGAAAGTAATAAAAATGGCAATGCCTGCACGCATGCATACTCAGTTGTGTCTGACGCTTTCCTCTGTCCGTGGGACTCTCCAGGCAAGAGTACTGGAGTGGGTTGCCATGCCCTCCTCCAGGGGATCTTCCTGATCCAGGGATCGAACCCCTGTCTCCTGTGCTGGCGGGGGATTCTTTACCACTGAACCACCTGGGACGTCCCAAACTTACAATATTCCACACCAAAACCTTTAAGACTCAGTGTAAGCTATATCCTAATAGAAATATGTAGCCTTAAGTCTCTTTATTTTAAAAGACTTTTCTGAAATAATTTTAAACTTACCAAAGTGTTTCACAAAGAGAAGAACATCCATTAACCCTTTATCCAGATTCCTCTATTGTTAATATTTTGCTTTATCATTCTCTCTCTCTCACACACACACATACACAAACACAATGTTTTTTCTGACACTCCTGACAGTAAGTTGCGTACATTAGAGATATTTGCCCTAAATGATGCTTAACCTCAAAAAGTCAAGAAAATGCAAAAAAAGCAATAATACTATGTCATTTTTCACTGATAAAACTAGAAAACATTTTAAATTAAAATGCCAGCTTCTGGTGATTTTGTTTCTTAATTTGCTAATATCTACTTTTAATTCCATTATTTATTTCCTGCTATTATCTTTAATGTTTTCCATATCATTTTAAGAAGGTATAAAATTGCAGTTTTCTCCATATCTGAGAATATTTACTTTTATATATACATTTATTTAGAATATTTTATTTATTATTGTTTCAAATAGAAATAGCACTGGAAGGAAAATCTTTAGATAATTATTAATATTTCAGAGGAAGTATGTATGGTATACTTTCTGAGACCTATCGTACAACTTAATATTCCTGTTCCTTTAGGCATGAACATCTTGACTGAGTTTAGCTGTTGGGTCACAATATTTTTCTTTCAAGTTCTTGATGTATTAGCTCATTGTCATCTAGGAAGTTGTTTCCCAAATATTTCTGAAGAAATGTTGGTTTTACGTAATGTTTCTGAGCAGAAGGGTCTGATAGTCAGAATATTTGGAAAGTGCTTCATGTATGGTACCAAAAATTCTAGTATTTGAATATTTGGGATGATTGAAAAAAAATATTCTGAAACCCACTGACCTGGGACATATATCTGGGAAATTCTCACCTTGCGAAGCACATCACACTTCCATCACCAGCCTCTTTTCATCTGTCACTGTGTCGTTGTCAGACTGTAATTAGATGAAGGGGAAGGAGATTCCAGAGAAATTCTGAGGTCTGCCCCAGATGCCTTATTTTGGAAATTTCATTTCTCGGTCTGAGAGGTTCTACACTGAGGAATAGCGCATACCTTGGAAAGCACTGCAGTGTCTTTAGAAGAGACAATACTATAAATGCCTGGAGTATAACAGTAAATGATAATTTGGTTTATATACCTCAATTTTCAATTCAATGTGTTCAAATTTCCAAATTTATCTCAAGTAAATATTCCAAATTCTACTAAAATTTTAATCACTTTTTAAATTGACATGGTCTTTTCTCTAGTGTTTCAAAAATAGGGCAAGTGATAGTTAATGATGAACCTCACATAGACAGGAGAATTTTGTTATCCACATTTAATTTTTTGCAAGGCAAAGCAAGTAACTTAATGCTTCTATTCAATTTTGTTAATAAAAATTACTATCTTGATAGCAAGATTAAGATCCTTTCATAGATTATCAATAAAGTCAACATATATCCTAAAACCAGATGAAAAGTTTAAGGGTTTTTTTTGAGAGGAGGTTGTTTTTTTTAATTTAAAAAGAGAAAGTCTAATCTCAGATCCAGCATTACTAGACACACTATAAAATTTTTTCCCAATTCAGTTCATTAACTTCAAGTAATTTTTACACAGATTGGAAGACATCATCAGCCTCACTGATGGCCTTCAAAGCTTTAGTTTAAGAAGCCGCACTTCTTATTCAAACTTATTTTTAACCATATATCATGCATAGGGAGATACACTCAATTCCTGTTCTCTGTGGATTCATCACAACTGAAAACAAAATAAGTTATAATTGGCTCTTTTGTGAAACTTGAAGTTTGATATATTTAACAATACATTAATTTGACTTGACTCTAGAACAGAATAGAAAAAAAGATCCCAGCATTTATTTTTTTTTTACTGAAGGATAATTGCTTTACAGAATTTTGTTGTTTTCTGTCAAACCTCAACATGAATCAGTCATAGGTATACATATATCCTCTCCCTTTTGAACCTCCCTCCCATCTCCATCCCCATCCCACACCTCTAGGTTGATACAGAGTCCCTGTTTGCGTTTCCTGAGCCATACAGCAAACTCTCACTGGCTATCTGTTTCACATATGGTAATGTAGGTCTCCATGTTACTCTTTCCATACATCTCACCCTCTCCTCCCCTCATCCCATGTCCATAAGTCTATTCTCTATGTCTGTTTCTCCATTGCTGCCCTGTAAATAAATTCTTCAGAACCATTTTTCTAGATTCTGTGTATGTGTGTTGTTGCTGCTGCTGCTAAGTTGCTTCAGTCGTGTCCAGCTCTGTGCGACCCCATAGACGGCAGCCCACCAGGCTCCCTCGTCCCTGGGATTCTCCAGGCAAGAATACCGGAGTGGGTTGCCATTTCCTTCTCCAATGCATGAAAGTGAAAAGTGAAAATGAAGTCTCTCAGTGGTGTCCGACTCTTCACAACCCCATGGGCTGCAGCCTACCAGGCTCCTCCATCCATGGGATTTTCCAGGCAAGAGAACTGGAGTGGAGTGCCATTGCCTTCTCCGATATGTGTGTTAGAATACGATATTTATCTTTCTCTTTCTGACTCACTTCACTCTGTATAATGGGTTCTAGGTTCATCCACCTCATCAGAACTTACTCAAATGTGTTCCTTTTTATGAGTGAGTAATATTCCACCATGTATATGTACCACAACTTCTTTATCTGTTCATCTGTTGATGGACATCTAGGTTGCTTCCATGTTCCAGCTATTGTAAATAGTGCTGCAATGAACAATGGGATAGATGGATATTTTTCAATTTTGGTTTCCTCAGGATATATGCTTAGGAGTGGGATTGCTGGGTCATATGGTAGTTTTATTCCTAGTTTTTTAAGGATTCTCCATAACATCTTCCATAGTGGCTGTATCAATTTACATTCCCACCAACAGTGCAAGAGCATTCCCTTTTCTCCACAACCTCTCCAGCATTTATTGTTTGTAGACATTTTGATCAGGGCCATTCTGACCGGTGTGAAGTGACATCTCATTGTAGTCTTTATTTGCATTTCTCTAATAATGAGCGATGTTGAGCATTTTTCATGTGTTTGTTAGACATCTGTATGTCTCTTTGGAGAAATGTCTGTTTAGGTCTTTTTCCCACTTTTTGATTGGATTGTTTGTTTTCGGTATTGAGTTGTATGAGCTGCTTGTATATTTTGGAAATTAATCCTTTGTCAGTTGTTTCATTTGCTATTATTTTCTCCCATTCCAAGTGTTGTCTTTACACATTGCTTATAGTTTCCTTTGCTGTGCAAAAGCTTTTAAGTTTAATCAGGTCCCACTTTTTTACTTTTTTTTTTTTTTCCATTACTCTAGGAGGTGGGTCATAGAGGATCTTGCTTTGATTTATGTCATTGAGTGTTCTACCTATGTTTTCCTCTAGAGTTTTATACTTTCTGGTCTTACAGTTAGGCCTTTAATCTATTTTGAGTTTATCTTTGTGTTTGGTATTAGGAAGTATTCTAATTTCATTCTTTTATGTGTAGCTGTCCAGTTTTCCCAGCATCATTTATTGAAGAGGCAGTCTTTGCCCCATTGTTTATTTTTGCCTCCTTTGTCAAAAATAAGGTACCCATAGGTGCATGGGTTTATTTCTGCTCTTTCTATCTTGTTCCATTGGTCTATATTTCTGTTGTGCCAGTACCATGCTATCTTGATGACCATAGCTTTGTAGTATAATCTGAAGTCAGGAAGGTTGATTCCTCCAGCTCCATTCTTCTTTCTCAAGACTGCTTTGGCTATTCGGGGTCTTTTGTGTTTCCATATGAACTGTGAAAATTTTTGTTCTACTTCTGTGAAAAATGCCATTGGTAATTTGATAGGGATCGCATTGAGTCTGTAGATTGTGTTTGGTAGTACAGTCATTTTCACAGTATTGATTCTTCCTACCCAGGAACAAGGAAAATCCCACCATCTGTTTCTGTCATCTTTGATTTCTGTCATCATTGTCTTATAATTTTCTGTGTATAGTTCTTTTGTCTCCTTAGGTAAATTTATTCCTAGATATTTAATTCTTTTTGTTGCAGTGGTGAATGGGATTGATTCCTTAATTTCTCTTTCTGAGTTTTCATTGTTAGTATATAGAAATGCAAGTAATTTCTGTGTATTGATTTTGTATCCTGCAACTTTGCTAAATTCACTGATTAGCTCTAGTAATTTTCTGATACTATCTTTAGGGTTTTCTATGTACAGTATCATGTCATCTGCAAACAGTGAGAGCTTTACTTCTTCTTTTCCAGTCTGGATTCCTTTTATTTCTTTTTCTTCTCTGATTGCTGTGGCTAGGACTTCCAGAACTATGTTGAATAATAGTGGTGAAAGTGGACACCCTTGTCTTGTTCCTGATCTTAGGGCGAATGCTTTCAGTTTCTCACTATCAAGAATAATGTTTGCTAAGATCCCAGCATTTTATCTCCAAATAATTTTTGGCTGTATCCCAAATGCAAAATTGAGGAGAGTGTCTCCATTAGAAAAACAGTTTTTTAAAATTATTCTTTGTGATTAAATGAACTATTTCATGTAACAATTTCATTTTATGCATTCCTAGATGGGAATACTAGACCACCTGACCTGCCTCTTGAGAAATCTATATGCAGGTCAGGAAGCAACAGTTAGAACTGGACATGGAACAACAGACTGCTTCCAAATAGGAAAAGGAGTATGTCAAGGCTGTATATTGTCACCCTGATTATTTAACTTATATGCAGAGTACATCATGAGAAACGCTGGACTGGAAGAAACACAAGCTGGAATCAAGATTGCCAGGAGAAATATCAATAACCTCAGATATGCAGATGACACCACCCTTATGGCAGAAAGTGAAGAGAAGCTAAAAAGCCTCTTGATGAAAGTGAAAGAGGAGAGCAAAAAAGTTGGCCTAAAGCTCAACATTCAGAAAACGAAGATCATGACATCGGGTCCCATCACTTTATGGGAAATAGATGCGGAAAGAGTGGAAACAGTGGAAACAGTGTCAGACTTTATTTTGGGGGGCTCCAGAATCACTGCAGATGGTGACTGCAGCCATGAAATTAAAAGACGCTTACTCCTTGGAAGAAAAGTTATGACCAACCTAGATAGCATTTTCAAAAGCAGAGACATTACTTTGCCGACTAAGGTCCGTCTAGTCAAAGCTATGGTTTTTCCTATGGTCACGTATGGATGTGAGAGTTGGACTGCGAAGAAGGCTGGGCGCCAAAGAATTGATGCTTTTGAACTGTGGTGTTGGAGAAGACTCTTGAGAGTCCCTTGGGCTGCAAGGAGATTCCAACCAGTCCATTCTGAAGGAGATCAGCCCTGGGATTTCTTTGGAGGGAATGATGCTGAAGCTGAAACTCCAGTACTTTGGCCACCTCATGCGAAGAGTTGACTCATTGGAAAAGACTCTGATGCTGGGAAGGATTGGGGGCAGGAGGAGAAGGGGACGACAGAGGATGAGATGGCTGGATGCCATCACGGACTCGATGGACGTGAGTCTGAGTGAACTCCGGGAGATGGTGATGAACAGGGAGGCCTGGCGTGCTGTGATTCATGGGGTCGCAAAGAGTCGGACACGACTGAGCAACTGAACTGACTGAACTGACTGAACTGAACTGAATGTAACATTATATGTTACAGGGAAATTAAATTTGTAGATAAATCCACTACCTTTTTAATTATATCAGTATTATTTTATTTCAATTTTATGCAATTTGAGAGACTCTCAAGGTATAACTGCTCTTCATTTTAAAATTACTGATGCTGAGGAAGTTGGACTTCACTTTAGTGATATGTAGGAATCCATATATATTAATTTTCTATTGCTGCATAACAAAAAACCCCACCCATTCTAATTCACTTGCCTTTGTACATTTAGTCTTTTTGTTTGTTGGCCTTAAGTACTTTTGTTTATTTTTAAGGTCTAATAGTTACACTAGAATATGTCATAGAGTTGACCCTTATGAACAAATTTTCCCAGGTACCTAGTGGACCCTTTCAATATGTACCGTCTTCTTTCACTTCCAGAAAGTCTTCTTGAATTATCCTCTTTAGTGACCCCAGTTATATATATTGTTTTTTCTTTGCCTTCCTGGCTACCATCAACTACTTTCTCTCTAACCTTTTTTGTTTCTTTATCTTGTTTTCATTCTCGTAGTCATTTTCCTGCCTTTCTTCAATCTTCCTGATTAAAATTTGGAAAATTTTAGTCTATTCTTTCTTGGGTGCCTTGTGAAAGAGCCCTTAATCTTGATTTCTGATATGTCTGTCTTTTGTTTACTTTTCATTCTTATTGAAAACCAGTTCTCTTTAATTCCTAATTCAAGGGTGCCCTTTTTATGCCAGTGTATCATTGCAGAATATCTTCAAAAGGTGGCCTTTATTTTTTGTGACTGGAGAGGTATTGAGTGTCCTTTCTTTTTTTTTTAATTCTGTCTTATTTGCAAGACTGTAGAATGTTCCCTTTACTTCTTTTCTCCATCACCACCAAACCTCTGAAAACCATCTCTCCCAACCTTTTCAAATTCTCTTCTCTCAGAAACAGCACTTTTTAAGAATTGCTACCTCAATAGCATACATCTTTATATTCCTTCCTTATAGCAGGTGCTCTGATATAGCAGAACGCTTTTTCAGAATTTTTCTTACTCAGAATAGACTCTCTTTCTGGTGGTGATTTTGGATCAAGCCTGGGCCTGCCGCTGTCTACCCTCTTCACTCTTCCATGCAGGATCTCCCCTACTCCCCCTTGACTTCTTGAATGCTGGTGGGCAAAGCATGAGAAATACTTTGTTGGGATTTGGAGTTTTTATCTGCTTGCGGGTAAATCTGAAGTCTGTGTGTTCTCTTTCTTTCGGTAATGCTGAAGGCATGGTTTTTGTCTGGTATTATTCATGCTTCTATTGTTCTCTATTTTCTGTAGCCATCATTTTAGCTACTCCGAGCACTAATTTAGAAAGATTTCTTATTGTATCTTTCGAATGACCCTATCAACCATCAAGATTTCACTGAGCTTTACTTCTTGTGGTTTTCACTAAGAATATGTTAACTGCTTTTTGTTTTCCAGACATAAAATTATGAGCTAATATTGAAAAAATAAAAATAAAATTCTGAATTCAGCTCAACAACAACAACAACAAAAATATTGAAAATGTTCCCAAACTACATGCCCCTCCACCCATAGATTCTAATAGTGCCCTCTCCCAGGAGACATGCTTCACTCTCCCCACTCCTTGCTTTCTGAAAATCACTATTCCAGCTACTAAGACTCAGTGATAAAGAATCCACCTGCCAATGCAGGAGATGCGGGCTCCATCCCTGGGTCAGGAAGATCCCATGGAGGAGGAAATGGCAACTCACTCCAGTATTCTTGTCTGAAGAATCCCATGGACAGAGGAGCCTGGTGGGCTACAGTCCATGGGGTTGCAAAAGACACAACATAATGACTAAACAACAACAACAATTCCAGCTATTGCTTAAATCTGTTTAATGCAGATTCTGTAGGTGATGTGTACAGGGACCCTGGAGCAACCAGCAGCGAAACTCCTCAGAATGGCATGTCTTAGAACCAAGGGGTTTTGTAAACCTTCCTGACTCTAGACAGGAAATACAATAACACTCTATGAATGTAGGGAAAAAGAGTGCATCAGTTCAAATTCATACCCAGCACCTGAGGATATTAGCATAAAGACATGACTGTTAACATATTGTTGTGAAAGAAAGAAAACAGAGGTAAAACTTTTTACATTGAAAGTGGTAAGAAGATAATGAATATTTCACCTTGAATATATATATGGAATAAGCAAAAAAAAAAATGCCATATGTGTCTTTCATTCTTATATACTGCAACCTTACATCAGGGGCTTCCCTGGTGGCTCAGCTGGTAAAGAATCCGCCTGCACTGTGGGAGACCTGGGTTCAGTTCCTGGGTTGGGAAGATCCCCTGGAGAAGGGAATGACTATCCATTCCAGTATTCTGGCCTGGAGAATTCCATAAACTGTATAGTCCACAGGGTCACAAAGAGTTGGACATGACTGAGCGACTTTCATTTTCACACACATTGATAACTGGTAGAAGGTCACTTTAGACTTGGCAACAAATAGACTTATGAGCAGTTTTGCAAAATTCGAACTCTTTGTTGATTGAGGAGTTTCTGGATCCAGTTCAGTTTGTGAGAATTTTCTGCATTTTTCAACCATCTATAGCTTTTCTGGAAAAAGCTATATCATGAAAGGTTTTTGTTTTTTTTTTTTTTTCCCAAACACTATAGAAAAGATCAAATGGATTTTGGGAACGCTGAGCTACAGGTTAAACCTACAGATTATCAGGCAAAGTCCTATTACACAACTGTTTCAGATACACTTTATTTGGCTGTACTTGTTCTCTTTATCTACCACAGAACCAAATATTATGAACCATACCTTGGACTCCTCTTCAACCAGGCCTAACCTCTAGCTATTGGAATTGATAGCTATGCAAGTTAAAAATCTCGGCTGATGAACGCTGAGGTTTGTTGGTGCTGATGGTGGTGGTGGTGGTGGTGGTGATTTTAGTTTATTTTTGCCTCTGAAATTAAAGATCATGGTTATGTACCTAGACTTACGATCCTCAGATATGAGGCTAGAAGAATAAGGTGTCCACTTATCTCCACACTGTTACTGTCACCAGTCTCTGTTTGTGTTTTAAATAAATAGCTCTTGTCTTTTGACACCCTAGCCCAGAGCAGCACTGAAGCATCCTTCCTACATGACAGGTGTAATTTATCATCTGACAGGATCTGTGCAAATTATTACTCACCAGCACTAAATGAGACAGAGTGGACTGATGAAGGGCAGCAGGGAATAATGAGAAGATAAAGCACTGGGAGGCAAGAGGCAGGGTCATAGCCCTGTCTCTACCTCTGGCTCATTGTTTAACCTGGGGCAAGTCCCTACCCTGCTCTTGAGCCTCAGATTTCCCATTGATCAGGATGCTGTCTGGAGAGACTAGTGGCTCAGAAGAATTCAAAGTGAAAGTGTTACTCACTCAGTCATGCCCAACTCTTGGTGACCCCATGGACTGTAGCCCACCAGGCTCCTCTGTCCAAGGAATTCTCCAGGCAAGAACATGGGAGTGGGTAGCCCTTACCTTCTCCAGGGGATCTTCTCCACCCAGGGATCAAACCTGGGTCTCCCACATTGCAGGCAGATTCTTTACCATTTGAGCCATCTGGGAAGACCCCAGAAGAACTCAACCCTCTTCTGAAAGAGGCTTTGATTATAAATTGGCCTCATGGCCTCCTAGAGCTTTGTAGGTCTTATGGAGTATTACCTAAACAAGCAGGAAAAAGGAGTGGTCCAAGGGAAGAGAGGCCTGAGCCCTCACCCCCCAGCTAAGACAGATGAGAGAGGATGAAGGAACACTCGCTGTCACCTAGTTACCTAGCCTCTGCCATATCATTCACACCCAGGGTCCAGCCAGTCTCTGCTTGGATACCAAAGCCAACGATGAGTTCATTTCCTGTCAAAGCAGCGCCTTTCATTTTGCATTTTTAGTGCAGTAGAAATGGAGAAAAGTGGGTGTTTTCAAGAGATATTCACAGAATAAAAGTTATAGGAGGGAGATGTTAGGGATGAAGCCTAGTTTTCTGACTTGTAAAAGCACATGGTTGGGCATTACATTCACTTAGGAACAGATTAAGGGCAGGTAGAAGAAGATCATGAGTTCAGCCTTAAACTTGGGACTTGAGGAGCCATTGAGACATCCAAGCAAAGGCAAGTGACCAGTTGGATATAAAGATCCAGAGCTCAAAGGAGACATCCAGACTGAAGACAAATAAATTATAGTTGGTTTCCTAAAGAATGATAGAGGTAGTCATTGAGGAAACAGTATATAATGAAAAGGAGAAAAGGGGCCTTAGATGAGAATTTGAGGAATACCAACCTTGAAAGGGTGGATGGATGGGGAATTGATGGGGAGCCAGAGAAGTGAGGGGAGAACCAGGAGAGTGGTACTTCGGAAATCACTAGAGAGTTTCAAGAAAAACAAAGTTGTCAGTAGGGTCAAGACTGCTAAGAAGTCAAGTAAAATAGAGATTTAAAATGGCCATTGAATGCAGTGGTGATGCTTGATGGCTCTACTAAGAACTACTTAGGTAGACTTATGGGGCCAGAAGTGAGGGTAGAGGAGGTTGAGGATAAGGAGGAGAGGAGGCCAGATTAAGGGTAGGCAGAAGAAGAGCATGAGTCCAGTCTCTCACCCATGGTCGGCCCCTTTTCAGTTTCTCTAATAATAGCACAGTGGCCTCTATTTGAACCCCCAAGAACAGGGGGTTCTTCATCATGAGGCTGACAGAAGAAAGAATAGGATGCTACCTTTGATCTTCTAAAGGGTTCTCCTTAGGAAGAGGGGCCTGAGCTCAAAGAACCTAGGACAGAACCTCCAAGAAGCAGATTTCAACTTCATGTGAGACAGCAGACCTTAAAAGAAAGCTATCTAAACAGACCAAACAGAGTTCATGGTCTCAACCTCAGGTGTTCGCTCCCCTTCCTTCTGATACAGAGGGTGCTCCTGCCTAGCCACTTACAATCCACTATTATTATTGAAAGAGACCTCCGGATATGGAACCTTTTGGGAGTTTCTTCTGGTTTGTCTTTTTTATGCTCATGGAGAAATAGTGGCCAATCCATTCTTTTCCTAAGAAGAAACCTTCAAAATTTGTTAACGGGATCATTAAAAAAGTGAAAGTCGCTCAGTTGTGCCTGACTCTTTGTGACCCCTTGAACTATACAGTCCATAGAATGCTCTAGGTCAGAATACTGGTGTGCGTAGCCTTTCCCTTCTCCAGGGGATCGTCCCAACCCAGGGATTGAACCCAGGTCTCCCACATTGCGGGCAGATGCTTTACCAGCTGAACTGAAAGGGAAGCCCAAGAATGCTGGAGTGGGTAGCCTATCCCTTCTCCAGCGGATCTTCCCAACCCAGGAATCAAACCGGGGTCTCCTGCATTGCGGGTGGATTCTTTACCAACTGAGCTATCAGGGAAGCCCAATGGGGTCATGTCCTACTTTAAATCAGCTTAAAAAGACAAAAGAGTACGAAGTCCACCCAGCAGACTAAAGAGGGAAAGAATCCTTAGGCAAATGCCCTCCTCTGACAGTGAAGTGTTCAAAGCAAGAGGATACTGGTAACTGGGGCTGCCTCTAAGCTCTGCCAGCAGTCATAGCTTAGCCTCCATCAGTAGGGGCCCCACCTATCCAAGCAGAGACACACAGCTTGATTGCAGGGGCCATGGTTTATATAAATACATCAGACATCAGCTATAGTCCTGCAACTTGCTTTTGTTTTTAATTTTATGGAAGTATAGTTGATTTGCAATGTTGTGTTAATTCCTGCTGTACAGCAAAGTGATTCAGCTATACATAGATATATATATTCTTTTTCATATTCTTTCCCATTATGGACTTATCACAGTGTAATAAATATAGTTCCCTGTTCTATACAGTAGGACCTTGTTGTTTATCCATCCTAAATATAATAGTTTGCATCTGCTAATCCCAAACTCCCAGTCCTTCCTTCCCTCCCCCTCCTCCCCCTTGGCAACCACAAATCTGCTCTCTATGTCTGTGAGTTTGTTTCTGTTTTGTAGATATTTCATGTGACTTGCTTTTTTAAAGTAATGGTTATGGATATTATTCATTTTTTATTATGAACATCTTTCTATTAATATATTTGTACATGTAGGCCTATCTCATTCATTTTTCAGGCTGAGTAGTATTCTGTTAAGTGGGTACACAGAATTTATTTACATGATCTGCTTTTATTGGACACCTGAGATATTTCCAAGTACTTCCAAAACTACAGTGACAACTCTATGCATACATACATTTGTGTGCACTTCTGTGAGCATTCTCTAGAATATGTGAATATCTTTTCCTTTGCTTTTTACTATAATAAGCAATTAGAACCTGTTTTTGCATACATCTCTGGGCACAAGTATAGTATTTCTAAGAATATATTCTTCAAAGAAATTGCTGGGTCAAAGAGAATGAATATTTTTAAAATTTACCGCCAAATTGCCCTCCTAAGATCTCACCAGTTATGTACTCTCACCAGTAAGAGTATGAAAGTGTCTGTATCCCTCACATATACTTCAACTCTGGTTGTTTTAAATTTAATTTTTGCTAATTTGTTAGGTAGAAAGGTGATTTAAAAGAAAAGAATTGCATTTCCCTGATGATTAGTGAAGTTGAACATTTTTTAGTATCTTTGCTGATATTTTTACTTCTCCTTCGGTGATTCACCTGTTCAGAGACTTTGCTGGTTTTTCTTTGTCTTTTGTAACACTGACTTACAGGAGCTCTTTAAACAATTGATGCTTCTTAGTACTATATCTGTTTTATATGCTATAAAAAATTTTGCCTGGTCTATCACTTATCTTTTAATTTTGTTTACCTTGCCCATTTTTCTGTTGACTTCTTTAGATTTTCCCATTGATTTGTAAAGACTTTTTCTATCTTAAGGATAACTATCTTTGTCATAAATCTCAAAAATATGTGTTTTAGATTTTCTTGAGTGCAGGAGATGTTTTATTTTTGTTTTCACACATATACCTTCATATATCATAAGTCTCTAGAAAGATTTTCCACACCCTGAAATGAGATATTCACCGATATCTTCATTAGGTTTTCCTAGATGTGATTCTTTAATCCATCTGGAATTGATTTTGTTGTGTGGTATGCCATAGGAAGGGGCTTCCCTGGTGGCTCAGCTGGTAAAGAATCCGCCTGCAATGCAGGATCACTTTATCCTGATCAATTCCTGGATCAGGAAGTTCCCCAGGAGAAGGGATAGGCTACTCACTCAGTATTCTTGGGCTTCCCTGGTGACTCAGAGAGTAAAGCATCTGTCTGCAATGCAGGAGACCTTGGTTCAATCCCTGGGTTGGGAAGATCCCCTGGAGGAGAGCATGGCAACCCACTCCAGTATTCTTACCTGGAAAATCCCTGTGGACCGAGGAGCCTGTCGGGCTACAGTCCATGGGGTCGCAAAGAGTCGGACATGGCTGAGCGACTAAGCACAGCACGGCATGCCATAAGAATCTAATTTTTTTCTTGCAAAATAGTCGGTCAAATTTCCCAATATCTTTCATCAAATTAGTCATCCTTTCCTCTGGTTTGTAATCCCAACTTACTCATACATTTTTTATTTGGACTTGAAAGAGGTAGAAATGATTATTATCAGCAATCTTGACTTCATTTACAAGGGAGAGGTGAATTGTTATTTGTTTTGGATGGGAAAGGAAAGTGTGGTGTGGGATAAAATCAGGAAAAGGCAGCTAAGATAGTCATGGAATTTGTTGTGAAAAAGGAAAGTCTGAGACAGAAATAGGAAAAGAGAAAACTACTGAGTCATGGAAGGAACACGTTATCAAAACAACAATGGCCGCAGGGAAGGAATATTTGTGAGCATCTCAAAGGCGGCTTCAAGCAGAATTGAGAAGGTAAAACGGGGCTCCCAGTGGAAGGGGAAAAGTTGACAGCCACTTCCCCTTGCACGTGACCTAAGTGGCTCTCACGAAGCTTGGCATAGAGTGCCTGTTTTGTCAGGGTTGTTAATTAATTAACAAATAGAAAGAACTGGCATTGTGGCTATATATTTAATATATATGTGAGGCTTATACTGTAATATTTATATTATGTAAAATATCTATATAAAGCTTTACTTTAAAGCTTAAAGTTTTACATATGGTAACGTATATGGTTCTATGCTATTCTCTTAACTCATCCCACACTCTTTCCCCAACTATGTCCACAACTCTGTTCTCTGTGACTGCATCTCCATTGCTGCCCTGCAAATAGGTTCATCAGTACCATCTTTCTGGATTCCATATGTATGTGTTAATATACAATATTTGTCTTTCTTTTTCTGACTCACTTCACTCTGTATAATAGGCTCTAGGTTCACTCACCTCATTAGGACTAACCCAAATGTGTTCTTTTTTGTAACTGAGGGAATTTGCTGTGTGACACGGGGAGCTCAGCCCAGTGGTTTATGACAACCTAGAGAGGCGGGATGGGGAGGGAAATGGAGGGGGGCAGTTCAGGAAGGAGGGGCCCACGTATACCTGTGGTTGATTCATGCTGATGTATGGCAGAAACCAATACAATATTGTAAAGCAATTATCCTCCAATAAAATAAATGAAAAACAAAGAGAAATGTTTAAAGTCATATATGTTCATTATTAAAGAGAGAGAGAGAATAGAAGATAGAATAATGCTAGCTGCCTTTTATTGAGCATCTACTGGGGTCCAGAACTTTATTAACTGCTTTACATATATGTGATTTCATAAAAAAGAAAATTAAAACTCCTGTAATCTCACCACTTGAGATTAACCACCATTAACACCCTGCTGTATTTCCTTTCCCTCCAGTCTCATTCTTCTGATAAATGTTTTACAACAATATCTAACATTTATTGAGCTGTTACTCCCATGCCAGAACTAATAAAGGAGTTTATTTAAAGCTTTTTTAAAAACGCTTTATTAAACCTGTAACAATCCTAAGAGATACGCATTATTATTATTTTGATTTTATAGATAAGGAAATTGGGACTAGTGAGGTTAAATAATGGGCCCCTTCTGTATACTCAGTTTTGTAGATAGCTTTTTATCACTTAAGCTTTTATCAACAAAGTTTTCCCCCATTATTAACTATCCCATAGAAGAGATTATTTAATAGCTTTCTATTCAATCATTAGTGATTTTTAATAGAATAAATTATGCTGGTGGTGATCATTTTGAAATGTATAGAAATATTGAATCACTCTGTTCTGCACCAGAAACTTAACATAGTGTTGTAGGTCAATTATACTTCAAAGACAAACAAACTCAGAAAAAGAGATCAGATTTGCAGTTACCAGAAGCTGGAGTGGGGAGAGGGTTGGGGGGGGCGGGGGCGGGATTGGATGAAGATGATCAAAATGTACAAACTTCCAGAAATAAGATAAATAAGTACTATGGATACAATGTACAACATGATTAATATAATTAGCATGTTGTATGTTACGCAAAATGATTAGAGAGTTAATCCTCAGTTTTCATCACAAGGAAAAAGCTTTTTTTCCTTTTTTAAAATTTTATGTCTGTGAGAGGATGGGTGTTCACTAAACTTATTGTGGTAATTATTTCATGATGTGTTTATAAGTCAAATCATTATACTGTACAGCTTAAACTTAGTGCGTGCATGCTAAGTTGCTTCAGTCGTGTCTGACTCTGTGAGATCCTATGGACTGTGGCCTGCCAGGCTCCTCTGTCCATGGGATTCTCTAGGCAAGAATACTAGAGTGGGTTGCCATGCCCTCTTCCAGGGGATCATTCTAACCCAGGTAGTCAAACCCACATCTCTTATGTCTCCTGCGTTGGCAGACAGGTTCTTTACCTCTAGCGCCATCTGGGAAGCTCCTTAAACTTAGTTGCTGCTACTGCTAAGTCACTTCAGTCAAGTCCGACTATGTGCGACCCCATAGATGGCAGCCCACCAGGCTCCCCTGTCCCTGGGATTCTCCAGGCAAGAGTACTGGAGTGGGTTGCCATTTCCTTCTCCAATGCATGAAAGTGAAAAGTGAAAGTGAAGTCGCTCAGTCGTGTCCGACCCTCGGTGACCCCATGGACTGCAGCCTTCCAGGCTCCTCCATCCAGGGGTTTTCCAGGCAAGGTTCCTGGAGTGGGGTACCATTGCCTATGTCAATTACATCTCAATAACACTAGAGGAAAATTAATTAAAAATGTTTTTTAAAAGAATAAATATTGCTGTTACTAACAACCTTGTAGTTAAACCTTTGTGCATATCTGAACACATAGATTAAAAAAAAAAAAAAACAGTGGAATTACTGAATCAACTTTTTTCCAGGCTGTTTCTACATATTGTCAAATTGCCTACCAGAAAGCTTCAACCAATTTACACTCCATCAGCAATAAATGAAAGTACCTATTTAATGCCCTTGCCAACACTGAGTATTATTAATTTTAAATTCTAACCAACTTAAATAGATAAGGAATTATAAATCATCATTTCAGTTCATTTTTATCATAAAGGAACAACAAAACAGGCTTGCTTTCTTTCAAAATTTTAATTAACCCTCTTTTATGTGCCAAGCACTCTTCTGGGATCTAAGGATGGGACGGTGAACAAGACAAACCCAAACCCTGCCTTCTTGGGATTCAGACCCAATACTGAGGTACATTCAACATGCAGTGAACAAATGTCAGGTGTTAACCCTGTAATAAGTACTTAGAAGCACTTAGTGTTTATCAACTCCTTCTAAAGTAAAGCACTAAGAACTCATTTGAGCCTCACAACAATTCTTTTGGTAGGTACTATTATTGCCCCCATTTACAGACAAGGAAACTGAATCACCAAGAGATCAAGTAACTTGCCCAGGGTCATACAACAAGTAGCAAAGGCTAGATTCAGACCCAGACCACTCAGACTCAGAGCCTTTAACCGTTACTATCCTTCTGCTGAAGGACAGAGTACAAGATATGCTGAGACACTGAAGAGCAGAAAGAAGATAAGGGAAAATGGAAAAATTAAAACAAAATGGATTCAAATAAACAGTAAAAGGATCAGAAACGGAAGTTCATTTGGGTCAGAAATATTACCATGAGATCTTGAACTGTGTCTTTTTCTCCTTTTTTGAGTAGGTGAGGATGACACGTGGCCAAAGCCAGATAGATCATATATACATGGGACAATAAACCTGGAACAGTCTGAAGGCAGAGGAAAGGACTAATCTAAACTCTCCAGCTATGAGGCAGCAGAGGAGGGAAGAAGGGAGCACCAGCAGCCTGTGCCTTCCTAGACCTCCAGGAATGGGAAATGCAAAGGGTTCAGTCCCAGCGACATTAAAAACTGAACAGATGAGGAGAAAATAGAAACTTGTACTTTTCCTGGGCTTCCGGCCAAGTGAGTTCCCAACTTGGCCTGCGGCTATCGGCCCCACTGGCAAGACCTGCTGTTTGCAGACCTTTGGGGTGACACTCCTGTGGGCTGCAGCGCCATCTAGCATGTGATGGTGAAATGGCACCAGAACCACCTGGCCGTACTGAAGTCTTTCAAAACACAAGTATCCACTGTGCTAAGTGCTGAGGTTGCCACAATGAACAAACAAGTCTCTGACCTTGAGAAGGTCACCGTCCATCTGAGGAGACCGTCGCAAGTTCTAGAGCAGAGATTTATTCCAGTGTTTATGGAACAGGGGTTAAGGCAGCCGACTTTCCTCAGGATTCAGGGAAGGCTACACAGAAGAAGCAATATTCAAACCAGGTCTCAAAAGATGAGGAATTATTTGTCAAGTCAGGCAATGAGACTGAAGTTCAAAGGACCAGAGATTTGAAAGAGTTCAATGCATTCAGGCCAAGTTCAATATTCAAGCCACAAGCCACTGGCCACCTTACAGACCAACTCACACGTTCCATGTTTAATGGATGAAGTTATGAAGATCCAGGCAAGGAGGGGAACTCATGCAATTCATACCCAACTTAGAAGTGTCCACGATGGAACTCAAGTCTCCAGACCGCCACGGTCTGGAGACGGTCATATCATCTGGCTTGACAGTAAGGCTGCACACATGGAAGTTGGACCTTGAATTCAAAAAGACTTGCTTGTATTCAAGACCTACATCGACCCCTAGCTCAGTGAGTTTTGTCAAGTTACTTATTCTTAAGCCTCAGTTTTCTGATCTGTCAGATGGGAACCATCATAGTGCTGATGTTTGTTGTGTGACTGGAGTTAATCCATGATAAGTGCTTGGTACGATGCCCAGTGTATGCCAAATGCTTGGGGATGGGAAACTGAAGTCTGCAGTTTCAATATCATCACTTTTTACTGCAGCAGGATGATATTTTTCTTATTTGAGAATATTTATTATTATTGACTCTTTACTATTTATTGTTTTTACTGTTTCTTATTACACAGTGAGAACCTGCTGAAGGAACTGGGGCTATTCTGTCTGAATAAGGATAAAAACAGGAGCCACAGTCCTGTTTTCAAAACTTGCAGGGGTGGGCTAGAGCAGAATGGGTGGAGCTCATCTGAGGGACCCCTGGGGGCCAAGCCAGGCGCAGTGGGTAAGAGCTGCAGGAAGGCAGATTTTAGTTCAGTGTAAGGAACTTTCTTACTCTTCAAGGGGCCCTGGGCGGAAGTTATTTACTTTCTTGTTGTTAGAAACGTTGAATCTAAGACCAAATGACCGTTGATCGTGGCTGCACCGCACCTTTCATGGGGCAGGAAGTCATCGAGTCCATTTCACTGCCTGATGCCTTAAACATCTAATTGAGCTCTGCTTTCTAGGGGAATATGATTTGGTAGGTCATCTGGCAAGACAGCTGTCTATGTTTATAAATTTCAAAATCGTGATCAATGCTCAAAGATGTCAGGACCCAAAATATATAACCTTGTTTATCAGATTAGATTTTAGGTGGAAACGTGAGGAAGAGGCTGAGATGCCCATGTCAGCCTGGAGACGGGGGAATGGGCCTGAGAAACAGAAAGCAGCTGAGCCTTATTCCCCGAGAGCTGCCTGGAGAATGTGTCTTCATTTTGAGGAGATGGGAAGGGCTCTTAGGATCCTGATGGCCATATAGGGTGCAGAGGTATCGCCTTAAAATCGTTAAATAACAGAACACATCAGATATTATTCAAACATCAATGTGGGGTCTGCTACATGCAAGCACTTAAAATATAAAAGTGAATCCAAAAACCAGAGCCTAGATGAAGCCAGGAGATACAGAATCTCGGAAGGTAATAAGAGCTGGACACAGAATAACTTCAATCCACAATGGGAAGGACTAGTGCTAATAAGCAAGTCCTGTGGGGTCACATGACCTTCACTGGAGGCAGCAGTAGAGGAAGTGACATTTGAGCTGGGCCTTGAATAACACATAAGATTTGAACCCAAAATGATGAGAGGGAAGAGCTCTTCAGGGGAAACAGCAGTGTGGGCAAAGGCATGGGGGACCTAAAACCATGGGCTTGAGGGTGGATAGAGCCCCACTGTGACTGGACCTTATGAAGTATGAGAGGTGGTGGTGCAGGATATAAGATCAAAGAAGGCATCATACAGCGATTCACCTCACTGGTGTGTACCCAAGAAAACTGAAAACATGCCTCCATATGAAGAAAACCCTGTAGTTTAATGCTCATAGCAGTATTACTCATAACAGTTGTTATGAAAAAATGGAAACAACCCAAACAAAACATAGTATATCTATACAACACAGTGTTATTCAGCACTCAGCAATAAAAAGGAAGGTAATAGTGATACATGCTACAGCATGGAGGAACCTTGCAAAGGTGCTAAATGAAAGAAGCCAGGTACAAAAAAGAAAAATACCACCTATGATGTGATTCCATTTACATGAAAGGTCCACAATGGGCAAATCAATAAAGACAGAAAGATTGGTGATCTCCTAGGGCCAGGGGGCATTAGGCAACTGGAGAGCATGGGCCTTCTTTTGGAGATGATGAAAATGTTCTAAAATTGGTTATGGTGATGGTTGCACAACTCCATGAATATACTGAAAACTTTGAATTGTACCTTTATAATGAGCAAATTGTGTGGCATATAAACTGTATCTTAATGCAGCTATAACAAACAAGCAAACCAAATAGGCCTTCCCAGAGTCATTGAGAGAATCAGTGGGACAACAGAAAACACCTAATCCAACTGCCCCCCACCCCATCCCCATGATACAGAAAGGGACATTAAGGTCCAGAGAAGGGAAGGATTCACCCCGGGTCTTGCAGTCCATCAGCAACAGAGCTGGGACCGCACAGCTCTGCCACCTGCCTCAGGGTCCCTGCTGTGCCTGGAGCTATTCTCCCTGCTTTCCCACTCCCAGAAACACATCCCTCAAGCAGAATTCAGAGCCCCAGCTGCCTGACAGTCTACCTGGAGAAACCCGGAAAGAGCAGCAGAATCATACGATTTGTTTCCGAATGAGGGCTGGAAGAAAAGCCTTAAGTGAGGTTTACATCCCCTTTGTAATATTCTCACCAGATGGGCATCCAGCAGCCTTTGAGCATCCCCGGTGACAGGGAAATTGGAACCTCCAAAATACCCTCCTTCCATCTCTGAGCAGCTTTGCGGTAAACAGAATTCCATCTCCCTTTATTCTCTGTGTGGGGAGACCTAAGGGGCATACTTCAGCCAGACCTCTGTGGGAGGCCGTAAACTGAGTTGCAATTGTGTTTGCATCTCTTTCCCTCACCAGGTCAAGTGTTTCTAAGGGCAGGGCTGGGTCTGAGTTTATATTCCCATGTCCTGAAATATAGCCAGACACAGGGAAGGCAGTCCAGAATGTTTGGTGAAAGAATGAGTGAACCAAAAAGAGAAACTGCAGGGTTTGACACACCCCCATTCATCTTACACAGTCTGCTGCAGTGGTCCTTACATGTCCTGCCTCAGACCCTTCCAACGCCTCCTCTCTGCCCTCTAGAAACAATTTACATCAATCCAATAAATACTTATTAAAAGGATAAGTATTCTTATCCATCTAGCAGAGATTGAGGTCATCCAATTAAAACCCGCGGACCAAATCAGGTCCATCAACTGTTTTGTAAATAAAGTTTTATTGGAACACAGCCCCATTCACTCATTTACATATTATCTATGACAGCTTTTGTGCTAAGAGCCCAAAGTCAAGTAGAAATAACAGAAGAAGTATGACTCCAAAAGCCTCAAATATTCACTACCAGGCCCTTTACAGAAAATGTTTACTGACCCATGTGCTAGATACTGAGGATTCTACAGTGGATGAAATATACATGGTCCCCTGATGCTTATAGACTTGACTGTTCCACCTCCGGCCCTTGCCTATCATTTCTGCCATGTCTCCCACTGCCCTCTATCCAAGGTCTCTGAGAATACACCGGTTCCTAGATTCTGGAATTCACAGATCAATAAAAACAATTTTTTTAAAATCACAGAGGACTGACATAGGATTATCAGATAGGTACATTTTAAAAAGCCAACTACCATCTAATGTCACAATCACTTTATAAGGAAAAAAAAATTTCACATTAAAAAGCAGCAAGGCTATCTCTAAAAATAAAGTAGAATTACACAAGCTACATTAGTTTTACAGAATTCATTCTATGGGCTTTATTTTCCCCATTGCTATGAATAACGGCCATGCTTCACTAATCAGCACAGGTCTGCAGGCAGGAGCAGAGGACCTTTGATCTAGTTTACTTTGTATTACTCATGACTTGCTCTGTAAAAACTGGCTTGCTTTGTATTACCCATGTTTGCTATGACTCTTCCCGTGCAATTCTGCGTCCAGAAATTCTCCTATCCTCTTGCTCCTTGTTCAAAGCCCAGCTCCTAAGCAGCAGAAAGCATAAGCTTCCCACCAGCAGCAATCTAAAGACTCAACATGCTCAAAGTTGCCCGCAGGCTGTGGCAGCACCAGTGAGTGATACAGCCAGGGCAGCTCTGTCAGCCACAGATCAGGGTGACGGGGGGCATCTGGAGAGCGGCCCTTCCGCTGGCACATGCAGGTGAAGCCATTTGACACAGGCACGCTGATGGCTCCACAGGGAAGGCTCACACCCAGATGCCTGAGAGGTGAACACCAGCTTCCTGACAAGTCTCTCACGAGGACTCTGGGCAGCAGCCAGCTCCCAATCAGCAGGTGGCAGTGGCAGCCGCTGGGAGAGGTCGCCTTGCTGGCCGGCAGCCCCCAGATCCTGGGTACTCACTGCTCACATGAGGCTTCTGGAATCCCCTTGTATGATCCCGAGGTCTGGGGGAAAGTAAATTATGGCTCTACGTTGAAGATAATCCCAGCGCGGCCTGGTGCCAAGCATGCTTTTCTGCCTGACTCTCCTTCAGGGACAAACATTCTCCAGACACCCCAGCTGACCCGGCACCTCCTCCCTCCCTCAGCCCATGCGCCTCTGTGTGTGTGTGTGTGAGATCACTCTTGCAAACCCTCCACTGTGGGTGAGATATGAGCAGTAAGCATCCCATCTCTTTTCACCACATTTCTCTAACTGTTCCCCACATTAGAGTGAGAGGTCTCCTTGTCCTTCTGAGTGGATTTTGTAGCCAGGCTGTTTGGCTTCTTGGTCCATTTAATCCATTGTGAGATAAAAGGGGGAAAAAAGGTCTAATTTCCAAGGGGAAATTAGAGACCCTGTGGCAAAACTGGAAAGAAGTCTCAGGGTCACTTGGCTCAAACACCTCCCACTACCAAGAGGAAAACTGAGGCCCGAGTGGGGAAGAGAATTACTCAAGACCCCACAGAGGGAGCTGGAACCAAAAATAAGACCTCCATGATCAGTCCAAACCTTTTCAACTGGACACTAAAATGTCCAGATCCCCATTCCTTATAATTCAGAATGAAGGTCATTTTCCTTCTGGAAAACAAGAGAATAGGTACCAGCTCAGATTAGGACGTGGTAAGAAAAGGGGAGGCTGGCTGAGAAGGAAGTGTGTCCCAGGCAAGACACCTGGCATGTCAGACACCCAGCCTTCATAGTAGCATTTCCACTGAAGGCTGGAGGAACAGGGTCCACAAAACGTGTTCTCTTCAGACCTTCATATTCAGCCCAGATGGGGAAGCTGAGGCCCGAGGAAGGGGCCGGAATCAAGTGAGGGTCACACACAGTCAGGTGGAGGGTGGGATTAGGAGTGGGTCGCAGAGGGTCTGGCCCAGCTCTCTCCTTGGCAGTTGGTCAGACTGTGAGCAATCCCCACCCGGGGCTCCCGCCAGCCCTGAACTTGGGACTCCATCTCAGGTTTCCCTGCAAAGAGTCAGCTGTTCTCTTGTGCTGGCGGATGCCAGGCTGATACTGCATTCCTCTCCCTGGCCCTTGAGCCAGGGACATGCTTCCCCGCAGCCTGATGCTGTGTCCCCCGGCGTGATTTCTGTGTGGTGACCCGAGGAACAGCTGGTCGGGGGCTGGCAGGCCCAGGCTCTGAGTCAGGCCTGGCTAGCTCTGTGGAGATCACCTGCCCACCGGGAGGGCTTGGGTTTTACTACCCTCTGGCCGTGTGTCACAGCAGGACATGCTGAACTCCCCCTGTGACTTGAGGACATGGCTCGGACTGTCCCCAGGGCAAGTGGGGCAAGAGCACCGAAAGCAATGCTGGCAGCATCCCTCTCCCGGGGTGTCGTCTGGGGATGAAGCCGGGAGGCCTGGGCCCGACGCCTGCCCTCGGACAAGGGAGAAACAGTCTCAACCTCAGAACCTCCAGGTGCAGCCCAGGCTCGAGGACTGCCGGGCCTGGCTAGGAAACCCACAGACCAGCTCAGCCAAGAGCAAAGTAGAGAGAGGTGCCTTTCCCTAAAGAGTCCAGAACATCACAAGGTTGCACCCTGCCCCATGGCCCAGATCCCCCAGCTTCTGTGGGCCCAAGACCTCAGAGTTCTAGCCCAAGTCCTTCATGGAACAAAAAAGAAAAAGGGGGCCCAGAGAAGGGAGGGAGTAACCCTGTGTCACACAGCATCCTAGAACCAGGACTGAAATCCAGCCCTGCTCCCCAGTCTAGTTCTCAACCCACAAGTGCTTTCAGAGCGTGGCAGTAACAGACCCCACTCTGGCCCTCAAAGGGTCACAAGAGAAACATTACCAGGAGCCACCAGGTGCCCTCACAGGGTGAATATTAAGTGTACCAAATGTAGTTTCCCTGTACAGAGTTGGGATTGCACAAAGTGTATACATATATATATACATATATATACACACACACACATACACTTGCTGAACTTATTAAAAAGCACATATATAATGTACATATATATATTGCTGAACTTATCTTAAAAAGCCAGTGCACTGCCTTTTTTAATAAGTTCAGCAATCCTCTATGTGTAATTATTATCATCGTTTATATGAAAGTTAACCAGGAGGCCCTCATTGGACCCTCTCTAGTCATCCCTTGTCCTTGTTTTCCCCTCACTGTCAAGGTCAGTCAATGGATCAGTAAAGTCAGCCATCTCTAGAGGACCCAGGGAACAGAAGGGAAGGGAGTTATGAACAGAGGCTCCCATAGAGAATCCAAGAAAGGACCACAGTATGGTCACCATTCTAAACCCCACTCCAGCCCCTGAAGGGGAACGGCCTGGAAATATCTATTGCTCCCCCAGCCTAGGGGACTCACCCTGCATCCAGCACAGGGCCAGTGGACTCGCCTGAACCAGAGCCTCCCTGCAAGCACGTGCTGGGAAGAAGCTTGGCTCACAGTCATGCCAGCCCCTCTATTTTTGTTCCATCACACATGCCAGGGCTCTATTTCCCTCTCCTCCCCCCTCCCCGTCCTGTCCTCCTCTCTGCTGGACAGCCAGCTGCCTGTCCATTTGAGGAAACTGCAATTAGAGCCTCCGCAGTCATTCCCTGCCAGCCCGGTGATGCCCTGTTATGGGTGTGCTGTCCCTGTCACTCAGACCCAGCCAGTAGCCAAACTGGAGCATGTCAGGGAGAGGTGGCCCAGAGAAGGAGTCCCTGGAAAAGCAGCGGAGGAGCCTGAATGCCCTGGAGCCATATAGCCCAGGGGAAAAACTTGGGGAAACACATGCACATCCCTGGAAGGGTGTCGGGAGCAGAGAGAGCAGATTCACTCTGCAGGGCTCCAGCAGTCAGAGTGGACACACAGGGCCAATTTTAATTCAAACCATGAAAAAGCTCCTTAACTATCCCAGGGCTGCCCAGGGTACATTAGCTCAAACAGCAAGCACATCAAGTTTATAATTAGGGAAGCCCAGATTGGAGTGCCAGCTCCCACCTGTGCCTCAGTGAGCAAGGTACCCAGAGTTAGTTGTTGTTTAGCCGCTAAGTCGTATCCAATTCTTTTGCAACCTCATGGACTGTAGCCCACCAGGCTCCTCTGTCCATGAGATTTTTCCAGGCAATAAGACTGGACTGAGTTGCCGTTTCCTTCTCCAGGAGATCTTCCCCACCCAGGGATCAAACCCAAATCTCCTGCATTGGCAGGCAGATCCTTCACCACTGAGCCACCAAGAAAGCCCCCAAATATGTATGTATTCATTTGGCTGCACTGGGTTGCAGCATGAAGGATATTTAGATGTGGCAATGTGGGATTCATTTCCCCCACCAGGGATAGAACCTGGGCCCCCTACATTGGGAGCTCAGAAGCTTACCCTCTGGACCACCAGGGAAGATCCCACTCAGCCTTCAGTTCAGTTCAGTTCAGTCACTCAGTTGTGTCCGACTCTTTGTGACCCCATGGACTGCAGCATGCCAGGCTTCCCTGTCCCTCAGCAACTCCCAGGACTTACTCAAACTCATGTCCATCGAGTCGATGATGCCATCCAACCATCTCATCCTCTGTCATCCCGTTCTCCTCCTGCCTTCAGTCTTTCCCAGCATCAGGGTCTTTTCCAATGAGTCAGTTCTTTGCATCAGGTGCCCAAAGTATTGGAGCTTCAGCTTCAGCATCAGTGCTTCCAACAAATATTCAGGACTGATATCCTTTAGGATTAACTGGTTGGATCTCCTTGCAGTCCAAGGGACTCTCAAGATTCTTCTCCAACACCACAGTTCAAAAGCATCAATTCTTCAGTGCTTAGCTTTCTTTATAATCCAACTCTCACATCCATACATGACTACTGGAAAAACCATAGCTTTGACTAGACGGACTTTTGTCAACAAAATAATGTCTCTGCTTTTTAATATGCTGTCTAGTTTGATTATAGCTTTCCTTCCAAGGAGCAAGCGTCTTTTAATTTGATGGTTGCAATCACCAGCCTTTACTATCTCTCAAATGATCTCGGGAGGTATATCTCGGAGACTCACTCAGAACTCCTTGTAACATATCCAAAGGCAAGCTTCAAATGCCCTAAGAGAAAAGAGGTTCAGCCTTTACACACAAAGGCTGTGATCCCAGTTACAAAGAGTCAAGCCCACTAGGGTGGTGGACACAGAGACAGGAGCCCTGGTTGGGTGCCAGACTAACCTGAGCTCAAGTCCCAGCTCTGCTTCTTATTATTTTGACCTCTAGCAAGACACTCAACCCAAATCTCTGATCCTCAGTTTTCTTCACCTGTAAAGTGGAGCCTGGCACCCTTATAGGCTTGCAATAAGGATCAAATAAGGGAGAAGCGCAAGAGCTACCTTGGAAGCTATATTACTGATACAAAAGCAATAATGTTGAGAATTTCTGACTACAATTATTTTTATCCCAGGAAGAACATGGATGACGCAACTGTTGCATTCCAGGACAAATGTCCATTCAACAAACATTCCTACTATGCCAGATTCTGAAGATACAAACATAAAGAAGGCAAAATTCTGTGTCCTCCAAGACTAACTGGGAAGAGAGACATGTAAATTAGTCACGATTGATGAACCTGGGACACAGAGGTGTAGCCAAGTTACAGTGAGAGTGCAGAGGGCAGTAACTACCCAGGGTTGGGGGAGGCAGGGGTGAGGGCACCAGAGGAGGGAGCATTTGGATAGAGGCTTCAAAATGAGAAGGGACATTTACATGCCTAATAACAGACCACCAAGACATGTGAGGCAAAGACTGATTGAACTGAAGGGAGAGAGAGACAATTCTACAATAACTGTTGGAGGCTTAACTGCTGTACTCTCAATAGGATAGGATGACCAAATGGAAGACAAGTAAGGAACTAGAGGACTGGGACAACGGCACAAACCAACTAGATCCAACAGACAAAACTCAGAACACTCTTCTTGGGTGCATGTGGGTCATTGTCCAGCACAGCCCATAAGTTAGGCCACAAATCATGTCTCAGTAGCCAAAACGTAGAATCAACCTAGTGTCCATCAACAGATGAATGAATAAACAAAATGTGATACATACATACAATGGAGTACTATTCAGCCTTTAAAAAGGAAGGAAATTCTGACACACGCCACAGCATGGATGAATCCTGAAGACATTATGCTAAGAACAATATCAGTTGCAAAAGGACAAGCACTGTATGACTCCGCCCCTATGAGTTACCTAAAATAGTCAAATTCATAGAGACAGAAAGTAGAACAGCAGTTGCCAGGGGCTGGGGGAAGCAATGGGGAGTTATTGAGTGATGTGGCTTCCCTGGCGACTCAGACAGGAATGAATCTGCCCGCATATGGGAGACCCAGGTTTGATGTCTGGGTCAGGAAGATCCCCTGGAGAAGGAAATGGCAACCCACTCCAGTATTCTTGCCTGGAGAGTTTCATGGACAGAGGAGCCTGGCAGGCTACAGTCCATAGGGTCACAGAGAGTCGGACACAACCATAGTGATTTAGCACGCAGACAGTTTCAGTTCTAGAGATGAATGGTGATGATGTTTGCACAACCATGTGAATATTCTGAATGCCACTGAACTGTACCCTATAAAAAATGGTTAAAATGTTAATTTTATGTTTTATATGTTTTACCCAATTTCAAAGATAAATTATTGTGGAAAAAAAAATGAATGAAGAAGTGTTCTAAGCAGTCCAGGTGGGACAGAAAAGTCTAGACAGAAGAAACATCTTGTGCTAAATTACAGCTGTATGAAAGCAACTGGTGTTCCCTGGATGTAGCAAAAGTGTCCCCAGGATGCACGATACACAGAGGTAGCCATGGTGGGCTGAGTTCCCTGAAAGGAAGTTGGCATGCCACTCCATGGGCTCTAGGGAAGACAGGGCTCCAGTGTGGCTTAGAGCAATCAGACTGGGAGGAGCCTGGGAAGGGCAGACGGCACCACCTCTAGAGAGATATTAAAAGAGAAACTGCTTTCCAGAAAGTCCCAGCTCCCCAGGCCTGTGGTCACTCTCTGTGGTCACCAGCCCAGCAGTGTGGCAAGAGTGACTCAAGACATTCGCCTCCCGAGGCTGCAAGCTGAAGGCCGGAGGGATTCCCCTGAAAAACAAAAGAGGGAGGCTTTGGTGGGGACCCTGTGTGGAAAAACTCCTCTCTGCCATGTCATTCTCCCTGTGTGCAGTCTGTTTGGGTAGCAGCTGAGTGAGGACGGGGAGCTCATCTCCCTGCAGGCTCACCCTGTGGCTTTCACCAGCTCACAGGAAGACAAGATTCACAACTTAAAGGTAAACTTGGGCATTGGGAGTGGGAGGAGGGCCTCTATAAAATTTCTGAATCAAGTGAATTTGGGAAATCCCAACTCTGCAACTTAGTAAACAGTGACTTGAGCAGCCCTGTGTCTCTATATGGGTCTCAGCTTGTCCATCTGTAAAATAAAGGAGTTAGACCTGTAAGTCCATTGTTACATCTCTGGCATTAGAAGGGCAGAACATTACTGGACGTGTAATTCAGCAATGAAGTATACATACACGCACACAAGGATTGGGCAAAATGTTCTTTCTTTCTCCCCTTGAGTCTTGTCTGTGTTAGTCTAGATTTGACAACAGTGAGTGTCCTCTGTGATTTCTCTTCTCCCTCTCCCTCTCTCAGTTCCCTTGGTTTCTTCCTCTTAAATTTTCCGCCTTGTAAGAGTAGAGGGCGCACGAGAGGTGGCTTGGCATCCTGTGAATGGAAGGAAAAGAATAAAGGCAAGTCTTTTCCCACCTAACCACAGGGTACAACATCTACAAAATAGCTACATCTATGAGTAACATCAGCTCTTAGCTAAAAATGGTGTGTTATTCTACTCAAAACACCACTTGGTCTTTCCAAAGGAAGCAAGTCAAGTTCTATATATCAACTTGCATATCAAGTTTTTTTATGTATATACATATATCCATATCCCCTCAAGAAAGAATTTTCTAGAAATTGGATTGTCAAAGGTCAATTTACCAAATGATCAATTTGCTTCATTACTGAAAATGTTCTTAACATAACATTATAGCTTCATCACCATGACAGCAAAGATTGTCCACGCCCTAGTTAGGTAGGCTGTCCTGAGATGGTGCAGGCTTTAAGGTTGCCCTGAGTCTCCATGCCGACCAACTGTAGGGGCAGAAGCAGGGGGATTAGATTGTGTGGGAGGTGCACATCCCTGGCACTCATACCACTGGCACTCACCTGGCCCGCCTGTGAGCCTCATGCCAACCTACGAAGGGGACTGGGAACGTCATCCCTGAGCGGGCAGCCTCTCCACAGTGACCATCCTGGGAGCCCTGCAAAGGGAGAAGTTATCCTCAGGGGGCAGCCAGCCATCTCTGCCACAGAAGTGTTTCAAGCTTCAAGCTCTCCTCAAATGCTCAACATCCTGCCTAGACACATGGGCCTTTTCTTACACATGACTTCCTCCTCTGTTTTGGCAGGCTTGCGTTCTGTGCCTGCCCTGCCCAGAGGTGGAGTGTGCGAATAAGTGGCTTTTCCTTAAACACGGCTCACATGGCATTGTGTCCAGCCCTCACTGTGGCGTCTTCGTCTGGCTGACCTTGGCCTCTGCCCCCACCTCACCTCTGCGCCTGCCCTGGTGGCTCCCTTGACCCCGCTTTTTCACAAACGGTGCCCCCTTCAATGCAACCTATTGTTTCTCTATTTTTAAAAACCTGTGTCCTGTCCACCTTGAAGAGTATGGCCTGTAGAGTTCTAGGAAGCACAGTCTGGAGGCAGAAATCTTAGTCCTGAGAGACTAAGTGGCTACCCAGAGAGGCCACATTTTGAGTTCTTCATGGTAACAATGGAAGAGGGAGCCACTGAGTTTTGAAACTGGGAAAGCTGTCCTGGCCCCTCTTTGCCCTCACTACACAAACCTCCCTCAACACACCATTAAAATGTAGGGAACAACAACAACAAAAAGAATGTGGGACTTCTGTTTCCAGTAATATGGAGTAACAGCGACCAATTTACCCTACTTTATATAACAGTAACAAGAAAAGAAAGAAAGAAAAAATACATAAAACAGTGTTTTTCAAGACATAGAAGTCACAAAACAGAAGACAACCATGCCTAAGAGACCAGAAGATTGTGCCAATGTACTGCCTTAAGAGAATTCTCTGGCTATGGCACTTGAGGGACAACTGAGGCTGAGCCTGAAGACTCCTGTAGTCAAGGAGATGGAGCTGAGAGTCCAGGAAGACCAAAGCAGCCAGAGTTCATAACACGGAGCTCCAAAGAAGAGCGCTCGCTCAGTGAGAAGATCTCAGAAATCTGCATAGAACCTCCCATGGACCCATCAACCACAAGTCATGTGAAGAAATTACGTGAAGTGGAGGAAAGAACCACCTGAAAGTCTTGGAGAGAAAATGTCCTAGGGCTCACACAGTGCTGGGAGCCGTGCCTACAGCCACCAGACAGACTACACTGAGCCACCTGGGAAGCCCCTAGACCCACCTCAGTTCAGTTCAGTTCAGTTCAGTCGCTCAGTTGTTTCCGACTCTTTGCGACCCCATGAACCGCAGCACGCCAGGCCTCCCTGTCCATCACCAACTCCCGGAGTTCACTCAGACTCACGTCCATCGAGTCAGTGATGCCATCCAGCCATCTCAGACCCACCTAGTGAATTGTAAAAGTTAGACCTGAAAGAATCACAGTGTTTCTAAGAACTTAATTGTATCCCTGAACAAAACTGAAGATGTATAGGAATACAACATGTCCAAAACCAGCAAAGCAAAAGTAACAATGTCTGATATCCAATCAAAGATTGCCAGGCATGCAAAAAATCAGGAAAATATGACCTATAGTGAGACCAACCAACCAAAACCAACTCAGAAGTGACACAGATGTTAGAATCAGCAGAAAAGGACCTTAGCAAGTATTATAACTGCGTTCCTAGTGTTTAAAAAGTTAAGCAGACATGGAGAATATACAAAAGACCCAAATAAAACTTCTAGAGGTGAAAATTATGTCTGAGATTTTAAAATATACTGATTGGATTAACAGTGGATTAGACAGTAGAGAAAAAAAGATCAGTGAACTTGAAAGCCAAAAATTACATCTATGCAAAATGAAACAGAGAGAAAATAGGGCTTTAAAAATAACAGCATCAGTGAACTGTGGGACAACTGGACTAGCTTGCCTTGAGTTTTAATTTTCCAGTCCTTCCCTTTCAGAACCTCAAAAGTGGGGGGATTACAACCAAGGGGAATCCTGTCTTCTCATAGGCGCTTTGACTGAAAGGGTTTTTAAGGGGTATAAGTGTGTGTGTGTGTGTGTTTTACACTTTTAAAATGTTTTATTGAAATGAAATACACCTATAGATAATTATACATGAGTGTCTAGTTCACTTATCAAAAATATTTATAAAAATGTTTTATTTTGGAATAATGTCAGGTTTCGGCTTCCCTGATGGCTCAGTTGGTAAATAATCTTTCTGCAGCGTAGGAGACCTGGTTCAAACCCTGGGTTGAGAAGATCCCCTGGAGAAGGAAATGGTATCCCACTCCAGTAATCTTGCCTGGGAAATCCCATGGACCGAGGAGCCCGCTGGGCTACAGTCGATGGGGTCGCAAGAGAGGGGGACGACTGAGCAGCTAAGCCACCAATGTTGCTGCTGCTGCTGCTAAGTCACTTCAGTCGTGTCCGACCACCAGTGTTAGGTTTACATAAAAGTTTCAGCCATAGCACAAAGGTTTCTTGTAGACCCTTCATCCAGTTTCTCATGTTATTGTCTTACATAACTGCAGTGCGATTAACATGGGTACATTATTAATAGCAAAAACCATACTTGTATTTTGCCAGGTTTTTTCCACTGATGTCCTTATTCTTTTTCAGAATCCAACCCAAGATACTATGTGGCATCTAGTCCTTAAAAGTTTAAATTGAAACCCTGAACCAGAGTGTTGCCTTATGGGGAGTCAGCAATCAGAAGTAATCAATAGTGGCCCTGTGGGGACACGATCCACTAGCTACACTTTATATTCACAAGGACAGACACAGACTAGAGTTCTCTGTTGGAAATCCCCAAATATACATGACCAGAGTAGCATGAGCTCACTGGGGGTGGGGGAGGGGGTGGTAGAGGCCGCTTAAAAGTGAGAATATCAAAAAAATTACAATAAAAATGGCAAATGAAGCACCATGGAGTCTATGAAACAGAAGACTAGGCCAAGAATTTAAAGTAAACATAATCATTGGACTGTGAAATAAGAACAGCAAATTATTTTACACCCAAGTGGAAATATTCACATTTTATCAGTCACTTCAGTCGTGTCCGACTCTGTGCGACCCCATAGACAGCAGCCCACCAGGCTCTGCCGCCCCGGGATTCTCCAGGCAAGAACACTGGAGTGGGTTGCCATTTCCTTCTCCAATGCATGAGAGTGAAAAGTGAAAGTGAAGTCGCTCAGTTGTGTCTGACTCTTCTCGACCCCATGGACCACAGGCTACCAGGCTCCTCCATCCATGGGATTTTCCATGCAAGAGTACTGGAGTGGGTTGCCATTGCCTTCTCCGTTTTATCAGATAAATGTAGATAAATGATAGGACAGATTTAGCTGAAGAATATATTCATATATTTAGTACAGATTTATGAAGAATTTATTAGTGAACTGAAAGATCAAATTGAGGAATTCTCCAAGATGGCAACAGAAAACAAAACAAAAAAATTCTTAAGAAATACAAAAGAAGAAAAAAAATCTAAAAAGTAAAGATATTAGAAGTAAAATTTTCAACATCCAAATAATAGGTGTTCTAACAAGAGAGAGAAAAAGGAAAATAGAAAGGAGAAAATATTTGAACAAATAAATGGACATTAATTTTCCAGAATTAGGAAAAAATGAAAGACCTCACATTTAAAGTAAAGAATGAAAACCCATACTTACATTGTAGTGATTTTTTTTTTTTTTTTTGTCCCAAAGGCAAAGGTAAAATTTGAGAAGACTCTAGTGGTTAGAGAATACCTACCTAGAGAAAGCAGAGAAATACCAAGAGAAACAGTACACTATCTGCAGAGAGGCATTAGTCCTTACAAAAGCAGTGTAGGATACAAGAAGTGGAAAGTAATTTTTTAATTGAAAAAAAAATTTACAAAGTAGAACTTTATATCCAAAAATTGTCATTAAAATATGAAAGGTAATAAAAAACATTCTCAGGAATGTAAGATACAAAAAGGGTTACCATACATTGAAAATAATTTTAGAAAAAGTACTCAAAATTTAAGAGATATAAATCTGGGAAGGTAATTTAAAAATATAGCATGACTGAAAAAAAGAAAATAAATCATTGTCACGTAATGATTACATTGGAATAGGGGCAGCGAAGAAACTGAAGGACAAGAGAGGAGACTAAAATATTCGATACTTTAGGTGAAAGACATAAATTCTCACAAGTTTAATACATTAATTGGAGAAATTTTTAGATATGTATTAATCTTAAGTTTAAAGCAATCACCAGATGCATAAAATAGAGTATAACTTTTAAACCTGCTCATATCCAGGGATAAGCAAGAATAGAAATAAAAGAAGGCAAATAAATGAAAAATGTGAATAAAATTGCAAGTAAGTTTAAATAAATATAAATTAGAAAATGTCTCAATTAGAAGAGAAAAACAGTAAGACTGGGCTTTTTAAAAAAATTCAACATTATGTTATCTACAAAGACAATAAGACACAAAAAGTTGAAAACAGAAGAATGAAACCTTCCATAGCAATGAATTTGAAAACCTATATGAAACTGATAAATTCCAATATATAGAAAATGCAATATTGATACAAAAGAAATAAATAACTTGAATAGACTAAAGAATGTTACAGAAATGGAAATAGTAGCCAAAGACTACTATTTTTTATTTTTCTCCCAAATGCACCAGGCATAATGTATGTCTGTCTATTGTCTGAGACTCCATCCTTGACTACAAGCTTCATGAGGGCATGGACTCGTTTGTTCATTGCTATATCCCTAGTCCTTTTAAAATAATACTGGGAATGTGGACACCGAGTAGTCGCTGAATGGAAGGACTGATGGATGACTAAGTCAGATGAAGTGAATTGAAAACTCTGTTCTTAAATTCTTCATCTGTACTGAGGATAGAAAAGCTATGAGATTCAAGGAGACAGAGGATAGGTACTGGGGATTGATTAGGAGATCACAACCTAATCAGCGATAGACAATATGTAAATAAATATGTATGGCCATGTTCCAATAATACTTTATTTACAAAAAGTTGCTGCATTTGGCTCAAATGCCATAGTTTATCGACCCCAATCTAAAATAGTATACTTGCCATTACTAATTTGAGAGAAGTGGAAAACCCAAGTACTTTTATAACAATGTAAAAACTTGAATTAATAGTTTTTCAATCTTCCCACAAAGAAATTATGGGTTACAGATGGCTCTCCAGGTGGATCCTTTAAACTTTCATAGAACAGATAATTCCAACTATATATAAATCTTCCAGACAGTAAACAAAGATGAAACTTCTCAACTTATTTTGTGAATCCAGTATAGTCTAGATAATAAACCAGACAGGGGAGAAAGATGTACAGCACCCGCCACCTCAAACGTACAAAAATACAAGAATTTTTAAAAATAGATACATAGATAGCAAGCAGCTGGATAGCAGACTTAATTGAGCTGTGTTTAAAAATAAATACATCCTGACCCCAATAAATAGAGGTTGGTCCTCTATCTCATCTTCTCTTTAAAAAAAGTAGAATACTTTAACATTAGTAAAAATGATGTAATTAACTAAATTGGGAAATTAAAAGGAGAAAATTATATAATCGGTGTCAATAGATTCAGAAGAAGAAACATAATGAAGCCAGTCATGAATGGACATTGGGAAAAACCACTCCAGGCAAGCTAGTACTAAGAGGTAGGTTCCTTAACTCGATAAAAAGGTAACTACCAAAACCTACCAGAAGCATCATACCTAATAATGCAACCCTTACAATCTCTTTTTAATTAGAAAAAGAACAAAATAATCTCCACTTGAACTCCTACTCAACATTATATTAAAAATAGAAATAAGAGGTTTAAGGATAGAAAGAAACAAAACTGTCATTATTCCAGGTGAGTTTATCTTCAAAGAAAATCCAAGAGAATATACAAAACATTAGGAATTAATAAGAACAATATCATATCATTATAAGGGCTTCCCAGATGGGGATAGTGGTAAAGAATTCATCTGCCAATGCAAGAGGTGTAAAGAAGCACAGGTTCGATCCCTGGGTCAGGAAGAACCCCTGGAGGAAGGCATGGCAACCCACTCCAGTATTCTTGCCTGGAGAATCCCTTGGATGGAGGAGCCTGGCGGGCTACAGTCCTTGGGGTCTCAAAGAGTTGGACAAGACTGAATCAACTTAGCAGGCACATGCACATATTAGGGGAATGTCATACAAGAAAACAGCATCTAACAAATAAATGAACTAGATCTACATTATTAATATTAACATGAATAAATTTCAGTGTTAGGTGAAAACCAGAAGCCAACTGAAAAAAGATACAAGCAGTATGATACTATTTCTGAGTTAGACATGAAACACTCCTCTTGCTGCCCCAGCTGAACCAAAGCTCCCCTCCCACCACACACCCTATCAGTCAGGGAGTTCTTTCTCCACCCAGGTTTGCTCTGCTGCTGCTGCTGCTAAGTCGCTTCAGTCGTGTCCGACTCTGTGCGACCCCACAGACGGCAGCCCACCAGGCTCCCCCGTCCCTGGGATTCTCCAGGCAAGAACACTGGAGTGGGTTGCCATTTCCTTCTCCAATGCATGAAAGTGAAAAGTGAAAGTGAAGTCGCTCAGTCGTGTCCGACTCTTAGCGACCCCATGGACTGCAGCCTACCAGGCTTCTCCCTCCATGGGATTTTCCAGGCAAGAGTACCGGAGTGGGTTGCCATTGCCTTCCCTGGTTTGCTCTGCCAGTAACGAAATTGAGTTTGGTGCAAGCAAAACAGGCTTTTACTCAATGGTCAGAGAATAGAGAAGGGAAGCTCCCACCCTAAAAGCACCTTCTTCCGAAAAAGAGGGGAGTGAGGGAACTCAAAGGGTTAGGAGGCAGATAGGGCTCTGGGAAAGCTGCTGAGATTCCCTGGGGCAGACAGGGCATGCACAATTTTCCATCCTTCTTCGCATGTGGCACAAATTGAGTCTAGCAGAGCACGAGTCCCCACTTTGGGCGGCGACATTAGCAAGGTAATGAAGCAAAGGTAATGCCAGGATAGCGCCCCCTAGTTTATCTGCGCAGGCCCGTTCTCATGGTCTTCCGAGAGAGTTCCAGTGGCTGACCACTATATATCTCTCAAAGTACAGCCCCAAAGCATCTCTGCCAAACACCAGGTACTTTTGAAGCAAACACAGAGAAATCAGGGTAAGTGTCCCTCCGCTCTCAGGGGTTGCCATGGAAATACAGAGATAAATCAAGGTACATTAAGCGGTGACCTTTAGCCTACTTTGTCTGCCATGTTGGATTTAGCTTGTTCCATCTCTGGGTTTGTCTTGGGCCTTTGTGGTGTCCCATTCCTAAAACAAAACTAGCCTCTATGATTGGACAAAAAAAAAAAAAAAATAGGGGCCTGGGGCCTGAGATGCATAGCATGTTTAAGAGTATTGCTTGTGAAATGTTTTAAATATACAAGTCACTACACATTGGTGTTTACTCACATAAAAACAAAGTAATATTGAGCACTAAGAAGCTGCCTACTAACTTGAGAATTACCTCTGGAGGGAGAGGGAGGGCAATTGATTTCCAATTTTATCTGTAGTTTTACTTTCTTTCTAAAAGAATCTAAGGCCAATGTTAACATTTCTTCTATCATCTAGCCATGGGCACATTGGTGCTTTTGACATACTTCTCTGTAATTTTCTGTAAGTTTCAAATCTTTCCTAATTGAATTTATGTTTAATAGAAAAGGGGCCATGATCAACACTGTCTTAAGAGTAGGCTCTGGCTGCACCTGTGAGTGTAGGAAGGACAGCCCAGCCACCCAGGTGTCCCCAGCACAGAGGCTTACCTTTCACCATGTGGGAGTCAGGAGTGACAAGGTCCTCGTACCCTGAGGTTCGCTGCTCTGCCGCCTGCCCTGTAGGATCCTTGGGAGGACAGCCTAATGTGGGTCAGAGGCACTGTTGTAAGGAAGGCAGTCCGTTCCATACTGATCTCCTGTTACCCTGCCCCACATATTTGATCTCCTGCTTCCTATGTAGTGTCGTCTGAGACAAAGTGTGAAATTCTCTTCCATGAAAGGGATGCCACAGAAACTAAAGTTAGTAGATTTGTTTACCCTTGGAATGAATTATAAACACAGGCCTTTTGGGGGGCAATCATCCTCTTTATCCTTTCATTTGAAGGCAGAGAAGGGTCATATTTTGAGAAGAAATCATGATCTCCTCTGGCTCGTACAATGGCTGAAGACTTCAATTTTTAACACTGGGTGTTATCCACCAATTCTCAAAATACAGTGAATTTAAGGTGGGGGTAAGGAAAGTAAAAGAAAAATATGAAACACCTTTTTGTGCCAAGTAAGGATATGCGCGGGCTTCCCTGGTAAAGTGGTAAAGAATCCTGCCAGTGCAGGAGACATGGGTGCAATTCCTGGTCCAGGAAGAACCCCTGGAGAAGGAAGGGGCAACCCACTCCAGGAGTCTTGCCTGGGATATCCCATGGACAGAGACGCCTGGTTTGCTACAGTCCTTGGGGTCGTAAAGAGTCAAACACGACTTAGCAACTGAACAGCAACAACAAGGATATGCTCACAGAGTTATGGGAACACATCAAAAGGACCCAGGAGCCAGAATGAAGCAGTTCCCACTGAACAAATATATAGTTCGGTCTTTGAAATCCATGGAGTAAAACAAAAACTCATTAAATAAAACAAGAATCCATGAGACCATAGTGATATGAGTTAATAAGTGAATATACAAACTGATGGAGGGAGAGGAAGTGCTTCTTTGCAGTAAAGCAACAACTACTAAATACAGGTGAAATCAAAAAATAAAAACAAATACTTGTGGGCTTGGAATATGAAGGGAAAAGAAAGCTTTGAAAGCATGAAAGACAAAGGTAAGAGGGACCCAGGGCACATGCTGGTTGAAAAACAAAATATACACCCTGTTGTTAGAAGAAGGAAGCTGACTGCTTCCCCACCCCTGCTTCACTGAGAAAAGCCCATTTGCTTATCGATCGCTGAGTCATCATCATGCTTTCACTTGCTCCCCCTCCCAATGACTAGCACCAGTGCACCCCAAGTGAGACAAAAAAATGGTGGACGTACTGCCACTTTGGGGGAGAGAAGCCAGCACAGAACTCCAGAATTCATATTACCTGAACTGAGAAATGAAAACTGGCTTTATGCCTTTCTTGCTGTGTGACCTTGAAGATCCCACACTCTTTATGCTCCAGTTATCCCATGTGTACAACAGGGATTCAAATGATTTCTCTACTGCACTGGGTGGTGATTAGGATCTAATTATGCACCATGTGAGAAGGTGCTTGTAAGCCACCATGCCTGCAGACACTTGGGGTATCACAGAATAAAGGGAGCTTCTTAAAAAAGGGCTGGGGATGGGCAACGTGGTCCATCTGCTAGAGACAGGCTGAGGTCCAAATCATTATTTTTTCAACTTGAATAATGCACTGAACCCTTCAAAATAAAAAGTCTCAGACTGTAAGCACTGACTTCAGTGACTCTTACTATGTCACTCTTGTACATGAAGAAACATAAAACTAGCTTTTGATCTCTTGTATTTCCCATGTAATTTATAGTAACAAGATCATTTAAAGCAGCATGGGAATAATGGCATTTAGGAGCAGGGAGCCAGGATGTTCTAGATTGAAGGCCTGAGGAAAAGAGTGAAAGTGGAAGAGCAGGCTGTAGGAGAGTGTCTAACCTCGTCCTTGTTTTCCTTTTTCCCACGGAGACTATAACTAGCTGTATTAAGATCAGCACAACTGCTATGGACTAAATCATGCCTCCCCCGGAATTCAGGTGTTGAAGTCCTTACCCCAAGAACCTCAGTCTGTGACCATATTTGGAAACTGGGCCTTGCAACAGGGATGCAGATAAACTGTGGCCACTGGGATGGGTCCTAACCTAATCTGATGGGGGCATTTAAAAAGATCAGGAAACAGGCATGGAGAGAAGACAGTGAAGAAGACAGAGAAGGAAACATGGGAGGATAGAGGGAGCAGGCAGCCCTTTGCAAACCAGTGAGAGGCCCCAGAGGAAACCAAGCCTATTGCTCTGATCTGGACTTTCAGCCCCCAGATCTATGAGAAAAAATACATATCTGTTGTTTAAGCCACCCAGTCTCTGGTACTTTTTTATTAACCTGGGGTGACTTAATGAAATTACATAAAGTTCAATTAAAAAAAAAAAACTACTTTATGCTTTGCTTCTTCAGAAAGAATACTATGTCAGAAGGTATTGTTGTAAATATTTATTATTTGCATATGTGAATATTAATGGTTTAACTTTCCACGGACACAGGGTTGGGGTCAGCGGCCTGGCCACAGGCGTGAGGCTGTTTCTCCTGTTTCTATCCTGTGATGACTGTCTGATGGGCACAAGGCTTGGGTGCCAGTGCAAGCCAAACAATGATGATCACATTTAAAAGATTTCTTTCTGGTGTGGGCTGTACCATGCCATGGTATATTCATAAAGTTGAATATTCTGTAGCCATTAAAATGAGCAAATCATAGCCGCATGGCATAACATGGCTAATCTCCCAAACATAACAGTAAAAAACACAAGTCACAGAAGAAGACAAACAATATGATTTAATTCATATAAAATTCACAAACAGGTGGCTCAGCTCTAGCATACTGGGATGCATACATAGGTCATAAAACCAAAAAGGCAAGCAAGAAAGTGATTCTCCCAAAAGTGAGGATAGTGGTGACCTGGAATGGGAAGGAAGAAGTAGTTGTCAGAGAGGGGACGCAGAAGATAACAGGGTGCTTGCAAGGTTCATCTCTTGCCCACAGGGGTTTGCTTTATAATTATTCATTGAATTATGCAAATTTCTACAATTTTTTTCTTTCTATAAATCACATTAGAAAAACAAGAGGCGAGCTGAAGCAAATATGGCTAATTATCTGTTCTCAGTCCTAGAGAATCTATGTTACATCATTAATTATACCTCTCTATAAATTTTGGGGTTTTTTTTTCAAATTATTATGCCAAGCAAATGAAGCTAAGCAAAAAAGAGGACATTATGGAATTTTATATTCCATTTGTATAAAATTCAAGAAAATCCAAAGGAATCTAGAGTGGCAGAAAGTAGATCAGTGATTCCTGGCAGGAAGGGGTTTGGCCAGGAAAGGGTAGGAAGGAGGGAGCATGAGGAAACTCTGGGGGGTGATGGATACCTTACATTGATGGTAGGGATGGATTCATGCATGTACACGTATGCCAAAATATGTCAAATCATACACAAAGCAGGGAATGTGGGTTCGATCCTGATCGGAGACCTAAAAATCCCACATGTTGATTGCAACAGACAAAAACAAAAATGAAGGGGATACTCTTTAGATAGAAAACCCTGAGCAAGGAACTTTGATGCTGTCTCCTGGATAGCTGTATATGTGTTTGGGTCAGACATGGGATTCAATTATGTCAATATATTTTCATTCTGCCTTTGATAGAAAAGGGGCTTCCACTCTTCTCTCTCCACCTTTCCCGTCTCCCCTCCCTCTCCCCTTCTCTCTTCTGCCCTCTGCCCCTTCCCCCCCCAACCCCCACTCTTTCTCTCCTTTTTTCTTTGGCTCTCATTCTTGCTCTGCATCAGAAAATCACGCAGCTTTAGAACATGTGACAACACTCGTAATAATGATAAACAATCATTGCTGTCACTGAGTAGTGTTTTATGGTTTATACCATGCTTTCCCCTATCTGTCTTCTGATTCTCACATCAACCCTTGGGTGTAGAAATAGGAAAACAAAGGCAACTGTAACCACTTCTGCCTTCTAAGGAGGGTGGTAAATTTCACATCCCTGGCAAATCTCTTTGTTGCCCCCAAATAAATCTCTTTGTTGTCCCGATCCACTTTCAGAGACTTGTCAGTGAAAACAGCAGGTGAAAAATTCAGCCATTTCTTTTCCTCCAGCTCCCTCCCTTCAGCCCTGTGATGGCCTCTTAGTTTTACTAGGATAACCAATCATTGGCTATAGGCCCAAAACTGAGTTGGGGGTTGTGGCAGACATTGTGGTTGCCTACCCAAAATTTATTCTTCTCTTCTTACTTACAAGGGTCCCTGATTTCGTTGGAGGTAGCAGTGTGCCAGCTGAAAAATTAGATTTCCCAGCCGCCCCTCTGGAGAAGAGTGCCCCTGTGAGTATCTTCTGGCCAATTGAATGAAGGAAATAACTATAGTATAAGACTTCTGGAAATGCTCCCTGAAAAGGGCATTGACTCTGTTGGCAGGCCCCTTATTGGCCTTCCCTCTTCCTCTACCTGAAACATGGATGTAATGACTTGTGCTGCAGCAGCCACTTTGCTTGCTTGAGGACAAGAGGCTCGTGCGAAGGATAGCAAAATGGAAAAATGAAAGTAGGTTAGGATACTGATGAGATTGTGATGCTACCTCCCAGCCCTAGAATGCCCACCTCCAGACTTCTTTTACATGAGAGAAAAATTATGTAAGGCATTGTTTTACAGGTCTCTGTTGCAACAAAACACAGCCCTAAGTGAAAGAGAATTGATGAACTAAATTATTCTCTTTTTGAAGTGAGGGACAGGGAATTTCTGGGATGAATTCTGCAGAAGGGTGCTCTGAAAGGAAGGAGAAACAAGCAACATGGTGATACAAATCTGTTTCCTCAAGTCTCCTATAAAGCCTGCTGCACATATGGAGATGCCGTGTGTGCATGTAGGGGGAGGTCAGGGGAAGGGGGTTGTGGTTCCTTGTCAATATGGTATGAGGCCGGGACGGCACCAGTGCGAGAGCAAGTTGATTCTTCCACCAGGCTAATTCCAAATAAATAGGATCTTGGATGTAGAGAATGAGGAAACATTAACACTTCCCTTTTATGCCAGAGAGACTGCTGAAAATGCTTATCTCAGAACACACGGGGTGAGTTTTGAACCATTTGAATTTTTAAAATCTGGATTTGAATGCTAGTCCTACACTTATATACCTGTGTGACTTTGAGAAAAACCTTTAACCTCTCTGGGTCTCAGTTTTCTCATCTGTAACAGGAGGGATTGGTGAAATTAAGTTCTAAGGTCCAATCCAAACCTTTTAATAGTCCATATAAAATACATCATTAAGAGACGATTAAATCCATTAACCCCTAAATGAGAATAAATTCAGCTTTATAGAAATATGTACTTCCTAAGGAGAAGAATCCATTGTTTCACAAACCACAATTCTTAGAGAAGCAGGATCTCAACTTAGACGAGCCATGAATGTCTAGTACAGTTCCTATGCAGTAATCCTTCCCTTACTGTCTTGATACAAATGATAGTGATATTTTCAGCTCCTCACTCCTAGGTGCATAGGTACATTTACATTAGAAAATCTGCTCTAAACCTTGAAATTCATTTCCTTTAAATAAAGATGAAATAGACACAGTGGGAATTTAAAATACATTCTGGTATTATCCCAATATCAGAATGTGTGACATGGAGCTGGGAACATCAACAAGGCCATGGGAGGACTATATTAGACAAATCAGGTAGTTTATTAAACACCCTAGGGCCTTCTCATCATAAATGCAGGCAAGCATCCCCAGAGTAATGGGGAGGGAACCCCTGTGAGCTCTGATCTCTCTATTCTGACATTTAATGAGCATGAATAACCAGGGATGGGCGATATTGTTTATGAGTCCTCGTGAACCCAAGAAAAGGGTGATTTCAGAGTTCCTTTGGGATCTTTGATGTCTGGTCTATAAAATGTGTCTAAATTAATTGGGTTCTTCCTCATCCTCAGGACCTTGTCTTCAGCTGGACTGGAGCACCACGAGCTCCAGGGGTAAAGGGAAGCGTCTAGAACCCGATTCCTTCACCAGTGAGTATGTCATCGAGTTATTTGCTGAATTATCCTCCAAACTATGATTTGCATCCTGTTTTCTGGCAGCCTACATTTTTGTAGTTGGATGGGGGACAGCTTCCCGTTCCCTGCAACTGGAAAGTGGTTTATGTACATCACACTTGTAAACAGAGCTCCTAACTGACATCCACAGAGTAGCCCAAAGAAGGCAGGGACTCCCCAAGAGCAGTGAGACAGCCCCCCATCTCAGGAGGTATCCAAACAGAATCAGGGACCAAATAGAAGGTTTCATAATTAAATGGGCAGGAAGACAAGAGGGCTTAAAGAAGTTCAGTTTTCTTTCAAGTCCTGAAAGTTGGGGATTCTATGACGTATAGAACCAAATGCTATTCAGTGAGAATAATGCTGCTTGTTGTTTAAGGCTTATTATGCACCAAGCACTGTGCTGAATGCTTCGCTTGAGTCCTTTCATTTAATCCTGACATAAAAGGTGGCTTTGCACCCCTTTCACATGGTGCTCTACAGTATCTAAATATCTGCAGGCGAGGGCACTGGAGAAACGAGGTCACACTGCCTCTACGTGCCAGGCTGGATTTCAAGCCCTGGTCTGAGGGCCCCAGAGCACGTGCTTTCTGCCTCTCCAGGGTGCTTCACCCACACAGGGGGCAGAGGACACAGTAATGACTCATGCAGGGAGCTGTCTGGGTCCCACTTACAACCATCTCTCCTCTAGCAACCATTTTGTTCTAGGATTGATTGATTAATTTGGGGATGTGCTGGGTCTTCATTGCTGCGTGCAGGCCTTCTTCAGTTGCAGTGAGCAGGGGCTACCCTCTAGTTGCAGTGCCCAGGCTTCTCACTGTAGTAGTTTCTCTTGTTGAGGAGCACAGGCTCTAGGCACCCAGGCTCAGTAGTTGTGGGCTTAGATTGTCCCACGGCATGTGGATCTTCCCAGACCAGGGATTGAACCCGTGTCTCCTGCATTGGCAGGTGGATTCTTTACCGCTGAGCCACCAGGATAACCCTAGCAACCATCTTTCAAAGTCTGTACACAAAGGCAGAGGAGAGTCTGGGTGATGGAGCTAGGCAAACAAGGGTTTGAGGCCGAAAGGTCAAAAGCTGCTGTGCTGAGACCATGGGAAAGGTAACCAGAGGAGAGAGCCCTGCAGCTTTGGTTTCCTGAGTGGGGCATTCCAGGGAAGGGAGATTCTAGCTGAAAGTGTTTCTGTTCCTTTGACCACAGCCTTAGTTCCTCTGAAAGACCTTGGCTGAGTGAGATGCTTGCGGCTGGAGCCAAGCCCTCATCGCTCTCCTCACCATCCCAAACCCCTCACAGCAAAGAACCAACGTCTCTGGGGCCTGAGCTGCTGCCCTGGAGCCCACCCCCCCCAACCTGTTCATGAGCCCACCTGTGTCACCTGGACTCTGGCTACTCTCAGACCCTGAGGTTAGAGCCAGGAGAAGGCGGGAGAGAAATTTAAGAGACTTGGCGTTCCCTCTCTCTCGCTTTCTCCCTCCCTCTCTCCCTCTCGCTCTCTCAAGGCAGCCCCCCGTGGTGTTTGTTCTCACAGAGGCCCTAGGAAGAAGGATGGTCACTTGCCTTTCTCCCAGAGATAAATGAAGAGGAGCAAGAAAGTACCTATGTTTGAAGGCAAAATGACGACAATTAATCTCTAAACACAGGGCCTTGCCATTAAATTCTTTGGAGAAACAAGTTTAGGAGTTTAAGGACAGTCGAGAGAATGAAATTGAATTAAGAGAAATAGTAATTAAATCAGGAAAGAAGTTTTTGCAAAGGGGATGGTGAAGGAAATTAAAACCCCTAATGCTGAAAAATGTGGTGGGCAGAGATGGGGCTGGGGTGGGTATGTTTTGTGGAGGAGAGGAAAAGAGCAGACAGCAAAATGGGTTGGGAGGTGCAGAGTATTTGGCACTCAGGAAAGGCTTTGGAAACTGGTCTCCTTGAGAGAGCAGGTGTCTGGCTCATTTTGGGTCTAAATAGGCCACCTCCTAATGGGGACAAGCTCTCCCTCAGGAAAATAGAAGTATCAGTCGGATAAAGTATAAAAGAGCCATGAAGTAGGGTGACCAGGTGTCCTGGTTTTGCCCAGGACCACCCCAGTTTTAGTACTCAGAGTGCCATGTTCCAGGAAACCCTCAGTCGAGAGCGAACTGAGACTGTTGGTCACACGAACGTGGAGGGAGGGTGCCCTGGTTCCCAGCTCCACCATGCAGTCAGGAGCTCCGTGGCGCTGAGTGAGTCACTCCATTTCTGTGAGCCTCAGCTCACAGAAGCCTCAGCCCAGATTTCTTACCTACAAAAAGGTCCTGGGTACCTCAAAAGATTAAAGAAGTTGCTATATGTCGATGTCTAGAACAACGTGCATGAAGTGAAGCTTGATGAATGGGAGCTGAAGTCAACAAGGTGAATAAAGAAAACATAAAATATTAGCAAGCACAACCCAGCAACACGTTAAGAAGTAAAACAGGTGCTTCCCTGGTGGCTCAGTGGTTAAGAATCCGTCTGCCAGTGCAGAAGACATGGGTTCAATCCCTGGTCCAGGAAGATCCCACATGCCTCCGAGGTGTTAAGCCTACTGACTCAATTATGGAGCCACGTGCCATACTACTGAAGCGCAGGCACCTAGAGCCCATGTTCCACAAGAAGCCATGGCAATGAGAAGCCTGTGCACCACAACTAGAGAGAAAGCCCCTGCAGCAATGAAGACCCAGCACAGCCAAAACTCGATAAATAAAATTATTTTTAAAAAAGAAGAAGTAAAACACCATGACTCTTGCAGGGACTCCCCAAGACGACTCACATGTTTGATGATTTTCTAGAATGACTCACAGCATTCATCACATAGTTGTACTCACATCACAGCGAAGGTTTATTACAGTGAAAGTATACATAATAGGGTCTTAGGAGGAAAAGACATAGGTGAGGTCTGGAGGAATCCATGCAGGCTTCCTGTAGCCCTTCCCTCCTGTGAGGGACACATCAAGCATGATCCCTTGTCTAGCAGTGAAGAATGCAACCATGTGCGCAAAGTTTCTGACCAGAAAGCCTGTTAAAGACTATGGGCCCAAGGATTTTATTGTCAGTGGTTCCCAAGGCTGCCAAGGCATTTTCTGCCTGGCAACTACCAAAGTCTCAGACTCTCAGAAGAAGAACCGGTATACGAGAGAAATCACACCATCAGTCAGCCTTATCAGTTAGGGAACAGTTCAAATGCCAAGTCTGCAGACCGCCAGTCAGGCTCCTATCTTGCAAACTGACCTCTCTAAAACTAGCACTGTCTGACCTGCTATGATAACTCTTTTCATCACAGTGACAGAGTGGAGCTCATTCTAGGATTGTAAGGATAATACACCTAAGTGAAAACTTGAATCTGGACCACCCCCCCCTCGCCCCCCGCCCAGGCTGCTGTGTATACCCTCAAATCCCAGTGGCTGTTCCAGGCCTTCACTGGTCCAGGCTTTATGATTACCGTATGAATGCCATTCACTCTGCTAAACAAGCTCTGGTTGCTACCAAATTGCCTACCAAGGATTTAGCACCAACCAAAGTCACTTCTTGAGTCAGAACACTAGGGTTTTCTCAGTTAACCATGACATGAACAAGTCCCAATCCAAATAAAAATTATGCTTACCTCATGCATGGAATCGGAGAAGGCAATGTCACCCCACTCCAGTACTCTTGCCTGGAAAGTCCCATGGACGGAGGAGCCTGGTAGGCGGCAGTCCATGGGGTCGCTAAGAGTCGGACACGACTGAGCGACTTCACTTTCACTTTTCACTTTCATGCATTGGAGAAGGAAATGGCAAACCACTCCAGTGTTCTTGCCAGGAGAATCCCAGGGACGGGGGAGCCTGGTGGGCTGCCGTTCATGGGGTCGCACACAGTTGGACACGACTGAAGCAACTAAGCAGAGAGCATGCATGAAATAGCCTATATTTACATTTACACTGGGGATATCCACTTCCAGTGATCCAAAATGCTTGTGTTTCCAATTTGGGTACCACCTTTCTCAAGATACCAGAGTAGTGAGTCAGAGTTTGCTGATTTCTTGCTCCCTAGGAGAGGTGTTAGAAAAATTCAGGCCAGTAGTGGGGCAGGGTTTTTGGAGTTAAGAGATCAAGAGGTTCCATAGCAGCTGCAGATGCCAGAAGACTGGGAAGACAGGAAGAGGGCTGGTGGTTAAAAACATCTCTTGAGAATTCCCAACTGGCTTCCCTTTTCATATGTACTGGTTTGCTAGTGCTGTCATAACAAGTACCACAAAGGGAGCAGCTTACATGACAGAAACGTATCGCCTCACAGTTCTGGAGGCCAGGAGTCCAGAGGCAAGGTGCTGATAGGTTTAGCTGGGAGGGGAAGAGCCAGTTCCAGGCCCCTCCACTTGGCTTCACGATGAGCATCCTCAGTCCACACGGTGTTCTCTGGGTGTGGCTGTCTGCGTCCGCATCTCTCCTCCTTAGACGGATGCACTTCACGTCAGATTAAGGACCGTGCTAGCGTCTCAGTTTGACTTTATTATTTCCATAAAGACCCCATCTCCAAATAAGGTCACATCCTGAGGTATTAGGGGTTAGGACTTCCGTGTATGAATTTTGGAACACACAATTCAACACATAACAACTTGGAAAAATGTAAGTGAAAATCAGAATTACCTTTAAATAACTTTCATTAGAGGATTGTGTTTCTTAGCACACTTATCTTTTGTTTATGCAAACAATAGTCCAGGAATATTTGAGCTGTACAGAACAGATGAGCATAATGGGAGAGGAGAGGGAAGGCGGAGGGTCAGGGGAAGCGGAGAAAGAAGGAAAAGAAAGAGGAGGAGCAGCGAGCAAGGTCAGACCACCAAGCTGGCGCCAGGTTCAGAGATGAGTGAGAATGACAACTCACCTAAATTTGCTTTAATTTGGGTTTAGGAAACCCACCAACAGGAAGTACAAAGGATATGCACACATTACTACTAACATTTCCCGGCCCCTCACACCATCACTTGAATCTCATTGAGGTGTTTGCAAGTCTGGTGGGTCCAACAGCTCCTCGAGCAGTGACTCCCTGCTTTTCCACCATCAGGATGGATGTGGGGGGAGTGCCATGGCAGTATCTAATGGCCCACCCAGGAAGAAAATCCTTGCCATCACAATCATGAAACACTTGAGGCACTGTTCATGGTTTTACTGCCGCCTGGAGCCAGCTGAAGGTTTCAGTACAGCAAGCCTACTACGAAAGGAAGTCTGACTAGTGTTTGTTTTGCTCATTCAGGCAACACGTGCTCTATAAAAAGAGGTACTGCCTTGAGCTGAAGAGAACTCAAGGGAGAACCAGGACTCTGTGGGTTCTCAGGGCCTTCCACCCCACTGCCAGCCAGCCATGCATGCCACTAGATCACAAATACACAAAATGCAATGTCACCCAAGGCAGGGTGAATTTCCCGACAGCGCAGAGGCTGCAAAACAAATAGTACCGTGGTTAAAGTCTCAAAGAGAAAGGGAGACTCAATGAACACACTTGTACCTGAGCTGGGCCTGGAGTAAATGACGAGCCTCACTGTGTGACTCCCACTTTACAGAGCCAGGACACCCAGGCTGAGGCAGGCCAGATCTGCCACGGAGCAGAAGCAAGTTCCCCCTAGGAGATTCCAGTGCACGCAAAACTTTGAGAACCCCTGTTTAAATTCTACACCCCAAATCAATTTAGATTGGGCCCTAGGAGAATGAGCTTCCATTCTCTTACTAGCATGCTGAGTCACTTCAGTCGTGTCCAACTTTTTGCGATCCCATGGACTGTAGCCTGGCAGGCTTCTCTGTAATGGGGATTCTCCAGGCAAGAATACTGGAGTGGATTGCCATTTTCTCCTCCAGGGGATCTTACTAACACCTTGTGTATATTATCCAGTAGAATAGCTAAGACCATAGGGACCAGCAAGGACAGGATTTACCATCTGCATCGCCTAAGACCAGAGTCAACAGGGAGAAAAGCAAGTATGTTCACACGACTCATTTAACCCTTTCATGCGTAATTCAAGTTCTTCTCATGTCTTCATTTGCTTTACGAGGTACAGACTTCCAGACCTTTCCCAAAATGGAGCCATCTAGACAGGGTGTGACCACCTTTGATTCCTGTTATTTTAATTTGCATATTTTATTTTACCTTTAGCATGGGAAGGAGACCTAGTTGCCAGAGCAACCAGGAGTAGTCTTTAAAAGTTCAGCTTTCACTTTACCCCTGCTTGGTCAGTCTTGCTGTGTTTTTGGCTCACACATCCATCGACACAGGAACGCAAAACAGTGCAGTTCTACTGGTTGTTTCTCCCTCTTTTATTTCTCCATCAAGTCTTATGAACTTGCTGACTTTCTCCTAAATTTACCAACATTATTTTTTAGTAGCTGACCTTGCTGTTTTTACTCCTTTCCCTTTGATTAACACTGCCCACTGAGCAAAGCCCACCACTTGGTTTACCTAGTTGCAGAGTCTAGCCTCCAGAGAGGTCAGCTGGCTTATGCAGAGGACCCAGATAGGGCTTACAGTGCTGCTCTGAGGTAGAGCCAAGCCTGGAAGCAGGAAGCCTGGTTCTAGCCTCTGCTCTGCTAGACTTCCGGCACTGTCTTGGGTGAGCCCCTCCTCCCTGGGGCCTCAGAACTCCATTGTGCAATGAGGAGAACACAGCGAACTCTCAGTCCTTCCAGCTAGGGTATCCCAGGCTTCCCCAGTCTTCCTGTGTTAGACAAGTGGCCGTACAGTATAGATTTCCTGGAAGACAGTTCCAGGTTTGCAATCTCTGACACCATTGCCCGCACAGTCTGAGCATACTGGTTCTTAAGCTGTGGTCCCAACTACTGATTTCGCCAGTAGTTGAGAGGCCCTTGAAGGCACTCCCTGTCTGTTTTATCCATAATCACACAGCTAATATAGAACTTGGAGCCCCAGGAGGTATTGGAATCCTAACACCCAAATGCCCAATGAGTTGCCTGACCATTTCTGAAACCCCAATTGAAAGGCATATCACACAGTGATCAGTACATGTTTGTTGAATGAATAAACACTATGCTTTCTCTACAAACAAGAGTTCCAGAGAATGAGAGCAAGGTTCAAGACAGACGTAGAGAAAGCAACTTCTTCTGCAGAACCAAAACTGAAGCTGTGTAATGCCTGCTGCTGCTGCTGCTACTGCTAAGTCGCTTCAGTCGTGTCCGACTCTGTGCGACCCCATAGACGGCAGCCCACCAGGCTCCTCCGTCCCTGGGATTCTCCAGGCAAAAACACTGGAGTGGGTTGCCATTTCCTTCTCCAATCCATGAAAGTGAACAGTGAAAGTGAAGTCGCTCAGTCGTGTCCGACTCTTAGCGACCCCATGGACTGCGGCCCACCAGGCTCCTCCGTCCATGGGAGTTTCCAGGCAAGAGTGTTGGAGTGGGGTGCCATTGCCTTCTCCGGTGTAATGCCTGGAGTACACCAAATGATCGTGGATGCTTTCTTGGAATTGTAGGGGTTTTTTTTGAGATTTATTTATTTTTCTGGCTGGTGGGTGAGTCCTCATTACTGATGCAGGCCTTCTCTAGTTGTGGAGAGGCTGCTCTCTAGTTGTGGAATGCAGGCTTCTTATTGCGGTGGCTTCTTTTGTTGTGGAGCACAGGCTCATGGGCTGAATAGGTGTGGTGCACGGGCCTAGTTGCCTTGCAGCATGTGGGATCTTCCTGGACCAAGAGTTGAACTGGTGTCCCTTGGCATTGCAAGGCGGATTCTTAACCACTGGACCACCAGGGAAGCCCCAAATTCTGCTGTTTTTAAAAGCTCTGTGTGAAAGCTCTATTGTTGTGACACCCTTCACTGGCCCTCAACCCAAGTACTTAATAATCCTATCTATGTGACTCCAGTCAGAGATCCAGAGTTAAATCCCAACCCTTCCACTCACAAGCAGAACGGTTTAAACTTCAGTTTCCCCTTATGTAAAATGGGGCAAATAGCAAATTCCTCATTAGGTTGTCGATTAAATAAAAAACCAAATTCTAAAACTGTTGAGAATGAGCACTCATTAACTGTTAGCTAATTAACAAAGCAACCATTGGATCTTCCTTCTCATTTAGACCTCCTATTTGGTGGGAATTATTGTACGTTAGTCATTTACAGCTGAGGAAAATGAGTCCCCAAGACAAGAGAGACATTCATGATCTCACCACTGATTAATGGCAGGGCCAGCAGGCGAACCCAGGTCAGAAGCACTTCCAAGCCTGGAAGATGGGGTAGTAAATACAGTAAATTTAGAAGTCCTAGTAGTACTCCCAGAGAGTGGAACAAGCTTAGTCCTGACTGGAACCCTCCTGCTGCAGCATTTGAGGGACAGGGCAGCGCAGCTCTGGAGTTCCCAAGGGAGAAGCTTTAGAGACTCAAGAGCATGGCAACGTGTGCCCAGGAACTCCATACACTGTACAGTATTTCCTGTTGAAATAGCTTTGTAGACATTTTCAGTCATTTTAACTTGATGCCAACATTTGCATTTCAGAATTTTTTTTCCCTTTCTTCCTTTGAGGATATTACCTGGAGGAAAAAAAAAGTGGTGTCTAGACTAAGACAGGTGTGAAAACAGAAACCATGTAACAAGTTTCGCCTCTCCCAGGAATAGATTTCTTCTCATCTACTGTTTTACTGGAAGGCATTCAAGGCACTGTTGGGCTCAGAAATCTGTCTCTCCTTCCTTCACTAGCCTTAGGGACTCCTGGGCCCTTTCCCTAACAGGTTGTTCCCCAGTGACTTAAAATGCTCAGCTCAAATTGCAGTTATCATGTAATTCACCTTCCCACTTTTAAACACTTAGAGCTTCTGTTCAGCATGTACTGGGTGTGTCTATTCAGTAATGGCTAGAATTCTATCCCATAGTCAAGAAAGCTTAAGGGTTTGGGGATCCAAGGTAGCCTCAATGCAGGTAAACATCTGATTTGTTAGGTTTTTGAAATTACTATAAATGGCTCCCAAGTCTAAGAATCCCTATTTAAAAAGAAAGGAACATAAAATGCGATATGTACACACAATGGAATATTATTCAGCCTTAAAAAGGAAGGAAATTCTGACATATGCTAAAACAGATGAATCTTGAGGACATGATGCTAAGTAGAATGAGTCATTCACAAAAGGACAAAATATTGTATGATTCCACTCATATGAGGTACTTAGAAAGTCAAATTCATAGAGACAGAAAGTAGAATGGTGGTTGCCAGGGACTGGGGGAAGGGGGTGGGGCAGAGCACAGTTATTATATAGTGGGTTTCGAGTTTCAGTTTTGCAAGATGGAAGAGTTCTGGAGATGGATAGTGGTGATGGTCACACAAAAATATGAATGTATTCAGTACCACTGACTCGCACACTTAAGAACTGCCAATGTAGTACATTTTATGTTATGTGTATTTTGCCACAATTTTTTAAATTGGAAAAAAAGAAAAAGGAACAGCTTGAACACTCTCAGCTATGGTATTAGCATTGTATCATGAGAGCCAAAAACAGCTACATAATAGATGTTGTACATTTTTATGCCCAACCCCCACTGTTCCTTCTGCTGAATGAAGCATTTTGCTCTGCCACTGAAAACTAGCATTTTCTAATAAATCACTGGTTCAGAAAAGTCTGACTTTCCGCAATCAGTCCACTAGAGACCACTGCTCAGCAGAGGAGGCTAACAGCAGCATTGTGCAGAGAATGCACCCCTCACAACCAAATAGCTCCCTCAAGTGGCTTTAGCATCTCCCCCAGATAAGATCCTCCAGACAAGAGGAACAGATTTCTTTTCCAAATTAAATGTGTGACTTTTAACTGTTAATGGTACTGTCAACACGAATATCAGAAAAATTCCACTATAGATACTATCATCTTTAATTTCTTCCGAATGAAATTGAGACTTGTTCCTTACTTTCAAAATGAAGATGCTTATTTTGTGCAATAATCAATTCCCAAGATCAGAAGCAATCAGTTTTTCATAATTTTTTCCCAATTTGCCATTTGTTAGGATTTACAAGCGTATGCATGTGTACATACTCAGTCGTGTCTGACTCTTTGCAACCCCATGGGCTAGGAGGGCCCGTCAGGCTCCTCTGTCCACAGGATTTCCCAGGCAAGAATGTTGGAGTGGGTTCCCATTTCCTTCTCCAGGGATCTTCCCAACCCAGGGATCAAACCCATTGTCTCCTGTGTCTTCTGCATTAGCAGGTGGATTCTTTACCACTGAGCCACCTGGGAATTTACACTCACGCATGTATTGCCTGAGGAAGTCATTTTTAAAGATATACACTTTCACCACTTAAATTTGGCACTTTGGACCTGAAATTACTTTCAGCCAGGATTTAAGAAAAACACCTATGAAACTGCTTACCTCTTCTAAAAAAAATTTTAATAGGCTTAGAGAAAGATGTTTTCCAAATTACCAGTTTTTTAAAACTAATACACCTCTTCATCATTTTGTGATTCTGCTAGACAACTAGGGTGTTTTACATGGATCTCGTAATGTTTAGAAATTCTGGCTTAGAGTCCTAGACTCAGAGTGCACACCTTTGAGATACTCTTGGTATTTCCTAGGGTCTATCAGAAACTGAATGCTCACAGCCAGAAGGCAATATAAGCTAAGTAACACTTCAACAATTTTTATTTTTGGTTAGAATTATAACAACTCAGTTAAGAAATTCTGGTATCTCACACTGATTATTAAGGTCTTTAATTTTAAAAATGAAACAAAATTTTCCATAAGAAATCTAATTTATCAAACGAATTACTTCAAAAGGGGTTTATCGACAAGTGATAAAATAGATTGAAACCCCTCATCTAGACTCACAGGATTAAGAGCTGAAAGAAAGAAAAGGCAGAAATATTATCTGTGGCTTTAGAGACAAAGAACAGAATGAGCAAACATTTCATCCAAGATTTCTGGATGATTTCTATGACGATTCCGTTGGGTACCAGCTGCCTCTGAACACAGATCTGCCTGATGGAGTCATAGGCACACTCCTTGAAAACCACAGAACACTCAAAATGACAATCATCAGGACGGAAATACCTAGAAGAAAACAAGCCAAGGCCAATTACAGCATCTTGGATTTGAATGACTACATGGTCATGTAAGAAACTGTCAATCCAACCAAAAAAAAAATCTACACAAAACGATTTCTACATATTTACTTGTAAATCTAAAGAGTGACTAAGTGCCCTAGCAGTCAGGCATCAACAATGAGACTTGGTATAAATGAATTAAAAAGTTTATTAGCCATAGAAAAAAAATGGATTCTAATTCTCATTAAGTTCCCTATAAAACAGTAAGCTTTCAGAAAATTTCTTCCTCATGAACAGAAAATCACTATGTTTTTGGTCCAAAATATGTTGGGATTTTTTCCTTTCTTCTTCAGATGACAGACAGATGGATGTAGCCGAATCTATGAACGAGTGTACTTGCCCCAAATGTGCAACATAAATACAGAAGCGATGAACAGAAGACTCATCACCAATACTGGAACAGGGCCCCTGGAAATAAGAAAAGAAGGCATGCTTAGTTTCAGTAGTAATACATTATAATATCTGTAATATTAAAGACTGCCTAGAGGAAAAGGGAGGGGAAGGCACCCAAGATCCATCGAAGAATATAATTTAGATCGTTTAAGAATATTCCAAAAATTATTACTGTGGATATTTTGAGGGTGTGGTGAAAGCATTGTGGTTATTTAGAAAGGAGGGATCCGTATATTTTAATAAAACATACTAAAATATATACAGATAAAAGGATCTGTCTTAGAGATACTAGTCTCTCTGATTTCGTGCATTTGATATTTTCCATAATAAAAAGTAATTTAAAAATTTCCCCAAACTCTTTAAGTGCAAATAAGCCAATTATCAAACTATTATTTCAAATTAATAAAGACAACCTTCATTGTCTAACTATAATAAAATAGGCATACAAAGATCACATTATATCACATTATAAGTTATGAGGTATATTTTAAATATATGATACCATATGATCAACAAACTCAAGACACAGGCGAAACAAATATTCATCTCATTTCATAAGGAAGAAAAAGTGAGGCTCAGAGAGATTATTACTTGCCTCAGAAAGCAGAGCCAGAATGGACAGGAGGGATCTGAACTCAGCTTTTCTGATACACTGCTCATTTTACTGCTTTAAGGTTCCCATATTTAAGGAACCAAACATTCTAGGCAACATAAAAAGTTTGACTTCTATTAGTTTACCATAAAGAAAGGAAGTATCAACAGATTTTACTCATCAGCCCTTCTCTAAATCAAATGTTTTCCAGGTTAAGAATTAGTACATGGGTTTCTTAAAGATAGAACTCGCTGATTTTACACAACCTGTGAATGTTCACCTCAGTCAAAGGTTATGGGCCTCGCCTTTCTGACTCTTCTTGCCAACACCAGTTTTGGAGAATTCAAGAGGTCACTTCACCTCCCAGATATACCTGGGGGTGGACAAAGACCCCAGGAATCTTTATAATTAAGGCAGTAGAATAACCCAGCGGAGCAGCAGGTTAACAGTCAATCCACTAGTGGATAATAATCAATACACAGGGATCCAAGTCCTTGGTACACCATGTTGTTCTTCCAGAATTTGTACAATTATGAGAGTAAGCAAATTTCAAAGTCCCCAGGAAGACATCATCGTCACCGTGCACTGGATCACACTCCCTCACTATGAAGCCCCGTTCCATAACATCAGCCAGAGAGCATGAAGCTGGGAGAGCACTGCTCACAGTCCAGCCCCTAGAGTGTGGAAACCAGCTCTGGCCCTCACAAGCTGTGACTGTGGCCCTGTGATTCACCTTCTCCAAGCCTCAGTTTCCTCATCTGTAAAGTGGGGATAATCACAGCACCTCTCTCATAGGGTTGCTGAGGTATTAAATATATTCACACACCAGTCAGGCTGCTAGTAAGCTCCCTGGAAATGCTATCATTATCAACCTGAAAAAATTTCTAACTCCCAGGAAGAGCTAACAAGCTCCAAGATGTGGATCTGTGTCCTTTCACCACAAACCTCTCTCTGTGGTATGACAATACTGTGGTTTATGACACTTCAAAGGAATGGCCTCTGTCGCTTCCTGGGAGGACTCACAGCAGCAGCAAGCCCCACTGCACAAGAGCCCAAAGCAAGCATGAGTCAGACTCACCCATGTGAGGACAGTTGTTTTACCACCTCGAGAAGGGTTAAACTGTTGTTCCCAGGATACCCTAAGAGCAACGGGTTTCAAACTTCCTCTCAAATGCTCAGAAAAATTACCTCTAGCAAGGACCAGAAGGTTGTCAGATTGGTGCCAACTCACATATCCCCAACCTCAAGAATTACTTCCTTAAAATACATTTTCACCTTACAAGTCTTCATTTTAACAGAAAAAAAAAAAAAAAAAAAATCGATAAATAAAACCAAATCTCAAGAATTCTAAAAAAATCTTCCTAAATCAAATTTGTGATTCAGGTCAAGCTACTAGTCCAGTTAAATAAACTAACCCAAATAAAGCTGATTTTTGTCTTCTGTGCTGCCAAACAGATGGCATGGAATTTAACAGTCAGAAAAGCTGGGTCCATCTCTGGCTGGCTGTTTGTCTTTGACAAGTAGCTTTGCCTCCCTGAACCTGAGGTGCTATACAAATGAGAGTTGCTGGTATTATTCCAATTCTTCATCCACTGAATTTAGTCAAGAAATAGCTGTAAGTGGTATCCATAGGCTTCTCTGGTGACTGAGATGGTAAAGAATCTGCCCACAATGTGCGAGAACCAGGTTTGATTCCTGGGTCAGGAAGATCCCCAGGTGAAGGGAATGGCAACCCACTCCAGTATTCTTACCTGGAGAATTCCATGGACAGAGGAGCCTAGCAAGCTACAGTCCACAGGGTCACAAAGAGTCAGACATGACTAACCCTGAGACTACTAACTCTGAGACATGACTAACACTGAGAGAGAGAGAGGCAGTGGTGTCCTGGAGTCTACCTGGTCAGACACCTGTGGGATTAGGTCTGCCACAAGGTACCAGAAAGTGAAGTGAGTCAGGCATGGGGAGCAATCCCCGGGATAAGAACTTGGAAAGTGATAGGGGTTCAATCACCACCCACCAAAGGCAAGAAGGCCTAAGAACTTTTCAGCACAACCTAATGCAGAAACTCCCATTAGGATGTAATAATATCAGCTTATGCCTCCAGGAGAGCTTTGAAAAATCACCCAGCTCCTATTCAAATGGTTAGTCCTATTTCTCAGTGTGGGACAAGAAGAGCAAATGAAGAGCAATTTCATCTAATTAAGCCATTTTCCCTCCAGTTCTCTCTGTTCCCATCATTTATTTTGACAGAGCTACATGAAGGTGTCCCCCTGCTTTCACTCAATTCATGAACGGATGTCATTCTGAGCCCTAAAGTAACTGGCTGGTACATGAACAAACCAAACCCAGCCCACCTGGCACAAAGAAAGCTGCTGTGTATTATCAGTCTCATCAAAGCAAACACCACTGGTGGCAGAGACACGGTGCTGCCAAAAGGCTCTGTGATTCTGCTCCCAAGACTTACACTTTGAGCCCTGGTGAGTCCTCTGTGTAGAATCGCCACATCCCCCCAGTGCCCGCTGAGGTCGTACGTCCTGCGCTCCTTGTTCCACAGCTGGCATTCTTCCTGTGAGAGAAAAAAGTATGTTACGAATGGCCGTTTCTCGGAAACTCTTATCAGAGCATTATGACATATGCTACCATTATATTTTTAAAGAACCAAAAAATTAACTTTTTCTTTGCTAATACCTTCCAAAGTTTTGCTTTTACTCCACTAATCATGATAACCACTAATAATTGAGTGCCTGCCATAGGCTGATGCATATAATAACCCAGAAAACAATTAAGATTTTAAAATGACTACTTTAAGATCTTTTCATATCACTGTATTTTCTACAAAAGAGACCAAAAAAAAAAAAAAAAAGTAAGTTGTAATCCAGGTCTCAAAACAGAGTACACATTTGTTGAAAAATTATTTTGTAGTCTGTTTTCATTATTTTGATAGACTGACCATATATCTCAGACAGAGGTAGGATGTGAAAAATGCAGGAAACACCCAACCAGAAACTCGACCCTCACAAGGGGGATCGAGGCTTGTGAAGTGAACTGTGTGGGGAAGGCAGCCTTAGCACACAGAAGCAGTGAACAGCACTAATGCCACTGACCTGGAAGGAACCAGGGACTCCCTCCCATCCCCTCCTGGGTCACTGGAAACCCTCCCCAGCAGCTATCCCCTCATACAGCACTCCTCCAGTTCCACTTCTCATCTCCACTCAAGAGTGAGAGTGGGACCACTTGAAAAGAAGTAGCAAGTGTGAGAGAGGTCATAAGAACCGTCTTCAGCCCATTTATCACCAATTTATAAATTCTAGGGAAGGGGACAGGAAGAGGAGAGATGGAAAGCCCCGTTTCATCACTGCCCCCCCACCATTAACCAAATCCTCAAAATCCTGTTCCAGTTATCTGTGGGCTGCTGGTTCTGGATTTTTGAGGAGACGGGCATAGAGGGAAAGACCAAAAGTGAACACCCTGTCCCCACCATCTCTTCTCACTGTCCTCCAAACTCTGATCCTGCTCCCACCTCACCCTACCGTGGACCTAATCCCACACTGAATGCAAGAAGCACTGGGAGCCTGCCCTGCTGCGCTGAATGAAGAATGGAGTCATGGTTCCAGTGTGGGCTCTGGCAAAAAGCTGCGTTCATGTTACAAGTCTAAAAACAGCGTCAAACAATGATTTAGGTGGACTGTACCCAAAAGAAGATATTTCAGACATGTTAATTATGAGCCATGTGGTCAGCTGGGAACTTCTAACTCCATTTGTATGACTGTTTTTATGGGAAAACTGATTGTAAATATAATTACACAGGATTTACAGACTAATTCATACCCAGAAGATCTTTCACATACAGATACACATCATCTACTCGGTGGCCTAAGTACATGAAATCTCAACAAGATGATACACCCAGCGTGGACCTGACAAGTCTTCGCTGAGCCGAGACTGGGACCCGAGCGCTTTCTCCTGCTCCTACTCCCACCCTACTCCAGCTCCTGTCTTCAGCATCTCAAGGAGCCCCCCACCCCCTCACGGAATCAGTCTAGCCTCTCTGAAGAGTTATTACATCTGCTGGCACACAGGACACTTTAAACTAAATTTCTTTGGGGTCTATTTTACGCTTTCTTTCCGGACACTGTGTAACTGCCTCTTCTATACCAGAACACAATGGTTTTCATAACCAGCGTTTAACATACTTTGTTCTGACTTCTGGATGTTCCATGGCATGATTCGCTCCCTTGTCTCTTTCAGGTTTCAAGTCACATGTCACCTACTCTGAACACCCTATCCCTACCCACTCTCTATTCTACACCCAACTTTTCTTCTTGGCCTTACTGCCTGAAATTATCTATCTGCCTCGGCTGTGGTCTCCTACATGGGAATATAAGTAAGGTTCAGAGGTCAAACCCTATCTAGTTTCTCCACAAATACAGCCTCGTGACAGGAACAGAGCCTGGCATGCACCCTCAAGTATCCATTTGATCACTTCCTTAATACCCCTGGCTAGTCCATCATCTTACTATCCCTGACTCCCATTAATCCTGAACACTGTAGCTTTTATAGCTTTACAGTTTATAATGCACTATTATTCCTTCTCATCCCAGCAACTTCCTTTTATATGGTTAACAACAGAGCAAGGACTCTAACCCTAGCCTGGCCTTAATTCCCAGAGTTTCTTCTCCAAGGTCCTACCTCTATTACCTCATTGAACATAGAGACAAAATGCAACTACGGGAGCTATATAATGCATAGCACTATTAACTATTAGCTTCAACTTTTTCTTACAAACCCACAAAAAGGGAATATATTCATAGACAGCCAATATCTATTGTATTACACTCATGAAGTAACACTTAACATTCTAGAAGGGAACTCTGTAGGGTCTCTCAATACAACCATGGTCTATCTAGTTAACTGGCCCCAGCCACACTGAATTCTAAAAGATGACACCAACACCCACAACTTGATAAGCTACATATGTCCTCAGATATTTGTTTCTCCATTTCACTTGTGCAGCAATTATTTCATTTTTATTAAGTAAATAATTGTGTTATATTTTAATAAGTACATGATTTCTCTTTTTTTTCCTATAAAAGTTCTCAGATGACCCAACTTCCTGCCACACTACTACTAATTCTCATTAACTAGACCCATTCCCCAAGGAACTGTACCTACTGTACATGTTTTCCATTCCAGTACAAAGAATCTCTGAAACCCAGGGTAGAAACAAGACAGCACTCCAAGACCAAATAACCTACACGACAGCTTTCCAGCTGGTCCATCCCCACCTTGCCTTGAACATCTTGATGACAGGGCATGAGTCAGGATTATCTTAGCATTGCTGACAGTTCCACTAAAGTATTTTGTTTTTTGTTTTTGCTCTAAGATGAAATCTGTCTCAGGTGAGTTCATATCATCAGTTTTAGATTTACTTACTGTAGCCAATAAGAAAAGTCTCATCCCTCGTCACCTCGTCACATCCTTGAGGACAGTTTTCATGTATCTGTTCAAGTTCTTTTCCTCTCTAGATAACAACCCCCCTTCCACAGGGGGGGAAAAAAATCTCAAGACTACAGGGTGGTTTGAGTTCTTCCTTCACTCACCATCTATTGTTTTATGGTAAGACGGAGATAACAGGCAGTTTCTGTCAAAGGCTAATGAAGGAGGTAAATATGGAAACACAAATGCTATCAGAAGGGCATGAACAAAATGCTTGGGTGTAAAAGAGAAGACTAGCAGCTACTGTTGCCTTTGGAGTTAGGAAGGCCTCTAGTGGAAATAACCTCTGAGCCTAGTCTTCAAGATATACAGGAACTGGAGAGGGTGGGGGTGGGGGGAATGGATGTCTAGTGAGTTCAGAAAACAGTAATAAACTCACTGTTGCTAGATCATAAAGAGAGAGAGAAGAGAATCAGTTAAACTGGAGGGGAAAAAAAAAAAAAAACACCACCACGAAGAGTCGTGGTAACCCTCTTCCCATCCCCTCCAGTGTTTAAGCAACAAGAAACTAACACCGAAGCTAACCAACAGTGTGACAGAATCAGAGAAGAGGACACATTAGAGTGCAAATTACCTGGAGAGGAGACGAGTTAGGTACAAAATTTCTCTAGATGAGAGAAACTGAGGGCTAAACTGATGAGAAGGTTTTAGTGTGCAATATAAACGTACTGAATAAAGACTGAGCATTAAGAAAAATCCAAGATGCTGCTGAAGTTCTGGCTTTGGGCGAACGAGTTTAAACAGTACCATAAGGACGTAAGGAGACATAATTAGGGGCGGGAGCTGAGGTGAACGGAGAAGGCGATGGCACCCCACTCCAGTACTCTTGCCTGGGAAATCCCATAGACGGGGGAGCCTGGTAGGCTGCAGTCCATGGGGTCGTGAACATTTGGACACGACTGAGCGACTTCACTTTCACTTTTCACTTTCATGCACTGGAGAAGGAAATGGCAACCCACTCCAGTGTTCTTGCCTGGAGAATCCCAGGGACAGGGGAGCCTGTGGGCTGAACTGCGCATTGAACGAGTCATGTTAGACTGAGTGTGTATGGGACTTCCAGATAGAAATGTGCCAGGCTCAGGTCTAAAGATACCAGTTTAAGGACGTCACTTTTCTCAATGCTGTGACCTTACTCCAGTTTAACTTTCCTTTTCCAAGAGTGATACTCAAAACTGAGCAAAGAAAATGTTGCCTCCCTCTCGAGACATAAAAGACCCAAAACTCTTTACCCGTATGGCCACACCACAAGAAGTTTTGCCCCTATGGATCTTCACATTCCGGGGTCTCCTCCTCAAGACCAACGAATTCTTGGGCCCCATCCCTAGGAGCCCACGGCCGAAAAGTTCGTAAAAATCCTTACCTCTGCCGGACGGTGGATCCCGCCGCCCGGGCCGCCACTGCTTTGCTGGGAGAGCGCCCTGAGGAGCCCACGTTAGTGCCACTGGGGGCCGGGCCAGGCTGCAGAGGAAGACAAGGACAGAGACTGGTGAGCGCCGCCGGTCAGCCCCCAGTTTCCTGGCCCAGACGGCCGAGACCGGGACACGCACTGGGACGCTGGGGAAGGCAAGGAAGCTGAGGGAGGCAGGAATCGGGGCGCCTAGGAGAAAGCGGGACAAGGAGGGAGACTGGGGCCACATACCATGCTGAAGACAGGACGGTGGCAGGGAGCTGAAGTGAACTGCAGAGGAGCGGTAGAGCCTCGCAGCCAGAGAAATAACACAGGTCCCGCCCCAGACTTGCTGACAGGGCCCTCGCTGACTCCGGGACGCCTGGGCTGTCCCACGATATGCCTGTAGCAATTCTGCTCTGAGAGATTTGATGAGCAGCTGTATGGGAATTACAGGCCTCCTGTATTTTTCCCTTGGGCCACAACGTCCTTCCTAGAATCAAGTCTCTACCAATGGGAAGATCTAGCCATGGTCAGACGAGCAATTTCCTCCGGCAGTTACTAGACACCCACAGATTCGCGCTGATGTGGCCTAACCGACGCACGCGCCGCTAGGGCCAGCTGGGAAGCCGGACTAAGGAACCTGCGCGGAAGCCCTTAAGAGGGCTGGTGGCGCGGGCGTTCCGCGCAGGCGTGGCTCCTTGGCCATGGCGGAGAAGCCGGGCGAAGATGTGGACTCGGGTCCTAAGCCAACCGTGCTGTTCCTACACCCAGACCTGGGCGTGGGCGGCGCCGAGCGACTGGTGCTCGACGCAGCGCTGGCGCTGCAGGCGCGCGGATGTAGCGTGAAGATCTGGACGGCGCACTACGACCCGGGCCACTGCTTCGCGGAGAGCCGTGAGCTGTCGGTGCACTGCGCCGGGGACTGGCTGCCTCGCAGCCTGGGCTGGGGCGGCCGTGGCGCCGCTGTCTGCGCCTACGTGCGCATGATCTTCTTGGCTCTCTACGTGCTGTTCCTTGGCGATGAGGAGTTCGACGTGGTCGTGTGCGACCAGGTGAGGCGGCCCCGCCCGACCCTCGCGGTTCCCGTTGACTCACTCCTGAGAGGTGCCCCCCCCCCCCCCGCCAGACCTCTGCTGACCTCTTTGGGTCTGTGGTTCGGAAAGGTGGGAACTGATCTGGAGAGGTTAGAGTGGGAGTGACACCACGGAGTTCGAACTTTAGTATGACATGCTATAACTTGGCCCCACCCTCAGGAGTTTTCATCCTGGGCTGCTGAGGTGTGCCCCCGAAATCTGCATTTTCACTGGATCATCGGGTGATTCTGAAGCATATGGGCCTTGGTGCTCGCTCTAAGAAACGCAAACATTAGAAGCCAGCCTTCAGTCAAGTTTTACTTCTCAGTAACTTGTGTCTTTCCTATTGGCATTATTCCTGTTGACACTACTTCCAGGCTACACGTGTCCCATTATAACTTTCGCTGTCAAGCACTCTGTTCCTCAGTAGTGTAATGTGTTTATAAACACCCGAAGCTCATGTCATGTCCCTGTTAAAACGTTAACATGGCTCCCCATTAGCCTTTGGAGAAGTCCAAGCCCTTTACCTGGATCTGGACTCTAGCTATTCTAGATCCATTTTATGTCTCTTTCCCCCCCTCACCCCCCCAAAAAAATTTTTTTTTATTTTAAAAAGTAACATTTACTCAGGACTAAAAATTCAAATACTGTGAAAGACTAAATATAAAAACCCCATCCTGGTTCCGCTCCCTAAAGAGAGACACTGTTAACAGTTTCTGTATGCATTCAGAAATTCTTTGTGGCTGTACTAGCCTATGATGTCTGTTTATAGATGCATCTTTTTATTTATAATTAGGATTATGACACACCTACTATTGGTCAACTTGCTCTTTTTCACCAAAAAGTTTTGCTTAGGACTTCCTTATATATCAATATTACAGATTGACTTCATTCTTCACAACGACTGGAAAATTTGCTTTTGTTTGACCTTGTCATACTTTATACATTTTTCTGCTAAAGGACAGTAGCAGTGTGACCAGGTTTTTTGTGTGAATAAATCGGTTTTGAGTTTTTTTTTGTTTTTGTTTTTTTGGCCACACTGCATAACATGTGGGATCTAGTTCCCTGACCAGGGATGGAACCCACACCCCCTGCATTGAAAGAGCAGTCTTGACCACTGGACCACCGAGAAGTCCCAGTTCAGTGTTGTAATAAACATCCTTATATCTTCATTTTTTTTGTATTTCTGCAAGCACTGTCTTTGAAATTCATGGAAATAAAACTGGTAGGTCCAAAAGTTGTGTGTCTTAAATGACAGTAGAACTTGCCAAATTTGCCTTCCAAAGAGGCTGTGTCCTTCTAGTCTCCCACAGCAATAGAGCCTCTTACTCTGTGCACATTGGCTATTGTAAACTGTTTTAATCTTTGCCAAACTGATAGGTAGAAATGGCATCACGTTTGTATCTGTATTTAATTGTTAACTTCCGAGTTACTTTTGTCATCCTTGCTTGTGTGCAGGTTACTTATTTTGGAGAAACATGGGCATTTACCAAGCAATCCACACGTATAAAACTAGTCAGTAAGCATCAGGCAGCTGAGACTGTAGTGGACAAACGAGCTTGGCCGAGCCTGGATTCTAGTTCCATGTCTGCTACTTTCTAACTAGCTTTGAATAAATCTCTCAATACCCATAAAGCTCACCTTTTTCAGGTGTTAAGTGAGCTAGAGATTAAGTGATTTGTAAAGATTACTCAACAGGAAGGAAAGTCTCTAGTGACGATTATGGTTAACATTTCAATAAATACTGAGCACATAGTGTGTGCTACATTCTTACAGGTTTTACATAACACCAGTGCACTTAATAATGACCAAAACTATATATATATATTTTTTAAACTATAATTGTCACCACCTTACAGAACAAGGCCCACAGAGAGTTAAATTAGTCACACATCTAGCTAGTAGAGCTGAAATTCAAGCCCTGGCAATCTTGATTCCACTCTAAACTACATTAAACTACTATAGATCATTCATTCAGTTCCTTAGGAGGAGGTAGATTCTGGAGTGACTCCAGTGTGGTAGCCACTAACCGTGGGTGACTTTTAAACACTTGAAATGTGGCCAGCCTGAACTGAGATGTACTGTAAGAGTAAAATACACATCTGATTTTAAAGATTTAATGTGAAAAAAAGAGATGAGAAGATTTTATTAACTTCTTAACTATTATGTTTGAAGTGGTAATACTTTAGAATACATTAAAATTAACCTTTAAAAAGTTGTTGCATAGTTACTAGATTTTTTTCTTTCCCTTGGACAGTGCTGTTCTAGAGGAAACCACTGGACTTGCAACTTTAAATATTTAGCATGTGTCCAGAAAATGTCTCCCAGCCTTCTATATGCCAGGCGTTGTACTAGGTGAGAGTCTGGGGGAACACAAAGGAAAATCAGACATTGCCCACAAGGGGCTCACAAACAAAGAGGCAGGGCAGGTGCCTGTTCGATTAATTTGGCTGAAGTTCAGTTGACCAGTCACTTCATCCCCTGATTCTTGCTTTGGCTAGGTGTCTGCCTGTCTCCCCGTGTTCAAGCTGGCCAGACGGCGTAAGAAAATCCTGTTTTACTGTCACTTCCCAGATCTGCTTCTCACCAGGAGAGATTCTTTTATTAAACGCCTGTACAGGGCCCCAATCGACTGGGTAGAGGAATATACCACGGGCATGGCAGACTGCATCTTGGTCAACAGCCGGTTCACAGCTGCCGTTTTCAAGGAAACGTTCAAGTCCCTGTCTCACATAGACCCTGCTGTCCTCTACCCATCTCTGAATATCGTCAGCTTTGATTCTGCTATTCCTGAAAAGCTTGATGACATAGTCCCCCAGGGGAAAAAATTCATATTCCTCTCCATCAACAGGTATGAGAGGAAGAAAAATCTGACTTTGGCACTAGAAGCCCTTGTAAAGCTGCGTGGAAGATTGACATCCCAAGATTGGGACAAAGTTCATCTCATCATTGCAGGTGGTTATGATGAGAGAGTCCTGGAGAACGTACAGCACTACCAGGAACTGAAGAAAATGGTCCAGCAGTCTGACCTTGGTCAGTATGTGACCTTCCTTCGGTCTTGCTCAGACAAACAAAAAATCTCACTCCTCCGAGGCTGCACGTGTGTACTTTACACACCAAGCAATGAGCACTTTGGCATCGTTCCCTTGGAGGCCATGTACATGCAGTGCCCCGTCATTGCTGTTAATTCAGGTGGGCCCTTGGAGTCCATCGTCCACAGTGTCACAGGGTTTCTGTGTGACCCTGACCCAGAACACTTCTCAGAAGCAATAGAAAAGTTCATCCAGGAACCTTCCTTAAAAGCCACAATGGGACTGGCTGGAAGAAACCGGGTGAAAGAGAAGTTTTCCCCTGAAGCATTTACTGAACAGCTTTACCAATATGTCACCAAACTGCTGGTATAATCGTATTTTTTTTTAAGTTTTTATGCTGTATTCATTAATATCACATTTGTAGATTATACACCAAGCTTTGAAACCAAAGGAAAAAACCCTAGTATCTAGTACAGAAGAAAAAATTTTTAAATATACTTGAATCTGAGTCACTTTCCTCTACCCTATACCTCCCAGACTACTTTTTCAGAAGCACAATATTTTTTATGCTATAATAATTCTGAGTATTACTAATGGTGATTAAGATATAAACGTGGTACAGTTCCATGTTCAGAATATTTTAATTATATGTTCTCTAGATTACTGTTATTCTACTTATAAACTTTGAGTCATATTGTGCCTTATTTGGTTTTAATACTTTAAATGTATCATCAAAGTTGATTAATTTGGCTTCACGAGAAGACAATTACTATAGTTCCTAGAATCAGTCCACCTCAGTGTTCAGTGACCTCTGTGAGGAAATTTTTGTTAGTCATACCTTTGCCTGGACCCATAGCAAGAATGCTGTGTGTTTTTTGTTTTTTAAGAAGATGGTTTATTGTGTTTCGCACACAGATATGATAATAAAAGATATTTATCGAAGGAAGAGAGAAAATACTAGATTTCAGCCTCCGTGATCTGTTGTGTGGTATTAGGAATGTAGACAGCCAAGCCTGAAGTCAGAAACTAGGGTAACTGGATGTTGGAACGAATGGCTGTTGTCACACATGTGGTGCATTTTGTTTAGGGCAGTGCAGGAGACCTGGGTTTGATCCCTGTGTCGGGAAGATCCCCTGGAGAAGGAAATGGCAAACCACTGCAGTATCCTTGCCTGGAAAATCCCATGGACTGAGGATCCTGGGGGGGCTGCAATCCATGGGGTCACAAAGAGTTGGGCATGACTGAGCAACTAACAGACTTTTGTTTCCTGGTGTCATCTGAGTCGTCAACTTCATTAATATTTGTGTTTTATTAAGTAAGCACCTACTAAATGTAAGACACTAGTGTTTTTTATCCTTCAAGGCCTAACTCAGATGCCACTGCTGGGAAGCTTTCCTTGACCCTCTACCCAACTCCCGAACTGGAAGCAGCCTTCCCCTTCCACATGTTCTGACCCTCTCATAGCACTTACCAGTCTTAAAGTTAGTTATTTACCTGTTGGTCTAAGTGCACACGGGGCTTCCCTGATGGCTCGGTAAAGAATCCGTCTGCCGGTGCAGGTGATGCAGGTTTGATCTTTGGGGCGGGAGGTTCCCCTGGAAAATCCCATGGACAGAGGAGCCGGTGGGCTACAGTTCATGAGGTTGCAAGAGCCAGATACCACCACCACCACCTGAGTACAAATAAACATAGAGCAGTTTCCAGTGTATCTTTAAAGCAAAATTCATTTTTAAAAAATAATAAAGATCACTGGCCAAAGGCTCCACATTAATCAACTCTAAGAGCAAAGACCTGAGAGCCTAATTAACTGATATGACTTTAGGCAAATTGCTTGATCTCTGGCTCAGCTTCTTCATCTGTGAAGTGGAGTAACTGTACTCTTGTACTTTGCTCATAGGGTTGTGATGAGTTATCATATATATGTAAAGTAAAGTAGTAGTTGGCACAGAGAATGGGCTGTGTAGATGCTAGCTAGTTTTGCAGTTTGGGGCTATCAGAAATGACTACAGAAGTTCCACATGGGTGCCTGCTGCACTGCTGTATTGTTCTCTGAGGTTCTTTAGAGGCTGGAGTTTCAGGTTGTGATTTGTCATGTCTGTCTATATGCCAGAAGTATTTTATCACTGTACCAACAAGAAGTTCTCTAAAATGAGAGTGTCAGGTTTATTGAGTCTCATGGAATGAGAAGTTCAGTTGAGTTCTCTTCGGTGTTGTGAACACTTGCCACCCGGTAAAATGGATCATTCCATCTTTTGTGATTTGGTGCGTGTGTTTCTCAGGGAACAGCAGCCTTTCCAGAAAGACCTGATGACTCTGTCCACTGGGTTTAGGAAAGACAGACTCAGTCATGCTTTGAGCCATAACTGGTGCTTACCCATTCCAAACACTAAAACTTTTGCCTGTTTGACCATTTCTATGCAGATCCTCCGAAAGTGGACTACATGAGTTTGTGGGTCTTAAGTTTAACTTCCCTTCATTGTCTTAAGCTGCAGCAGGTGACAGTAAGACCACAGATCTGGAAAAGATGTAGAGCCCAGCCTGAGCTTCCAGCCTCTGGCATATTAAGTCCTGCCTCCTAGACCTCAGGTTGGAGCTTTGCCCATAGGAGTAGTATTCACAGCTTCCAGAAGTAAGCTGAAGTTAGGGAGCACAGAAGCACGGGAAACTGAAGTAAACTGCCAGGATGTTAACATTAGTAATTCTAACACTTAACTGTGGCCACGTCAGACAGCTCACTTAATCCTAACAGGTCTATGAAGCTTCGGTGCTCTTCCCTTTAGAGATTAGTATGGTTAAGCAGTTGCCTGTGTCGCACAGCCTGGAGAGATGAGCAGCGTCTCAAGGCTTTCAGATTCCTGAGTCCAACCACTGTGGCATTCTTCAGGGTACCTCCACCCTGCCCAAGCTGGTGTGTGTGTATTCAGTCAGAAGTCCTCTACCCTACTGCAGGCACAGCTGTTCAGGTCCCCAGGTTTAGAAAGGCGTTGTTTGTTACTCATCTTCCCTTTTCAGAGCAATCTTCTAAGGTGGATATGATTGTCCCTCATTTTATACACAAGGAAGCTCAGAGAGATGAAAGACTTGCTGAAAGGCACAATTGAAGCGTGAGTAGACCGGGATTCGACTCCAATTACCTGATCCATCCTGGATGGTACTATAGCAGAATTTTTCAGCCAGCTCTCCTTTGACAAGCATAAATATCATATGACCGTTAATACTTTGTGAAATTCAGAATAAGTACAGCATTCTTTGATTCAAAGCAAAGCTGGGGGACAGGATACTGTGTCTTCAGATTAGTGCTCTGAACCTAAAAGAGGTACTGGCATCCCACATGGACCCCATTGCTCTATTGCCAGCCCTGTGAGGAATCCTGCTCAGTAGCCCTCACTGAGTAACACTGGGTCATTCAAAGTCCTAGTGGAGTTATCAGGGTCATTTACTTTGACAAAGCAGAAATTCAAGCTGATGTAACTCAAAAGATTTTGGGTTTTTTGATTTTTTAATATTGTTTTATTTATTTGCTTGTGTTGGGTCTTAGTTTCATGATGCGGGATACTTCCTTGCAAGGGCACAGACTTGCTAGTTGTGCACTCCAGAGCACTTCAGCTTCAATAGTTACAACATGAACTTAGTTGCTCCACAGCATGTGGCCTCTTTTTTCCCCAACCAGGAATTGAACCCAAATCCTGTGCATTGCAAGGCAGATTCTCAACCGCTGAACCACCAGAGAGGTCACTCAAAGGGTTTTAAGAGTTGGGTGTTTGAAAGAACCCATGCCAGAAAACACTGTCATGCCCGCCCCCTGCTCTCCAAGCCTGGGTGAACTGGAGATGGGAGACGAAAGGTTCTTTCTCATGCACTCTCTTTCAAAGAGGTGGCTGTTTTCCCATGTCAGCTCACATTAATGCCACTGTTGACCCCTGTTGCCCTTCATGGATCTCCACCAGTTAGCTCAGATTCTATACACACACACGCGCGTGCGCAAGTTGGAGGTTGGGGTCGAGGCATGTACATAGAAAAGATGTCCACTCGGTCAGCTAAGGGAGAGCAGTATTGTGGTTCTTCCTGTTTGGAAAGGATCTAATGACTAATGATACTGAACTCCTGTTTGGGAAGGCTTTAGAGTTGGCAGAGCTCTTTTTTTTTTTTGTAAGTTTAATTGGAGGCTAATTACTTTATAGAACATGGAAATAAGATTTAAGATGCTTAATTAGAGAGTATTTGTGTTCTTAAGAATACTGTATTTATGGGGTTGGGTTGTGGCAGAGCTCTTTTCAGCATCACTCCAGGTAATTATTGTAGCCATGCTCACTGTGGAAAAGCTGAGGCTTACAGCTGTGAAGCCCTGGACCAGGTCGAGAATTCTTTCAGTTGTACTATGGATGCTTCATCAATAAATGCCTGGCCACCTTCTGACCAGCCCAGTATGCCGGTTTAACTATCTTCTTCCTTAAAGAAAATGAGGCACTTGTACACTCCCTTGCCCTGCCTTCTGCTCATCCCCTATCCCTGTTGATCATCAGCCCTTTTGCCTCCACCTCGGCCAAATCACTGTTGTGTGACCTCCTTTCTTTGCATTTCCAGGTCCCAGAATCAAGTCCACTCAGAGCTGACTAGGACCCCAGAAATCACTCATTGTGATTCAAATGTGCTTTTCCATGGGTGGGAATACAGGCCCCCAGAGCACGGGACCTGCCTGAAGTCATGCAGGGACCGTTGAAGCCCTCTGAGTTCATTCTGAAGTGCCTCACACCACCTCGACTATCAGAAGCCCCTTATCTCAGGCCACTTTGAACTCCTTACTCCTTCATTCCTAACCTCAGTCCCCTGCAGCTGTATCCCCAACAGCCTGTGAGGGTGCCACCGTCCAGACACTAGTGCCTGCTAGCTGAGGGGTGGGGGGCTCAGCTAGTGACAGCTGTCCTCTGATTAAACAGGAACCCTTGAGAGAGGGAATAGGCAGGGATTTCACCGTGCTGACTCTGAGCCAAGTGGCTGCTGGAGCCAGCACTCTCCTTGCCCAGAGGATGAGGATTAGGTGGAGCTCACAGTAAGGGTGAATCACTGGTGATCCAGAAACAGGACCACAAGCAAGTGCTGAACTGTTAAGTAGGGAGCACTATCACTAGGCCAGCCACTGATGTCTTTTGAGACAAATACAGCCTAGATGTCTCTCGGGGGTTGTGTGTATGTATGTGTGTATCTGTGTGTATTGGGGTTTGGTGGGGGCTTGGGCAGTGGGGCGAGGGGACAGGCATAGCACGGTTGTGATTTACCTTTGTGACCTACCACTCACCCAGGAAATTGACAGGCAGAGTTAGAACACACTGCTAAGTTGATGATACCAGATCAGCCTTTACTTTTCCGTATTACTTAAGCCGGAGTTTCAGGGTTCCACAGCTACTGAGAAGGTGTCCTAAGGTGATAATCCTCAAGTCTAGGTTTCTCTATAAAATGGGTATAATCAGGTCTAAGAAGCCCACCGCATAACATGGTTGTGAAGAGAGTAAGAGGACTGAATGAAATGATTCAGTGACACACAGGATGTAAAGCTGATGTGGAGAGTGCCATGGAATAGAGTCCTAAAATACATCTGCACCTATGGTCAGTTAATTTCTGCCAGTTAATTTCTTTACCTCATACTATATGCAGAAATGAAGTGGCTCATAGGCCTAAACATAAAAGCCCGACTGTAGAAGTTAGAAAATCTCCACAGCCTTTGGGATAGGCAAAGATTTCTTTGATAGGATACAAAAAGCACAAAACATAAAAGGGAAAGTTGGTAAGTTGACTTCATCAAAGTTAAAAACTGCTTTTCAAAGGACACTGATTTACAAAAATTAAAAAGTCACAGGCTAGAAGAAAATATTTTATGTAATAAAGACCTGCACCCAGGATATGTAAAGAAGTCTCACAGCAAGAGAACAAATAACCCACATTTTTTTAATGGGGGAAGGTTTGAAGGGCCATTTCACAGAAGCTCTACAAATGGCCAATAAGCACGAGAAGATGTTCAACATCAGTGGTCCTAAAAGAAGTGCAAATCAAAACCACAGTGAGATATCAGTGCACACCCATAAAATTGAAGACTCAGTGAAAATGTTGGTGAGAGTGTTGAGCACCTGGACTTCTCACACATTGCTGACAGGAATAGAAAATGGAATCAACTCAGAACAACGTTGAAAGTTGTGCACAAAGTTAAACATGACACCATACAACCCATCAGTTCCACTTCTAGAAATTTTGCCTAAAATAAGTGAAAACATATTTAAACAAAGACTTATTCAAATGTTCATGGCAGCTTTTTTCATTAATAGTCAAAAACTGAAAAAGTGTCCATCAGCAGGTGAACAGATAAAACAGATTGTGGTACATTCATGGGATGGACTATTTCTCAGCAATAAAAAGAGCGAAATGCTTATGAGCCCAGTGATGTGGATGAATCTCAGAAGTATGCTAAGTGGAAATCAGACACAGAAAGAGTTTGTATTGTATGATTCCATGAAGATGAAACCTTAAGGAAAGAAAAAGCAAAATTAATCTATAGTGACAGAAAGCTGCCTGTGGCCCAGGATAAGAGATTGACTAGGAAAGGGTACAAAGGAGCTTTCTGATATGATGGAAATGTCCTATATCTTTATTATGGTGGTGGTTATAAGGGTTTCTAAATTTGTCAGAATTAATCAACTGTATGCTCAAAATGAGTACATGTTATTGCACGTCAGTTATACCTCATTAAGTTGATTTTTTTAAAAAAGCACGTGTGATGTCCCATTTGTAGAAAATAAAAGTCTTGTAAATGAATAAATGTGATAATATATGTGCATGTGTTATTTATATTGTTCAGTTGCTAAGTTGTGTCCAACTCTTTGTGACCCCATGAACTACAGCATGCCAACCTTCCCTGTCCTTTCTATCTCCTGGAATTTGCTCAGACTCATTCCATTGAGTCAGTGAGGCTACCTAACCATATCATCCTCTGTCGCCTCCTTCTGCTCTTGCCCTCAATCTTCCCCAGCATCAGGGTCTTTTCCAATGAGTCAACTCTTCACATCAGGTGGCCAAAGTATTGGAGTTTCAGCTTCAGCGTCAGTCCTTCCAGTGAATATTCAGGGTTGATTTCCTTTGTGAGTGACAGATTTGATCTCCTTGCTGTCCAGTCGATTCTCAAGAGTCTTCTCCAGCACCACAATTCAAAAGCATCAATTCTTCAGCACTCAGCTTTCTTTATGGTCCAACTTCACATCTGTACATGACTACTGGAAAGACAATAGCTTTGACTATATGGACCTTTGTTGGCAAAGTGACATCTCTGCTTTTTAATCCAGTGCCTAGGTTTGTGATAGCTTTTCTGCCAAGGAGCAAGCGTCTTTTAATTTCATGGCTGCAGCCACTGTCCACAGTGATTTTCAAGTTCAAGAAAATAAAATCTGTTGCTGTTTCTACTTTTGCCCCATCTATTTGCCATGAAGTGATGGGACTGGATGCCATGTTCTTAGTTTTTTGAATGTTGAGTTTTAAATCAGCTTTTTCACTCTCCTCTTTAACCCTCATCAGGAGGCTCTTTAGTTCCTCTTTGCTTTCTGCCATAAGGGTGGTGTCATCTGCGTATCTGAGTTTGTTTATATTTTTCCCAGCAATCAGATGGGTGTGATTAATCAGTAGGCATTAAAATCTTACTTCGTTTGCTTATATTTTCTGATACTCCATAAGCTGATTTTCTCATTTAAAAAATTCAAATATAAAAAAAAAACATAAAATCTTATTGGTCACTTATGTTCTTACAGTATATTTTTATACATTTGTGTTTCCAACTATTACCCTATTTGGGATGTGTGCTGCTAAGTCACGTCAGTCGTGTCTGACTCTGTGCAACCCCATAGACGGCAGCCCACCAGGCTCCTCTGTCCCTGGGATTCTCCAGGCAAGAATACTGGAGTGGGTTGCCATGCCCTTCTCCAATGCATGAAAGTGAAAAGTGAAAGTGAAGTTGCTCAGTCATGTCCAACCTTTAGCGACCCCATGGACTGCAGCCCACCAGGCTCCTCCGTCCATGGGATTCCCCAGGCAAGAGTACTGGAGTGGGTTGCCATTGCCTTCTCCATTTGGGATGTATAGTTTGTCGTAATTAATCCCTTACTATTATATATTCTGGTGGCTCAGACAGTAAAGCGTCTGCCTACAATGCGAGAGACCCGGGTTCAATCCCTGGGTTGGGAAGATCCTCTGGAGAAGGAAATGGCAACCCACTCTAGTACTCTTGCCTGGAAAATCCCATGGACGGAGGAGTGTGCTACATAGAGGCTACACTCCATGAGGTCGCAAAGAGTTGGAGAGAAACATTTGTGTTTCCAACTATTGCCCTATTTGGGATGTATAGTTTGTCCTAATTAATCCCTTACTATTATATATTAGGATTGCTCCAGTTGTTTGCTACTGTAAGCAACCTAGCAGGAAAATTATTAACTTTAAATTCTAAAGGCAAATATTAAAAATTTTAAAAGCCAATTTAAAAAGCAAAAACAAGGAAAATCAGAAAAAAGTAGGCATGTGAAAAGGTTGCAAAAGTATTCAGTAATACAAAAAAATAGAAATTAAAAAATAACTGATGATGTTTATTTTCAAACTGAGTTACCTTGTCCATCTTGCTTTCAGCCAAATTATATGCTCCCTTTCATTGTGGGACCTGGACACCTAACTTAACAATTCAGTAACTAATACTAAAAAGCAGAGACGTTACTTTGCCAACAAAGGTCCATCTAGTCAAGGCTGTGGTTTTTCCAGAAGTCATGTATGGATGTGATAGTTGTATTATGAAGAAAGCTGAGCACCGAAGAATTGATGCTTTTGAACTGTGGTGTTGGAGAAGACTCTTGAGAGTCTCCTGGATTGCAAGGAGATCCAACCAGTCCATTCTAAAGGAGATCAGTCCTGGGTGTTCATTGGAAGGACTGATGCTGAAGCTGAAACTCCAATACTTTGGGCACCTGATGCAAAGAGCTGACTCATTTGAAAAGACCCTGGTGCTGGGAAAGATTGAAGGCGTGAGGAGAAGGGGCCAACGGAGGATGAGATGGTTGGATTGCATCACCGACTCAATGGACATGAGTTTGAGTAATCTCCGGGTGTTGGTGATGGACAGGGAGGCCTGGTGTGCTGCAGTCCATGGGGTCGCAAAGAGTTGGACACAACTGAACGACTGAACTGAACTGAACTGAACTAATACGATATCATACATCAGGACATACCACTATGTCTTTTTAACATAGATAAAACTTTAACAAGGTAACTGTGTTAGAACTGTTGATTCCAAGTGACAGAAACCCAACTGTAGCTAATGCAGAAAAGGGGAATTTAGGAAGTTATAGGGATAGATGATTCAAGGAAAAAAGTTGCATAAATGAAGTGGGAAATGGTAGGCTTGAGGTTCAGATGGAATTAGGAATTCACATGCTATCAGAAAACCAATTTTGACATAATATATGACATCACTGTCTTTCATTATAGGCTAGTTTCTTATGGCAGGAAACATGACCACCAATAGCAGTGGAGAACCTCCATCTTACTGTGTGTATCACCAAAGGGGAACCAGCCTTCTTTATCAGCATTTGAAAAGACATCAGCAAAGGACGATGATGGAGCCTTCTTGATTCAGGTGTCTTCCCCAAAAGTAAGGAAGCAAGTCAGGAGGCAAGGTACTATTGTTTGCTGGGCTCAGGTGGGCTCCCATCCACTGTGGGCAGGACCTGGGGTCACACAGTGGGAGGAATCACATAGCTGGGAGAAAGGAGTCCAAGAGGGTCCAGAGGAAGGAGGAGGAAGCAGTTCCCAGAAGAAGGTGAGTTGGGAAAAAAAAATAGGTGTAAAAAAATGAAGATCTTACACTCAAGGAGCCCTGGCAGACAAACTATCCCTCCCATATAACTTTAGCCCTTTGCTTCCACTTCCACAATGCATCTGGCTAATATCTGTTCACAACCAACCTTGTGCAAGGGCCTGGGGGTAAAGAAGTTAACAGTTTCACTCTTTGACTCTACATTGCTTGATATTAATGTTGCCAGACCTGACTTTCTTTATTTTACTCATTTTAATTTTGAATATTCCATTTTTTATTTTTATTTATCTAATAAGCAGAGAAACCTTGTATTTAAGGGTTTTTTACCTCAGATCTAAGAGTATTGGCCTTTAGTGATTTATTATATATATTTTTAAAGTCATTAAGGATGATGGGTTATTTTTATTATACTTTTATTAAACAGAAGTGCATCATCCTTTCTACCTTCTTTTTCTGTTTCTTAAAAAAAGACACTTGCTTTGCCTTTTCCCTTCTTCATTCTTTTGATCTGCATTGATGCATGCCAACAGCCCATTATTTTGGTAAAATAATTTCTTCCAAATATTTTAATCTTTTGATATCAGTTTTGACAAGATAGTTGCTGCAGTTGTTTAGAATTATTTCAATACAATCAACTGGTCTCACCACTTCCTACAAGTTCTTATCTGCCATTCTTGAGTTCCTCCTTCAGAGCTATCATCCTCTTCCTAAGAATACACTTTGAGTACCATTTTTTTCAGAGAGAATATGTGTGTTTGCATAATTAATTTCCATTGACTTTACATATGAATAGCTTGATTTTATATAAAATTCCTGAATCATGTGTTTTTTTTAAAAACCTTTTCAACTATTGTGTTAACATCTTCCAGGTAGATTTTCCTACAGTGTGTCCTAGGCAAAATCAGGTATAAAAGATGCTCCAGAGAAAGGCTTTCATGGTCAAATAAGTGTGGGAAGTGTTCCATACAGTTGTGAATGTACTAGGCAAAGTAGCATGGTGAAGGCCAGGAGACATCTTGAGATACTGAAGGTGGTTTACTTTTATTTCCAGTGTACCCAACCTATTTGACCACAGTAATCTCAAGAGCAAGCAAGTGACCAGTAATGTGTTTATAGTTAATATTTGGTAAGCACTTACTATGAGCCAGGCACTATTCTAGGACTTATTCTGTGGGTATCAATTCATTGAGTTCTCATGGCAGCTGTATATGGTTGATAGACTTTTTCAACCCATTTTAACAGGTGGAAAAACTGAGGCACACTGAGCTTGAGAAAATAGGCTCAAAAACGGCCAATTCAAACTCAAGCAGTCAGTTTGATATTACTCACAGCCCTAACAGTTGGCAAGTAAGGACAGAAGGCAACTTCTATATGTGTCCCAAGTCTTAGAAGCATAACGGAACATCTAATTGCACCAAAAAGGAAAAAACTTCCCACCAAACAGCCTCTGTAACAGAATTTACTGCTGAATTACTGCAAAGGCACTTTGGGGGGTAATCTGATTATCTCCAGTCCAAGTGCTCAAACTCTGCTGTTGGCCAATGTCCAGGACCCATCATTGAATACTCATCACCTCATCAATTCAGCCTCCTAGACTGACGGGCAAAACAACATCCAAATATTCATTGCACATCTGTGCTGGGCAGATTATACATTAGCAATTCAAATCCAGCCAGTGTACTGGCCGTTCCTGCAAATGTGTCTGTTTGGGTGAGATGCCTTGTTGTCTGGGACGGATAATAAGGCACCTCGGTCTAATCTTGAAGAACAATCAACCCATCTTGCGAAGGTGACTGTCTGTGTGTGTTCTTGCCCTGGCAGCGATGGAACAATGGCCCCATAACGCACTCGACTCAGCTGGCAATGAAGTCCCATCCTGATTAGGAGCCATGGCTGGTGTCAATCACCACGGGATGCACCATTGTCCTCTGGTCCCCAACACAGTTTATTTACAGGAAAACAAAGGCTTTGGGGGGCTATGGCTGCTTCCCAGAGATTGCAAAATAGATTGAGCTGTCAAGCACACAAAGTAGATGAAGATTAATGAGTTGTATGGACAATAAATATGACGAGATGACCATGAATATGCTAATGGGCATTATCCATATACACCGTAATTGCTACCAAAATTAAAAGGTAGCATGAAGAAGACGGGTCACAAGGTGACAGGGAGATAATCTTAGATGCTTGAGACGCTCACCCCAGATAAGACCCTCTACAGGTTTCCTTACCCCCGATTAAACCATCCTGAAGCGGCATTGTTCACAAGCTGTCTGAATAGGCTCCTTTTAAACAGGGGATGTAAGGAGTGGGGTGAAAGAGTAAGCTGGAAAAGTTACTTTAGGGAAAGGCGTAATTAGAATAAGAAAGGTGTTTATCAAAGGCAAGAAGTGCTCAGCTGTCAGGCTCCCTCCTCATCCCCAGGGACAGAACTGATGAGGATGTCACTTGACACTTCAGCCCCCCACCACCCTAGAGCCACAGAGACTATTATAACTACAAGAATGTTATTTAGGTTGCCTTTTAAGAAGGAGTGGGTGATTTCTCAGAGTATTCCAATACTCTGATGACTTTTTAAAAATACACATATTAGAGACATTTGAAGGACGCAATGTTTAAAGGCAAATGAAATTCTATTTCCATGAATGATTTGATTTTGGACATCTGTATCCTATGAAATTGCGGCATGGCTATGGCACGGCTGGTTCCCTCCCAGCCTCCCAGCCTGTCTTCACAGTCCTTCATCTGGCAGGTGTTCTCTGACCCTATTCACCCCATCTTCCTGTTCACTCCGGCTGTCTGTGGATGGTGATTAAGTTAGCACCTAGTTTCTATCCTCTGAAGTAGGACAATGGACCCCATCCCCTGGAGATCCATGGAGCATCACCACCAATTGTAAGAACACACCTTTGCTCCTAAAGATAGAATCTGAATATGTATTTCTTGGCCCACACCAGGTGAAGGAGAGCAGGATGAAATCAGGGTCCAAGAAGAAGGCAGAAGGATGGAAGAGAGGAAGGGAAGTCAGGAGAAAGAGGCAGTCCCAGAGACGGCCTGAGGCTGACTACATGGACTGAAATCAGCCTACCAGGGGAAAAGGGCATTTTGTACAAATATGTGAGACAATCTCTCTGAAAAGGGTGGGAGAAAAAGATTGTCGTTCTGTTCAGTCACTGAGTCATGTCCAACTCTTTGTGACCCCATGAACTGCAGCACACACACCTGTCTTCCCTGTCCTTCACTATCTCCCAGAGTTTGCTCAAACTCACGTCCATTGAGTCTGTGATACCATCCAACCATCTCATCCTCTGTCATTCCCTTCTTCTCCTGACTTCAATCTTTCCCAGCATCAAGGTATTTTCCATTGAGTCAGCCAGGTAACTCTGGAAATCCGTGGAGTCTGCAGAACCAAAGGCACACGAGCATTTCACTCTGGTTGACAGAGTTGTTTCCATATGTGTACAGATTAACAATTCTGAAACCACTGGAACTGAATAAATGAGTCTGTGGATGGCAGATGGTGGAGCCAGGCATCTCCTTGTTGAAGTGGAAGTTTTCAGGTGAGCAAGGGGAAATGGCTTTGAATGATCAATGTGGTGATGTGGTTGGAGATATTAGTTTGAATTCATGTTTAATGTAATATAGACACAGATGGTTACACAAAGAAATCTTTATAGATATGTGTATATACATAGGTTAGTGTACACACATATATTACCTTGTGTCTCACCTGGCAAGGCAACAATGGCAACAAATGACTCAGTAGCAAAAAGCAAAAGTAAAATGTTGGTCATTCAGTCATGTCCGACCCTTTGCACCCTCACCCGGTTCCTCTGTCCAGGCAAGAATACTGGAGTGGGTGGCCATTCTCTTCTCCACAGGATCTTCCTAACCCAGAGATCAAACCCAGGTCTCCTGTATTGCAGACAGATTCTTTACTGTCTGAGTCACCAGGGAAGCCCAGGAAAAAGGAAAACCTGGTACCAACTCTTGGTTTCTAATACCAGATTCCAGTAAAAGAAAGGATTCACAGATAAATGCCTTAGCCTAGGATAGTGTAGAAAATATATAAGATAAGCCTAGAGCTTCATATAATGCCAAAAAGTAAGACATTGCTAAAAAAAAATTTTTTTAACCCACATTGATGGGTATATCAGTGGGAGATAGGAGCAACAAAATAAAGTAGTATTGGATTATAACCCAAAATATAAAATAAATATCCATGAGTCCAGATTGATATAGATAAATGATTGAATAAATAAGTAGGAAAAATAGAATAGACAAATTACCCATGCAGAAGAATTCCAAATAATTTATATAGACACCTCACCCTCAACAGGTGGAGTATAACTTCTCTGTTAATTTTAGGGCCTTCCATAAAGGGTACAATATGAAAGGGGAGGAAGAGAGAAACTTGACAGTGGAGAAATCTGAGAAACACTGCCTCAACCAGCTGATCAAGGTCAACGTGAACAGTGATAAGTCAAGTTGCTGGGATGTACTCTTGCTATAATGTAATGAGAATAGCAGTTTACTTCTGTGGCCTTCCTCCCTCAAACCCGTAAATATATCAGGCGAATTTCTATAGGACATGCTGTGAAATACCTGTCCAGTATTTCCTCAAAACTGATCATCAAAAATAAGGACACTCTAATGTTAGCGATCTCATTTTTTTTAAATACAAATTAAAAAACAACAAAAAGAAAAGCCTGAGAATGTCATAGCTTTTCCAGCTTTCCCAGTACCACTTGCTGAGAAACTTTTTCCCATTGTGTAGTCTTGCCTTCTTTGTCAAAGACTAATTAACCATAGGTGTGTGGATTTAGTCCTGGGCTCTCTATTCTCTTCCATTGATCCATATGTCTGTTTTTGTGCTGATACCATGCTGTTTTGATTCATGTAGCTTTGTAGTATTGTCTGAAGTCTGAGAGGATTATGCTTTCTGCTTTGCTCATTTTCTTCAAGATTGCTTTGGCAATTCTGAGTCTTTGATGACTTCATATGAACTTTTTTTAGTTTTATTTCTTTTAGCTCTGCTGGCTTACAGTCGCTGTGTGCGGACTTTCACTCTCTGGTTGCAGCACACGGCTTCTCATTGCAGTGGCTCCTCTCGTGGTGCAGCATGAATTCCAGGGTGTGTGGGCTTCAGCAGTTGTGGCTTGTGTGCTAAGTTGCCCCAAGGTATGTGGGGATCTTCTGGGACCAGAGCTTGAACCAGTGTCCTTTCCATTGACAGGCAGATTCTTAACCACTGGACCACCAGGGAAGCCCCATATGAATTTTAGGATTATTTGTTCTAATTTTGTGAAAAATGCCACGAGTAATTTGATAAGGATTGCACTATATCTGTATATGGCTTTGGGTAGTATGGCCTTTTAACAATCTTAATTCTTCCAATCCAAGAGCATGGGATATTTTTCCATTTGAATCATCTTCAGTTTCCTTTGTTAATGTATTATAGTTTTCAGTGTAGAAGTCTCACCTCCTTGATCAGGTTTATTCCTAAACATTTTATTTTGAGGAGTTCAATTTTAAAAGGTATTGTTTTTCTTTTAACATGCCCCGTCTGATATTTCATTGTAGGTATAAAGAAATGCAACTGATTTCTGTATATTAATCTTATATCCTGGTGCGTTGCTGAATTTGTTTATCAGTTCCAGTAGTTTTTGTATCGAGTCTTTAGGCTTTTCTATACATCATATCATATGTGATGGGGTTTAAACAGGGAAGAATCCTGACCAAGTCTAACAAGCAAGAAGCAAACATGGGTCTTCTCTCTCCTGAAGCCATGCTCCCACCTGAGGACCCCTACCCTGCTTTGAGTCATACAGACCCCCAAAAGCCAATGCATCCTCCTCTGCCCCTGTTGTGTCGAGTAGCACTGATAGTTCCTCATCTGAACAGTGAAAGAAGGGTGAGAGTACCTCTTTTGATGATCCTAGAAAAAAGAACTGCTTCATTTCATATGACCTACTTACAGACCTTGGCCTACATTGATATAAATTCCTAGGTTCTATCATATTTATTTTAGTTGGTGACTAGTAATGTTTGAACAGCATAGAGATTTATGGTCTGAAAATATTAGCTCCTAAACACTGCAACCATGCCCCCCCAGTCACCTCTTTAAATTCAGAGTGTTTCCCCCATTCCATCATTTGTGATCAGATTTGTACAGGTCGGCCCTAGACTGGGGATTTATTTCTGTCCATAAACAAAGCCTTGATATTAGTCACAAACTATTTCTGATTCTCAGTTAACATTCTTAAACATCTTGTGTCCCAGGGGACTCTTTTCCCTGTCATATGAAGATGATGTTTCAAGGTTTATATCTCCCCAAAGAAGCGAGTAGATCATAAAGCCTAATGTATTCCGTGGTTTGGAATGATAATTTTGCAAAGAGGTGAGGGAATATTTCACTGTGGATCATTACAACATCCATGTAAGTTGTTAATATACTACTTACTGCTTCCCTTTAAATATTCATCCAGCTCGTGTTTATGAACTGCTCCTGTGTCCCCAGTCTGGGCTGTGAGGGGGCCATGTGATGGTGGTGGGGGCACGGCTAGGGACAGCTCCCTGACCTGGGTGGGAGGATTGTGGATGGAGACAGCAGAGAAGCTGGCAGAGGCAAAACGACCAGCTGTGGGGAGCATGCTGGAGACCGCAAGGGGAGAGAGCTTTGGCGAGGGGAAGGGGCCACATCAGAGTCCAGGCAGGAGCCTGTACCTGGACATGAGGATGTCTGTCCCTGGAGACTTGGGCAGAGGCACATGCAGAGCCCAAATGCAGAGAGGATGAGGAGGGGGTTGATAAAGGGGTATGGCACAGGGAATCTACCAGGGCAGAAGAGGATTCAAGTTAACCAGTGTTTTGTGAGCATCTCTGCCTTCATCCTCTGCTTGAGTTGTTTCCAATCTAGTAACAGAGCAGAGAGGCACATGGCAAAGTGTCTTTCAAGGGGGATCATAATAAGAAAACTTGGAGGCAAAGATAAAGACACTTTGAACTCTGTCCCTCAAGAGTAATCTCAGGAAGCTTCTCAAAATGATGAGATGGGATTGTACTGTGATAAGCAGCAGTCTTCCCAAACAAGATTCAAATACCAGCACCATCCCTTCCGACTAGGTGACTTTGAGCTTGGGTCACTTTTCAGTGCCTCAATTTTCCTATCTGCAAAAAGTAGATAATAATATGACCCACCTCTTAAGATGCTTATGAGGATGCAATAAGTAGAATACATACAGCACTTAACAAAGAGCCTGAAATACAGAAAGTACAATGAAAGTTAGTCTTTGCTATTATTCTATGTGGTAGCAACCTAAGGACAGTGACGCTGGGCTTACCTGAAGGCAAAGAGGAGCCACCTGTATCTCTAACCAAGAGACTGATGGAATCCAGTCTTCATCTTAGAAAGGAGCCTGCTGCTGCTAAGTCTCTTCAGTCGTGTCTGATTCTGTGCCCCATAGACGGCAGCCCACCAGGCTCCCCTGTCCCTGGGATTCTCCAGGCAGGAACACTGGAGTGGGTTGCCATTTCCTTCTCCAATGCATGAAAGTGAAAAGTGGAAGTGAAGTCACTCAGTCGTGTCCGACTGTTAGCAACCCCATGGACTGCAGCCCACCAGGCTCCTCCGTCCATGGGACTTTCCAGGTAAGAGTACAGAAAAGTGCCTGCTGCTGCTACTGCTGCTGCTGCTAAGTCACTTCAGTCGTGTCCAACTCTGTGCGACCCCATAGACAGCAGCCCACCAGGCTCCCCCATTCCTGGGATTCTCCAGGCAAGAACACTGGAGTGGGTTGCCATTTCCTTCTCCAATGCATGAAAGTGAAAAGTGAAAGTGAATTTGCTCAGTTATGTCCAACTCCTAGCGACCCCATGGACTGCAGCCTACCAGGCTCCTCTGCCAATGGGATTTTCCAGGCAAGAGTACTGGAGTGGGGTGCCATTGCCTTTTCCAGAAAGGAGCCTAGAGGAAGTTAATGCTGGTGTCACAGCTGGGGACGTGGGAAGCCAGACTGTGTCCTAATGTAAGCACAGCAGCAGAGGAAGGCTTGTTTGAAACTGAGAGGTAATGTGCCTTGTATCGAGCAAAGAGGATGGGGAGGGCAGAAATGCAGATCTTGGGGGTAGGGGGAGGTAATCCTAGTTCCAAGTTATAGAGATTTTAGATGGATTCTCCTTCCCTACATTCCATAAACTTCAGTTGGCTCTACATTTGCACTGGCATTTAAAAATCAATGGAAGCATTAGAAGATAAAACTGAAGAAACATGGGCCACACCATGTAACAGTGTTCCATGAGCCCCTGGAGCCACAAAAAGACCAGGCGTCAACATGGAGCTGACAGAGCCTCAGTCTGTTGGAAGTGAGGACACCAGAGACTGGACAAGGGGCAGCTATGGCAGCAGCTTGAAGGTGGAGCTCAGCATCCAGGCCTGGAGCATCAGAAAGGCAGGTTAGCCCGTCATTTAGAGGGACTCAGGGTTCCAGCATTTACCCTTTGGTGATAGCGGCAGGAAGGACCCCGAGTGCACATGGGAACGTTCTCCAGCCTCCACTCAGCTGGGACACTTCAGGGCACTCTAGAGGTCAGGACCAATCTGAGGGCAGATTGGTTTTCCTAATGGAATCACAATCAGGGAATTTTAGAGTCCATATGGATTCTATGGGTATTTATTGAGATAGAATTGTGGGGAGATAATGGTTGGACTAGATCAACTAGTCCAGTCTGCCAGTTCCACAGATGAGAAGATCAAGGCCCAGAGGAAGGGAGGAAAAGTCCCAAGGTTCCCTGTGCATCAGGGTCTATTCTTCACCCCTCCCCTCCAGCTCCCAGTATGAGCAGCCTTTCTCTCCCTGCGACTTCCCTGCTATGTCATAACAACTCAGGGGGTGCTGGAGGCTGGGCGCGGTTAGAAGGGCAGAGAGATCCTACCTCCTGCCCACTGTACAGATCGAGAGACTCGCCTTAAGTCACAAAGCGAGTCAGTGTGGGACAGCATCCATGAACTGTGAGCAAGCCCCTGCCAGGTGCCCCGCATCCCTTGCCCTCTATGTTTCAGACGTAGGGAAACCACTCTGTGCCACCAACCACAGAGCAGCCAGCTTCCGTGACAGAAAGGCTGCTCCCTGCGAGCACAAAGCAAGCAGTAGGCTCCTCGGGCTCCGCCTCCCTCTCTGCGGACGGGAAGGATGCTGGCAACAAGCACAGCAGCTTTCATCAAAATCTCTTGTCTTCACAAGTCATATCTCTCAGAGCTCCTTCACTTCCTTTGTCTCATTTAAACCTTGTGAGCACTTGGGAAGATAGGTGGACAAGCAGTGTTATCCCCACTTTACAGATGAGGCAACTAAGGCTGGGGCTTAAACAGCCTCTGAGCGTCAGCGCTGGGGTCTGAGCTCAGTTTCTCTTGTGTTCTCCCAAATCAAGTGTCTGTACCTCAGGAACCATTCTTAAACTAGACTGCTCCCTAAGATTGGAATGCCACCGCCATGAAGGTTTTTAAAAGCTCTGGGGGTGGAGGAAATCCTTACCACCAGCCCCGGATCTCCCAGGCAGATGCTGCCCCCTACCCCCACAGGAATATCTGATGTGTGGACGGCCATCGCCCTCTGGTGGCTGATGGGCAAAGCGCTCCATAGACCTAACGGAACAAAGGCCCTCCAGGCTCCCAGGCTCCTCTCACTCGCCCAGTGAGAAGTGGCAGTGGCAGTTTTTTTTTCATTCTGGGGGCCTGGTCTTCACTGTCTCAGCTTTACTAACGAAATGCACATCATCTCATGAAACAGCGACTGAGAGGCTGAGGGGCTGAGGTGAGCGTGTGGCTTCTGTCAGTTGCTTTGGCAGGCATTTGAGAAGTCACCCCCCCCCCCCCCCGCCAGGTTTGCTCCAGTGCTCACGTGGCCAACTCGCGAGTGTCGATTCCCCTCAGAACCGGCCCAGCTCACCCCTGGGCTGTCACTGAGATCTGACTTCAAGGCCCAGCTCCTGCAGGAGACCGCGGTGCTCCCTCCCGCTTTCTGAAAGTGGGGACGCCTGCACGCTTCTGGCCCCTCCGCCGCCACGGGCCAGAGCCGGCGGACTGCCTGAGTCTGAGATCTCGCTCTGAGCTTCCCAGCTCGGGCGCTACATGTGTTACGTGCTTCAGACGGCCCATCTGAAGAAGGGTGATGGCCGCAGTACTCACGCCACAGGGGTGTGGATGAACACACGTAAAGAGGTGAGAGCCGCGTCCGGCACTTAGGAAATGCTCAGAAAAGTGAGCTCTTGCTGCATTTTGATGTAGAAGCTGCTTGTTACGGGCTTGCCTCCGCCTGGAATGGTGTACCTCAAAGTCGGAGCTGAGCTGCCTTTTGTGTAAAAATTGATCTTTTTGATGCACACATTTGGTATAACCTTCTTCACCCTGTGGTCAGTATGCCACTGATGTGAGAGGCTGAGGAGGCCTTAAAGCCATTTGCTGGTCTAATATTTATTGATCAATGGGGTTTTTTCCTACATAGATTTGCATTACACACATGGGTTTGTAAATTAGGAAATGGTAACCTACAACTGAAATACTGGGTTTGATCCAACTGATAACTGTACGAAGCAGAGGCCAGTGGCAGATATGGAGGCCATACATCTACTTACAACCCTGAAGACCTTCGTACCAACCCAGGACCATTTAATATTTTCATTAATGACTTGAAGGATGGAATCGAGACCCAGCTAATCAGATCTCTGCATGATACGAAGCTGGAAGGGATCTTAGCTACTTTGGAGGACAAGATTAAAATACAATCCAAGCTTGACGAATTGCAGAGAAGAACCTAAATCAATTAAGAGACAGGCAATAAAGATAAATGCAAGTTGCTCTGAAGAGAGCTGAGAAAATTAGCCAGATACCAAATGGTGATGAGAGAAATGAGTTTTGAGGGGGCCGAGGGGAGCTACCTGGATGTAAATTCAAGTCATACTCTTTGTAAAGTGAAGGCTCAGCTCTGTCATCTGGTGGATCTCAAACTTCAGTGAGTATAAGAATTATCCAGAGAGCTTGGGAAAATTCAGGTTTCCAGGCCACAGCCCTGAGATTGTGTTTCAGTGGGTCTGAAATAGGGCTAAGCTGGTTTTGGGCTAGTGGTCCATGGGTAGCACTTTGAGAAAGCCAGAGCCCGGATAAGGCAGCAGCCTCTACCCACACCACTATTTCCCCAGTATTTAATCTGGTTGCATCCCATGGGACCCTCTGCAAAAAGTGACTTCCATGGTCAAACAAACTTGGAGATGCTCTCTTTTAGAAAGAAAAGCAAAAAATTACAAGCTCAGTGAGCATGTTAATGACTCCAACATTTTCTGCAGTGAAATAAACAGCTTCACTTAGTTTAATCCAGAGTTTCCCAAATGTTTTGACCCTGGAGCCATTTCTTCATGTATTAGTAACTTCCAGTAGCATCTTGGGAATCATACTTCAGATAGTGTGATGCCATTCAGGCCCCTCTCCATCAGATTCTCCAGGATCTCTCAGTCTTGTCACTGCCCTGTGTTAAAACTACCGAAGGGGTTAGACTCATTGGAAAAGACTCTGATGCTGGAAGGGATTGGGGGCAGGAGGAGAAGGGGACAACAGAGGATGAGATGGCTCGATGGCATCACTGACTCAATGGACGTGAGTCTGAGTGAACTCCGGGAGTTGGTGATGGACAGGGAGGCCTGGCATGCTGCGATTCATGGGGTTGCAAAGTGTTGGACACGACTGAGCAACTGAACTGAACTGAACTGAAGGGGTTAGAACTTGAAGTCCTTTTAAATTATGCTCTATCTCCTCCGTTTCCCTAGACCTGAACTTTCCTCTTACATTTTAAGAAGATGGGAGCAAATTAGTGGGAGCTTTGAGTCTGGAGCCTTCTCTTGCTTAGTGACAGTGCACCATGCATCCTGGGTTGTGGAGGGGAGGAAGAGTGCTTTGCCATCTTTGTTCACTGGCTTCCTTGAGCTTGTATCACAAATTGCTACTTGCCTGGCCATTGTCTGTTCTCTACTCTCCCCTTGTAACGGGATCCCCCTGATTGTTGAATGCGGCCACACGTCACACTACAAAACTGGTGTCTCTGCCTCCTTTCCTGAAGAAGGGAATGTCAGTCCACTGCAGTGTTCTTGCCTGGAGAATTCCATGGACGGAAGAGCCTGGTGGGCTTAAGTCCATGAGGTTGCAAAGAGCCGAACACGACACACACATAGCCTCCTTTGCAGATGAGGTGGTCCATCTGAAGTACACGGAAGTCACTGGGCGAGAGGCAGGTTCTGGGGAACTACTTTATAAAGGGCACTAACAAATTTGGAAGGCACCCTTTGTGCTCTTCCCTGCTCCCTTCTTCTTCCCAGTAGGAGCACTGGCAGCCACCATGGGCCATGAGGGGAAGGTGCAGAGGGAAGCCACATAGGAAGGATGGCAGAGCAGAAAGTTGTAATGGCATGGTAAGGCCACCAGAGCAACCCTGTACTGCCCAAGAGGAAAAGTGCACCCTTGTTTCATTGAAGCCATTGTTTCTCAGGTCACTGTTGCTGCTGCTGCTAAGTCGCTTCGGTCATGTCTGACTCTGTGCGACCCTATAGAGGGCAGCCCACCAGGCTCCCCCGTCCCTGGGATTCTCCAGGCAAGAATACTGGAGTGGGTTGCCATTTCCTTCTCCAATGCATGAAAGTGAAAAGTGAAAGTGAAGCTGCTCAGTCCTGTCCGACTCCTAGCGACCCCATGGACCACAGCCTACCAGGCTCCTCCATCCATGGGATTTTCCAGGCAAGAGTACTGGAGTGGGCAGTGTTACCAGCACTTAAGTGCAGTTTCAAATTCACACAGAGCACAACCAGCAAAGCTTTTTGGCCCTTTCCCACACATTCACCTTCCCTGGCAGCTCAGTTGGTAAAGAATCTACCTGCAGTGCAGGAGACCCAGGTTTGATCCCTGGGTCAAAAAGTCTCTTAGAGAAGGAAATGGCAACCCACTCCAGTATTGTCTGGAAAATCCTATGGATAGAGGAGCCTGGTGGGCTACAGTCCATGGGGTCACAGGAGTCGGACACGACTGAGCACCTCACCACCACCACACATCTCAGCCACACTGGCTACCATCCCTACCATGTCCCTGCGTGCCCTCGTCTGCCTCCTGCAGGTTTGTGATGTGCATGTTCCTCCTGCATCTTTGGCCCCAGGCAGTCTTGTTTCTCGAGCCTGGCACCACTTCTTGCCCAGCCATGCCTGTGCCTCTCTCTTTTCTCCTTTATTGGAATTAACTATGAAATGAAATTAACCCAGAATGACAGTTTTGAGAGCTTCATATCCCTCCAGGTTGAACTTCTCTGTTGAAATATTTGTATGTAAAACAGTCTTTTCCCTGAAGTTTTATAACCTACATTCCTGTCTGTAACTAGTTAGCAACTTCTGAGAAGAAGTGGGTTGAGAGGGAACTTCACTGCAAGAATTCCCTTTATATCACCATGAGGCTTGCTAAACAGGAAAGAAAAATCATGCAACTATAAAGAAACACAACAAATGAACATAATCAAAAGAGCCTCTAGAATAGTGACATACAAACAGACAATCCTAAAACAATAAGAGAGTGCACTGATATCTAGATAATAGATACAGATACATACAGTGTTTATGGGAGTTTCAAGTTGGGCATGGCGTCTCACCAGGTTTGGTGTCGAATGCAGTTTTTGGTTCTCTACAGTGATGGGTCAGAGGGCAGAAGGGTCCTCTCTGCAGCCACTGCCCCCACTCCCACCTGGCTGCCTCCCCGCCACAGGGCCCCATGGAGCTCTGAGCTGGGAAGCTTCCCTCTGTTAGAGGCCCCACTAGGCCTGGGGCCTGCATTTGGCCATTTAGACACTCACCACAGGACAAGAAGATATTGCTGCAGCTCCCTTCTATTTCTGACCTCAATGCCTTAAAGCAATACAAAAGTCTGGACTTGTCCTCTCCTGTTCTTTAGGAAGCCCATTTGCATGGAGCTTTTATCCAAGTTCAGACCAAGTGAGGCTGTTGCAGTTCTGAGAGCTCCATATGGGGGACTGTCTTGGGAGAAGGAACTAGCGTCTACTGACTGCCTGTGGGCTGACTGGCAGATGCTCATCACCTTTCCCCTTCAGTTCAACCTGCTCTCATCGTCTTCCAGATCCCTGAACCAGCCTCACTGACTTTGCTACCTGGTCTCTGCAGATATTCACATTGTGAACCCTAATGTACATAACATGAACCCTTGCAAAGCATGTTTCACTCAGTAATACAAGTGGCATGTACGTGTCTTAAAACAGGCAGGAACCCCATATAATGCATTCTACATCCACAGTGCCTTCTGGTGATTGTATGGATGAATGAACAAACAAATAAATGCTGAGTAAATACTTAGCAAATTAAATACTTATAAACATGTGCAAACCATGTTACTCCTATGGTGAAGAAGTTTAAGGTGAAACTCACAAGGTTTCACTGGAGGATAATCGGACTCTCAGTCCAATTATTAGATACTCAAGACAAAAACTACCCCTGAGCTAGTCTTTCCTGAATAGCTCGCACATGATATCCTCTCCTTGTAAATGAATCTATTCCCTCTAAAAACTTCATGAAGCAGAAGAGGTGGACGTCTCTGATTGTTAAGTCATTTTTTCAGTATACTCACCAGGTTGCTTATCAGATGTCTTGTGCTTCATCTCCGGCATCCTTTGGCCAAATAAACCAGTCAGTGCTCAATTCTCCAATTGACTGGATAGCTCAGGGAACAAACCCTCAAATCTGATTACAGGAAAATTCATTACTTTAAGTCCTCCTTCAGGGTTCAGAGCTCATAAAAGAAACCTCCAGAGGCCCCAGCTCAGGGGAAGAAAGGCTCTGGGCTGCGAATCTACAGATCGGCAATAATTAACCTGAACTAATTATGGTCAAGCCCCAGGTCAGTCTTCCCAGATCAAGACTGCTTCCTGACAAGTGGGCTTTCAGAGCAACAGCTTTTCACTCAAACTCAAAAGGAATATTCAGCAGATTTTAATATACAAGGGCAAAACCCAAATGGCCTCATCTACCAGGCAAAGACCAGCCAGGTCAGAGGTTCACTGGCAGGGAGCACAGAGCCCCTAAAAAGCAAATACACAAAGATGCTGTCCCTGGCCCTGCATATGATCAGTTCAGTTCAGTCACTCAGTCGTGTCTGACTCTTTGTGACCCCATGGACTGAAGCATGCCAGTCCATAGCCTTCCCTGTCCATTACCAACTCCCAGAGCTTACTCAAATTCATGCCCATCGGGTCAGTGATGCCATGCAACCATCTCATCCTCTGTCATCCCCTTCTCCTGCCTTCAATCTTTCCCAGTATAAAGGTCTTTTCAAATGAGTCAGTTCTTTGCATCAGGTGGCCAAAGCATTGGAGCTTCAGCTTCAGCATTAGTCCTTTCAATTAATATTCAGAACTGGTTTCCTTTAGGATGGACTGGTTGGATCTCCTTGCAGTCCAAGGGATTCTCAAGAGTCTTCTCCAACACCATAGTTCAAAAGCATCAATTCTTCGGCGCTCAGCTTTCTTTATAGTCCAGCTCTCACAGTCATACATGACTAATGGAAAAACCATAGCTTTGAATAGATGGACCTTTGTTGGCAAAGTAATGTCTCTCCTTTTTAATATGCCGTCTAGGTTGGTCATAGCTTTTCTTCCAAAGAGAAAGCATCTTTTAATTTCATGGCTGCAGTCACCATCTGCAGTGATTTTGGAGCCCAAGAAAAAGTCTCTCACTGTTTCCATTGTTTCTCCATCTATTTGCCATGAAGTGATGGGACCAGACGCCATGATCTTAGTTTTCTGAATGTTGTTTTAAGCCAACTTTTTCACTCTCTTCTTTCACGTTCATCAAGAGGCTCTTCAGTTCTCTGCTTTCTGCCATAAGCATGGTGTCATCTGCATATCTGAGAATATTGATATTTCTCCTGGCAATCTTGATTCCAGCTAGTGCTTCATCCAGCCTGGCATTTCACATGATGTACTCCGCATAGAAGTTAAATAAGCAGGGTGACAATATACAGCCTTGATGTACTCCTTTTCCTATTTGGAACCAGTCTGTTGTTCCATATCCAGTTCCAACTGTTGCTTCTTGACCTGCATACAGATTTCTCAGGAGGCAGATCAGGTGGTCTGGTATTCCCATCTCTTGAAGAATTTTCCACAGTTTGTTGGAAAAACATGTCATGTTGCATATGATATTCCTAAGGATTTTAAAACAAATACCATAGATATCAGGACAGAAAGACAAACAGCAAGCTATGAAAGGGATGTACTTTTTATTTAATAAATTAAAAGATGACAGAAAAATAAGAAAGAAAACTACTATTCCAAAAGAAAAAATGGTTAATTATAAGGAGAGAGAGTTCACCACAGAAACTATAACCAATGAGTACAATCAACATGGTATTTTTAATGTTCAGCTTTAGTAATAAAAAATCAAACAGTGAGAGAACTTTTGTCTTAATAAATTATTAAATGATGGATATAATGCTCATATTCATAGAGTGATGAATCGAGTACTCTCATACATTCTTGGAGTGTAGAGAGATAGATATGCAACTTTTGGAAGGCGATTTGGCATAGGTAACAAAAGTCTTAAAATATGCATATCCTTTAACCTTTTAATTTAGGAATTTTTATCCTTAGGGCAGTGGTTCTCAAGCAGGAGCATTTTGCCAGCTGGGGGACATTTGGCAATCTGGAGATAATGATTGTCAAGATATGGGAAAAGGGTTATGCTACTGCTGCTGGCATCTGTGCGTGCATGTCAGCATCAATTTATGATAAAAATTCTCTACAAACGGGATAGAAGGAACCTACCTCAACATAATAAAGGCCATACGCAACAAACCCACAGCAAACATTCTCAATGGTGAAAAACTGAAAGCATTTCCTCCAACATCAGGAACAAGACAAAGATGTCCACTTTCGTCACTTTAATTCAACATAATTTGGGAAGTCCTAGCCATGGCAATCAGAGAAGAAAAAGAAATAATGGGAATCCAAATTGGAAAAGAAGTAAAACTGTCACTGTTTGTGGATGACATGATACTATACTTTGAAAATCCTGAAGATACTACCAGAAAACTACCAGCGCTCATCAATGAATTTGGTAAAGTTGCAGGTTACAAAATTAATACACAGAGATCTCTTGCATTCCTGTACACTAACAAGGAAAGATCAGGATGACAAATTAAGGAAACAGTCCCATTCACCATCACAACAAATAGAATAAAATGCCTAGGAATAAACTTAAGGAGGCAGAAGACCTGTTCTCAGAATAAAACTATAAGATAGTAATGAAAGAAATCAAAGGTGACACATTCTATGATGCATGGAACAGCCCTCCGAGGATAAGAATTATTGGTCCAGAACATCAATAGTGTCATTGTTGAGAAACCCTGACTTAGGGGGGAAAACTCAAGTAAATACACAGGGATATGTATTCAAGAATATTCAATGCAGCACTGTATAAAAAGTTAAAAATTAGAAGCAGAGCACATCCATAAGGACTAGTTAACTCATACTCCTTGCATGCACTAAAATACCACAGAGCCACTAAAAGTTAAATAAATCTGTGTTCACTGGTATGGAAATACATAGTGCTAAGTATCTGGTTTCAGAATCACATGTCTAATATGATAATATTTTGTGTTCATTCCCTGGTGGCTCAGCTGGTAAAGAATCTACCTGCAATGCAGGAGACCCAGGTTCGATTGCTGGGTTGGGAAGATCCTCTGGAGAAGGGATGGGCTATCTACTCTAGTATTCTTGAGCTTCCCTGGTGGCTCAGCTGGCAAAGAATCCGCCTGTAGTGCGTGAGGCCAGGGATCAATCCCTGGGTTGAGAAGATCTCCTGGAGAAAGGAAAGGCTACCCACTCCAGTATTCTGACCTGGAGAATTCAATGGACTCTATAGTCCCATGGGTTCACAAAGAGTCAGACACAACTGAGCGACTTTCACTTTTATATGTATAGAAAGGGTCTGAGTGCTTTTAACCACCATGCCATTTATTTGACAGTGGTTTTCTCTAAGTGGAAACATGATGTGTGTGTGTGTGTGTGTGTGTGTGTGTGTGTGTGTGTGCGTGCATGCGCACACACACATGTACTCAGTCACTCGGTCGTGTCCAACTCTTTGCGACCTCATGAACTGTAGCCCACCAGGCTCCGTTGTCCATGGAATTTTCCAGGCAAGAATACTGGAAACATGATGGGTGATTGTAATTGTTTATTTTAGCTTATCAGTGTTTTCTATTTTTCTTTCAACAACATGGCTAATGGAGACCTTATAATGTAGTGTTTAGGACCAAGGACTTTAGAATCAGACACCAAAGGGCCTGGCTTAGTCCTTTCCCTGCAATATGAAGACCCAAATGATCTGGTACCAGGGAGCCTATAGTCTACATGCCAACAGGCTGCTGGGGCTGCCCCCCAGAATGCTTCATCCCAATCCGCATAAAGTCACCTCATGACATGATGTCACCTTATCCCTTTTCTTTTCTTGAACGTCATCCAACAGCAACAATTTTTGTTGAAACTGGAGACAAAACTTTAAATTACTTGGAAGAACTGTCCAAAGCAGTCAAAATAGAGCAGGAGAATGAACAAGGGAGACTATGAGGAGGTGAGAGACTGCAGACCTCCAAGAAAGCCAGTGCACATAATTCTGAAAATGAGGGACACCCCCTGACATGCAAAACTGAAGTAGCTTGTTTATTGCAGTAGGAATGTAGGAGTTATCAGCTAGCATGAGAATGCTTTCCAGATGTAGTTTGGTTTTAAGAAGCAGGGCGTGGAGCTAAGTGAGGGATCACCCAAGCTAGTGGTATTTGCAGTCTTCCCCAAGAAGCTGTGAAGACGGAATCTGTATGGCAAAAATAAAATAAAAATCAGCTTCTTATGTCCACTAGCTTGGGAGCAATGCAATGCAGGAGACCCAGGTTTGATTCCTGGGTCAGGATGATCCCCTGGAGGAGGGCATGGCAACCCACTCCAGTATTCTTGCTTGGAAAATCCCATGGACAGAGGAGCCTGGCTGGTTACAGTCCATGGAGTCACAAAAGTCAGACAAGACTGACCGACTAAATCATCACCACCAATAAAAGTTAAACAAACTTCTGTGTAATACCTTGTATCATTTTTTTTAAAAGCATTATGCTTGAGACATAGTGGTGAAGCAATCAAACATGCTCTGCATCTTTGCAGAGTTTACAGTCTGCTCAGGGAGCCACAAGTTGGTCAAATAATTCCACAAATTGCAAATGTGACATGGTGAGTAAGAGCTTGGACTTTGGAGGTGGACAAACCCAGGATCTAGGCCTTGCTTGCCCATTTAACCTCTCAGAGAGTCATTGCTCACCTGCCAAATGGACAAGTATAATAGCCCTACCTCCCAGGGCTGTTGTAATGCATGCAAGACACTTAGCACGGTGCCCAGCATACAGTGGGTGCTCACTAGGTGTTTTGTTTGCTGTTACTGTTAGTACAACTGACAGTAGCAGCAACAAGAGCAGTAAAAGCACAATGAAGGGAAGACTAAATTTGGAAGAACTTAAAATGGAATGAGGCTGGAGAGGTCTCATTTAGACCATGGGTTGTGAAAGCTTCTTTGGGGAAAGGGGGACAAAAAGAACATTCATCTCCAGGAATTTACCAAAACCTTTTCATCTTTCCCTGGTGGCTCAGAGGTTAAAGCGTCTGCCTCCAATCCAGGAGACCCGGGTTCGATCCCTGGGTTGGGAAGATCCCCTGGAGAAGGAAATGGCAACCCACTCCAGTATTCTTGCCTGGAGAATCCCATGGACTGAGAAGCCTGGTGGGCTGCAGTCCACGGGGTCGCAGAGAGTCAGACACGACTGAGTGACTTTTCTTTACTTACTTGGGAATGTTTCAGATTCTCCTGGTACATGGTACCGCTGTTCTAGCAAAGCTTAGGGGCCAGGAGACCCCCACCAACATGACATATGAACCATATGATAAAGCAGAGGCCCCTCACCCACCCCATTCTGCCTCTCAGTCAGCAGGTGCAAGCAGCCTGGCAGGAGCTAATGAAATGTTTACTGAAAAGATTAGCTTGTCAGTGGAGCCGGACAGATGGCTATTGATCCTTTGCTCATCCATCATTCCAGTCCCATCTGAGAGTAGGTATGGAAGCAATTCTCTCTGACCCAGAACTCAGGGTAAGACTCAAGCCCCAGGAACAGGGCAACAGGAAGCATGTGCAACATGAGAAGGTCTCTTGGATCTGTGATGTGATCAGGGTGATCTCTGAGTCACTGGAAGACCCCTGTTCTGCTTCCTTGGATTATTGAGCTCTGGGATCATGGAAAAAGTATGGTAAGTCTCCTGCAGGAGTTTACATCCTGCCATAATTATTTTTTGACCTCAGACTCTGTGAGACTCAATTATTCTCATCTGTGAAATGGAGGCAGTAATGCCTACCTCATGGAAGTGTTTTCATGTCTTAAATCAGGAAACAGATATCAAAGTTCTAAGACTGTTGCAGGGATGTTTGATTTTTAAGAAGAGAAAACTGAGGCTGAGATGAGAACACTTGTCCTAGTCCATAGATTTTTCCAGTGTGTGGTCTTAAAGAATCTGGCATTGTTCTAAAGAGCTTGACCCTTGACCTGGGGGCAGTGCTGAGCCACTGAAGGGTGCAACTGGATAAAATATAGGTTTAGCAAGATCACTTTGGTAGTAGGGAGGTGAGACTGGAATTTGTCACAGCTCAAGTAATGGGAGTAGGGGTACAGAGGCCCCTCGGAGATTGAATATATAGGGTTTGATGATTAATTGATTGACTGGACAGGAGAGGTGGGGGAAGGGGTGACTGCCATGGGCACAGTGGCACTTTCAATGACACAGGAAGCCCTCAGGGAGAAGCAGACAAAGGAGAGATAACGAGCTCAGTTTGAACATGGAGAGTGTGAGATGCTTCTAAAAGTCCCAAGTGAGATGTCTGCCAGGTGGCTGGAGACGATCCTGATCCTCAGGAGTCAGATCTGGGTGCAGTATAACCTGAGAATCACTGCCAGCATCGTCAGCACCACCTCCACCACCAGTACTGTCAACACCACCACCTTCATCAGCAGCAGCGTCATCACTGAGTTGGCAGTGGAAGCCACCTAACTGGATGGGGCTGACCATGGAGAATGTTTGATGAAAGGACAGATGGAACAAGACACCTGGAAGATGAAAGGTGGTTCCATGGGAGCCAAGGACCATGAGTTTCAGGAAGGAGGAAGGGAGTCATCAGCAGTAGAAAATTCTAAAAAATGGGGTCATATTTTAAAAAAAGAAACTAAAAGCACATCTCCTGATTTGGTAACAAGGAGCTAATTTTGAATTTAGGGAAGAGCATTTCTGTAGGGCAATTGAGAGTGGGTAGGAGATTGAGAATATACAATGAGTGTAACCAGCTCAACACCGAAGATGAGGAGGGAGGGAGGCTGGAGGAGGGTGCAGGGGAAGCAGGGCTGTTATAGGATGGGAGTCACTTCAGAATCTTCCAGTGCGGCGGAAGAATCCCGGAGAGTGTGAGATGGTCAAGACCAAGAGGAAAGAGAGGAGCAAGGTCCCAGAGGAGGTGCAGACTGGGAGCCCAGATGAGGAATGCGGGACACCTCTGCAACTACAGGTCAGCCCTGCAGGAGGGCAGGCTGAGCCCAGCAAGAAGGAAGGGAATGAAGCAGAATCCCCTCCCCGACGGTGCCCTTTCTTGAGGAGAGAGGGGCAGTTATCTGATAAGAACAGGTGAGGGGCTTGAGGAAAGTCAGGAAAGTGTGTAACAGTCGCTGTGGAGAATGGAAGAGAGAGGTGACCTCGGGCACTGCCAGGCCAGGAGGGGGCCCAGCTGGGATGGAGACCACCAGCGTGTGCAGGAAGAGAAGAGCTGGGTTTGCATGAAGCCAAAGATTCAAATGGACAGGGCATGGGAACAGGGGTGAAAGAGGAGTGTCTGCCAGGACCCTCGGATTACTGGTCTGGAGGATTGTGGGTGCCATTCAGCCCAGCTGCATACCTGGGGAGGGGCCAGGGAGTGAGCCCTGAAGGGCATTTGTTTTACAGCAGGCTGCCCTGAGACACTGTGCCTGCTGCCCAACTTCATGACCCCCCACTTAACTTTTCGCCCTGTGTCAACCAGCATGAAAGTTAACAAACTTGCCTGTCTGGCACCTGGGGACCAGAGAGGATGCGGCCTGCAGTGCACAGCCTGGCACAGAGAGGTACCTGTCAGGGGGCACTGGCTGCTGAACTGAATGTGTGACCCTGGGCAGTCCTCCTCTCCTTTTTTCTCTGCCTCAGTTTCCCCATCTAGACAATAAGAAGATTGTTTCCAGGAACCTGTAAGGACCCAGTCAATGAGCACATGCTTATGAGTGTGTTTTTTATAATCTGAGGTACTGGAGGCGAGGGAGTGGGGAGACCAGAGCCGAGCTCAGAAACACAAACCCATGTTAACAGCGAACCAGCCAAACAAGATCTGAATGTGTGTTTCCTGTTAATTAATGGCTTCTTTTGAGGTTATTAAGTTAGACTGGGTAGGTGTGTGGCCTTTCTTTCTACTGCCCTTCCAATTAACAGGCACTTTGCTTGGTAAATGTTAATTTAGAGTAATTGGGCGTGCAGATGAGGGAGTGCAGGGGGGTGGGGAACAATGCTCCCTTCACTGTAGGTTAATTGCTAGTAAGTGTTGTTCCTGCAGCCCTGGTCCCCAGTGATTAACGGCCTGGGAGTCCAGGCTGAAATCCCTGAGGGTCCACAGAGGCTTAACCCCTCACGACCGAGATGAGAGCAGAAAAAAATCCCAGCAAGTCTTTCTGGGTTTGTAAACAAGGCCTGTGCTGTGCTTCTCACCTGTGAGAAATTGACCCTCAGATCTCTTGCCACTGGTCTGTTCTGAAAGTCAGCTCTCTATGAAGAGGTGTTGGCAAACTGCAGCAATGAGAATGCACCTAGCAATTACCATACTGCATGAAGTAGATCGGACAGAGAGATGCGTAATATCACTTGCATACGGAATCTACAAAAATGAACTTATTTACAAAGCAGAAGTAGTTTCACAGACATAGGAAACAAACTTACGGTTACCAAAGGTGAAAGGAGGGGTTATTAGCTATAATCACCATATTGTACGTTAGGTCCCCAAAATTTGTCAATCATAATGGAAGGTTATATCCTTTGACCAGTATTTCCCCCACAGCCCAGCCCCTGGTAACAACCATTCTATTGTGTTTCCATTGATTTGGCTTTTTAAGATCACATTTACATGATGTATATATGAAACACATATCATACAGAACTTGTCTTGATCAGCCTGCCTTATTTCACTTAGCATAACGCCCTCAAGCTTCATTCAAGCTGTTGCAAATAGCAACAGGATTTTCTTCTCTTCTCATGGTTGAGTAATACTCCATCGTATTAGTGTGTGTGTGTACATGAATAGCTTGAAAGGGCAAAAAGATAGGACACTGAAAGATGAACTCCCCAGGTCGGTAGGTGCCCAATATGCTACTGGAGATCAGTGGAGAAATAACTCCAGAAAGAATGAAGAGATGGAGCCAAAGCAAAAGCAATACCCAGTTGTGGATGTGACTGCTGATGGAAGTCAAGTCTGAGGCTGTAAAGAGCAATATTGCATAGGAACCTGGAATGTTAGGTCCATGAATCAAAGCAAATTGGAAGAGGTCAAACAGGAGATGGCAAGAGTGAACACTGACATTCTAGGAATCAGCGAACTATAATGGATTGGAATGGGTGAATTTAACTCAGATAACCATTATATCTACCACTGTGGGCAAGAATCCCTTCGAAGAAATGGAGTAGCCACCATAGTAAACAAAAGAGTCCAAAATGCAGTACTTGGATGCAATCTCAAAAATGACAGAATAATCTCTGTTCGTTTCCAAGGCAAACCATTCAATATCACAGTAATCCATGTCTGTGCCTCGACCAGTAATGCTGAAGAGGCTGAAGTTGAATGGTTCTATGAAGACCTACAGGACATTCTAGAACCAACACCCATAAAAGATGTCTTTTTCATTATAGCGGACTGGAATACAAAAGAATGAAGTCAAGAGATACCTGGAGTAATAGGCAAAATTTGCCTTGGAGTACAAAATGAGGCAGGTCAAAGGCTAACAGAGTTTTGCCAAGAGAACACACTGGTCATAGCAAACACCCTCTTCCAACAACACAAGAGAAAACTCTACACATGGACATCACCAGATGGTCAATACAGAAAATCAGACTGACAATATTCTTTGCAGCCAAAGATGGAGAAGCTCTGTAAAGTCAGCAAAGACAAGACCGGGAGCTGACTCTATCTCAGATCATGAACTCCTTATTGCAAAATTCAGACTTAAATTGAAGAAAGTAGGGGAAACCATGAGACAATTCAGGTATGACCTAAATCAAATCCCTTACGATTATACAGTGGAACTGACAAATAGATTCAATGGATTAGATCTGATAGAATGCCTGAAGAACTATGGATGGAGGTTCGTGACATTGTACAGGAGGCAGTGATCAAGACCATCCCCAAAAAAAGAAATGCAAAAAGGCAAAATGGTTGTCTGAGGAGGCCTTACAAATAGCTGAAAAAAGAAAAGAAGCTAAAGGCAAAGGAGAAAAGGAAAGATATACCCATTTGAATGCAGAGTTCCAAAAATAGCAAGGAGAGATAAGAAAGCCTTCCTCAGTGATCAGTGCAAAGAAATAGAGGAAAATAATATAATAGGAAAGACTAGAGAGCTCTTCAAGAAAATTAGAGATACCAAGGGAACGTTTCATGCAAAGATGGGCACAATAAAGGACTGAAATGGTAGGGACCAACAGAAGCAGAAGATACTAAGAAGAGGTGGCAAGAATACACAGAAGCACTATACAAAATAGATCTTCATGACCCAGATAACCACGATGGTGTGATCACTCACCTAGAGCCAAACATCCTGGAATGCAAAGTCAAGTGGGCCTTAAGAAGCATCACTATGAACACAGCTAGTGGAGGTGATGGAATTCCAGTTGAGCTATTTCAAATCTTAAAAGATGATGTGCAAGTGCTGCACTCAATATGCCAGCAAATTTGGAAAACTCAGCAGTGGCCACAGGACTGGAAAAGGTCAGTTTTCATTCCAATCCCAAAGAAAAGCAATGCCAAAGAGTTTTCAAACTACTGCACAATTGCACTCATCTCACACGCTAGCAAAGTAATGCTCAAAATTCTCCAAGCTAGGCTTCAACAGTACATGAACCGTGAACTACCAGATATTCAAGCTGGATTTAGAAAAGACAGAGAAACCAGAGATCAAATTGCCAACATCTGTTGGATCATCAAAAAAGCAAGAGAGTTCCAGTAAAACATCTGCTTTACAGACTACACCAAAGCCTTTGACTGTGTGGATCACGACAAACTGTGGAAAATTCTGAAAGCGATGGGAATACCAGATTACCTGACCTGCCTCCTGAGAAATCTGTATGCAGGTCAAGAAGCAACAGTTAGAACTGGACATGGAACAACAGACTGGTTCCAAATCAGGAAAGGAGTACATCAAGGTTGTATATTGTCACCCTGCTTATTTAACTTCTATGTAGAGTGCATCCTGAGAAACGCTGGACTGGAAGAAACACAAGCTGGAATCAAGATTGCCAGGAGACATATCGATAACCTCAGATATGCAGATGACACCACCCTTATGGCAGAAAGCAGAGAACTGAAGAGCCTCTTGATGAAAGTGAAAGAAGAGAATAAAAAAGTTGGCTTAAAACAACATTCAGAAAACTAAGATCATGGCATCTGGTCCCATCACTTCATGGCAAATAGATGGGGAAACAGTGGCTGACTTTATTTTTCTGGGCTCCAAAATCACTGTAGATGGTGGTTGCAGCCATGAAATTAAAAGATGCTTACTCCTTGGAAGGAAAGTTATGACCAACCTAGACAGTATATTGAAAAGCAGAGACATTACTTTGTCAACAAAGGTCCGTCTAGTCAAGGCTATGGTTTTTCCAGTGGTCATACATGGATGTGAGAGTTAGACTATAAAGAAAGCTGAGCGCCGAAGAATTGATGCTTTTGAACTGTGGTGTTGGAGAAGACTCTTGAGAGTCCCTTGGACTGCAAGAAGGTCCAACCTGTCCATCCTAAAGGAGATCAGTCCTGAATATTCATTGGAAGGACTGATGCTGAAGCTGAAACTCCAGTACTTTGGCCACCTGATGCAAAGAGCTGACTCATTTGAAAAGACCTTGATGCTGGGAAAGATTGAGGGCAGGAGGAGAAGGGGGCGACAGAGGATGAGTTGGTTAGATGGCATCACTGACCTAATGGACATGAGTTTGGGTAAACTCCAGGAGTTGGTGATGGACAGGGAGGCCTGGTGTGCTGCGGTTCATGGGGTTGCAAAGAGTTGGACATGACTGAGCGACTGAACTGAACTGATGTATGTGGGTGTACATCACATCTTTGTCCATTCTTTCTCTGATGGACACTTGAGTTGTTTGCGTATCTTGGCTGTTGTAAATAATGTGGCTATAAACATGGAGTGCAAATACGTCTTCAAGATCCTGCTTTCATTTCCTTAGGGTATATATCCAGAAGTGAGATTGCTGGATCATATGATAATTCTGTTTTTAAGTTTTTGAGGAACCTCCATACTGTTTTCCATAGTAGCTGTACTTTATGTGGATTTTTTTAGTATTATTTATTCAAAACATAAAAATTTTAAATAATATTTGTCCCACAAGAATCTCCTAAGCTGCTAAGCACCTCTGTGATGGACTCTGCAAACAGAGAAATAAATAAGAAACCGCCTCTGTGCATACACACGCACGTGTGTGTGTGTGTGTGTGTGTGTGTGTTTGTATAAGACTGACAGACAAACATTGCCAGTTTGGAGACAGGCCTACCCAGAGTGGAGGATATGACTTCTGATCTGGGCAGGATTCATTTCTTGTAAAGCCAGTTTATTGGTTCTGAATTCTTCTGCCTGTTGCTTGCCTGTAAAACTCTGTATCTCTCCTTCAAAGCTAAGTGATGGCTTTGCCGAGTATTCTTGGTTGTAGGCCTTTCCCTTTCAGTACTTGAATTACATTGTGCCTCTCCCTTCTGGCCTGCAAAGTTTTTTGCTGAAAAGTCTTCTACAGTCTTTGGGGTGTTCCCTTGTTCATAACTGGTTGCTTTCCTCTTATTGCTTTTATAGTCTCTATCTTTCATTTTTTTGTTGTTTTAATTACGGTGTGCCTTGGTGTGGTCCTCTTTCAGTTGATCTTGCTTGGGGCTCTGTGTGCTTCCTGGACTTGGATGTCTGTTTCTTTTCCCAGGTTAGGGATGTTTTCAGCTGTTAACACTTCAAGTAAGTTTTTTGCTTCTTTCTCTCTCTCTCTTCTGAGACCCCTATTATGTGAATTTTATTATTCTTGATGCTGTCCTATAGGTCATTTAAAGTATCCTCATTTTTGAAAATTCTTTTTTCTGTTCAACTTAAGTGATTTCCATCAACTCTGTCTTCTAGTTCACTAATCCCTTTATCTGTATGATCTAATCTACTGTTGATTCCCTCTGGTGTATTTTTTCCTTTCGGCTATTGTGTTCTTCAGCTCTGTTTGGCTATTTTTTTATGGGCTGGGCAGAATTCAGACAGGCAACAGCAGTAAGGAAAATCAGGAAGACACAAATTTGACATTTCCATGGGGGCCAAGGCCACACAGGAAGCAGCCCCCTGTTGATCACTTCTCTGCTCTGAGACTGACCCCATCTACCCCCAACACTTTCCAACACACATACCTTTTCCCTTTCCCCACCACCACAGGTGGATTCCTGACTTCCGCCATCTTTTTTGAAAAGGATAGAAAGTTGAGAGGAGATGCTTTCCAGTCTCCAGTACTTTCCTTCACAAGGTCAATTCAGGGCACTGGAATCCAGCATGGGGGCATGGCATTGGGGGAGAGGAAGCATCCACCAATGTGCTTCATTCTTCAGCAGTGACACCTGCATTGAAAGCTTCCATAGGCAGCACCAGGGTTGGGATAATGGGTGGGACCCCTGGGCAGATACTGGAGCACCAAACTCAGTCATGCGAAAGCTCCCGAAGGGTACAAGATGGGGAAAAAGGGAATTTACTGGATGGAACTCCTTGCAAGGAGATTATTCTGTGCGGTTGCAACATTTCAATAAATCTTTCTTTTTAGGGGGAAAGAAGGAGTCCTCTGAAGAACATGCTTGTAAGAAACTGTCATGGAATGGAGTGAGCTGAGCTTTTTTTTGTTGGGAGAGGTGGTGTGTGTGTGCATATTTAGAAGCAGAGCTCTAATAGTCAGCACAGAAGAGGAAAAATTGAGCTGAGGGCTATCACTAGCAATCCTCCTCCTCTAACAAAGTTCGGCCTCTTCTTTCAATAACAGCTCTTTTGTACAGCACCATTTAAGTAAAAATGGAAAGGGGGCTACTTGTATGTATGTATGTGCACATGTATATGTATAAACTCATGCATGTGTGTATTAGTCTACGCATGAAATATCCCTGGAAGGATTCAGCAATGTGTTCATGTCGGCTGGAGAAGACCTAGAAGGTCAACACCCATTCATTCAGTATGAGTTTGAGAAAGAACCAAGAAAAGGGGCCAAGTAGCAGAATCAAAAACATAATAGAAAATTTTTCTGAGCTGGGGGATGACATAAATCGTCAGATTGAAAGAGCCCACCAGGTACCAAGCAGATAAATATAGATATCCATACCTAGACTCGTAGAAATTTCAGAACCCCAAGAACAATGATAAAGTCTTAAAAGCTTCCAGATAGGGAAACAAACATCAGTCTCAAAGGAATAAAAATCTGACTAACATCATATTTCCCATCAGAAACACTTTTAAACCATGTCTTTAAAATTCCAAGGGGATATGAATTTGAGCCTAAAATCTCTAGGCAAATCAATAATCAGTGGGGAGAAGGTACTTTGAGCTCTGCAGAGAAAGCTTATAACAGATGTACTGCTGCTGCTGCTAAGTCACTTCAGTCGTGCCCGACTCTGTGCGACCCCATAGACGACAGCCCACCAGGCTCCCCCGTCCCTGGGATTCTCCAGGCAAGAACACTGGAGTGGGTTGCCATTTCCTTCTCCAATGCATGAAAGTGAAAAGTGAAAGTGAAGTCGCTCAGTCATGTCCGACTCCCAGTGACCCCATGAACTGCAGCCTACCAGGCTCCTCCATCCCTGGGATTTTCCAGGCAAGAGTACTGGAGTGGGGTGCCATTGCCTTCTCCAACAGATGTACTAATGTTTGCTAATTACCCAGGGAGGTACTTGAAGAGAGAAAAAGGGTAGAAGAATGAGATTTCAAGAAATGTGAGATTCAAACAAACTAATGAAAACCAGTGATAACTGAGTCGAAGTAAGGAAAATAAAAATGAAATTAAAACACAGCTTTGAATATTGACAATTGTATGGTAAGTGTTAAGTACCTGTGATTCTCTTTTCTTCTCTACAGATCTGATCACATTTTGTTCTGCAGTGATTAATATTTACATAACCGCAATATGATAAATGCTATTTTTATTGAGTATTCAGAAGTTCAAGCCTAGAAGACTTGACTATAGTTCCAGAACAGAATGTAAATGTTGCAAACAATGAAAGTGTGAAAGAATGAAGATCGTGTGTATTGATGTGGAGGAACCCGTCATGTAAAGAAGCAAGTGGTAGAATAGTATGAATAATATGACCCTACACACATATATGTAATGCTATTAATATATATTATATGCATAGTAAAACACCTGGAAAACAT